>NC_134148.1:12794621-13097651 GCF_033958435.1 Carettochelys insculpta
CTTCCTTTATTTGCCCCACAAGCCTGGGAACACCCTTCTGTCATTCAGAAAAGTGGTGTACTTTTTCAGGTTAGGAATGTAGGTTTGCTGCCTCCTCACAGGACTGCTGCTTGTTCAAAAAACAGCTGGCTATCTTTTTTTACTTCCCTGGAACCTTTATTTTCTTTCATGACACATCTGGGCTGTGCTCAGAAACAGAAATCTGAACCTGTATATCTAAACTAACATCACCATGCTGCCTGATGGTTACCTATATGGGTAAGAGGTACAGGATCAGACACAGACCGGTAACAGTGTAAGCAACTGACCTGCTGCCTGTGAAATGCATGTTGTCTCAGCAAAGAATAACTGAGATCTCTTACTTAGCTCAATAAAGAGTGATATTGTCATTCAGGGTCATGTGATAGCCTTGTGAAGAAAAGCAGATTGCTTCAGCTTGCCTGCTAATATGAAATCTTGCCTTAAGGCTTCAGAATAGAGGCCCAAATTTCTTCCATCTTAAGGAAGAGCAAGACAGTGCATGTTGTTTTTTTATTCTAAATATACCCAGATCCAAACCACATGAGTCAGAATTTCACCAGTAACAAGGGGGTTTACCTCAGAACAAGGAGCATATCTTGATGTGCATGTGGCCAAAACTCTAATGCAGAACTTGTGAGTAGCTAACCATTTGTACAGTAATAGATGGTTATCTGTAACCTTGATTTTACAGAAATCCCCATTATGCTGCCAGTTTTCTTTTGATCTGCACTAAACCTGGTTCTGATTGGCTTGTGGTTGCTATAGCATTGTTTCTGGGTAATACCATGAATATACCACTTTCAACTGTACCACAGGGTGTGTTAGGTCAGTTACTGGACTCTGTTCAAGTTTTCTGTTCCAACAAGTCTGATTCAGTGTGGTTTTTATTTGATTTAGAAATGGAAGGCTTGCAGAAAGCTCTGGGAAACACTAGGCTACAATTGCATTCTCTTTTAGTTTCCGGTGGAGCTGTTTAGCCCTATGTGACATGCAAGACCAGAGACTTATTAGTCATGTCCTGATGATCAGTTTTCAAGTATCTTAAGTCCAAAGGTTATCTTGTTTGTAACATTACAGTTTATGATGGCTTAACAAGTACGTTGGCTTTCATAATGGAACTGACCTATCACAATCCTTGCAATCATCATGAGTAAGGACTGTGCAAGGCCTTACGACTTCTTTTCTGTTGCCTCTTTTTAGAGGGTTGGATCTGGATTGTTCTGAATTTTTGTCCTAAAACTGATTATTTCAATGCAGACTTACTCCCTTTGATATTATATCTTAATTATTCCGTGGACAGGTAAGTACAGTTTAAACTTTGCTCCTTTCCCACCTAAATTGCGTCAGAACGTTTAAGGATTCTCTTTGTTCTGGATGCTTAAAAGCCTTACAGACAGGACAAGCTAGGACAGATTAGATATGGAGGAGATTACACTGAATTTGTCCAGCAGTGTTCCTGCTGTTGTTAAAACAAGGATTAATTTCTTAATATTAAAAACCAGACTGATTATCAGAAATGCACACTGTAGGGCATTCCAGGCTGTTCTTCTGCTTTATTAGAGATGGCGATGAGAAATAAGACAAGTTTGGTAGGAAGGGAAAATCATTCTTCACACTTCTAAAATTGTGACCATCATAGTAAACCGATCTAGTCTATACAGCTGTAGAATATCTGGGGCAGCTCTGTCTTGAACTTGAGAAACATAGAAGAAGGAGAAGTAGTAGTATTTGTTGAATAGGGGAACTAAGAAAAATAAAATAAGACATTTTGTTATGATGTCGTCTTAGCCAAATATAATACTTTTGCTAAATAGATGGTGCTTGGGGGATATGGGTAGAAGTAGATTTTTAGTATTAAAAATATAAAGCCTTATTTCTTGCCATATGTAACTTATTACACATGGCCCCTTTTTCAGCAATGTCCTATAGTACTGCAATGTAAGGTACCTAGGGACCAGTGTTTATTTTCTTTAGGCTGTTTTCCTCAAGATTATCATGCTCTTTGACAGCACTGTCTGATGTTTTGATGACCATGAGAGGGTTGCTCTTTGCTTGGCATCAACCATTAGCACACTCTGCTTTCAAAAGAGCCACACTTGGAAATGGAGTATTGTAAGGGGCTGAGCTCTACTACAGTTTGAACCTCTCTAGTCTGGAATTTATCCAACATGATTTTAGTTAGCTGGACAGCCACTTATCATGGGTGTGGCCAAGTTTCCTGTGGTCCCATAAAGTTTGTTTCCAGCCACCAGTCCTCACTCTCGGTGTTCTGTGCTGGTATTTATCTGTCATTTACCCCTGAATGTCTTCTAAGAGCCCAGTCGGCAGTGGAAGGGTTGGTAATGCTACTACACAATACTGACCTCCCTTGGTCTGGCAAATTCTCTCATCTGGCACCAGACCCTGAGGGTGCTGGATTAGAGCAGTTCAATCTGTAGCAGAAGAACAAGGTAGAGTTTCTGGCAATAGGGAAGTGGCTGAGTCCCTCCCAATCTCAGTTGGGAACTCCTAGCCCCCCTTAAACATAAGCTCTCAGCTGAGCTACCTCTGAACTATTGGCTCCCAATTTTACTCTTGAGTATGGTGCTGGCAGTTGGAAGAATAACTGACTGAAAGGATGTGTGCAGGGAGAGTGTCTGGGAAGGGGAGGTGATTAGGTGAGTGAGGAAAAGAACTGGCTGCTGGAGCAGTATCTCAGAGGGCCTGGGAGGGAGGGAGGCATTCCAAGCCAGGCTGAGTTTAGTTTGTTGGTGTTGTGTACTGAGGACAGCTATCCTAATCCCATCTGTGCTAAATATTAACTGGGTGTGGGTAACAAACATGACTTGTTTCCAACACCTTCACATAACGTAGTGGTTAATGGTCTGAGCAGGGGTACATTTCTCCACCTCTTAGTTGAAGTGCTAGCACTGCCCTTTATCTAATTTAATTCCTTTTTCCCGTGGGACATAGCCTCTATGTTTCTTGCTGCTGGAGTCCCTACAAGGCAGCCTTCAATTTTAGCATATGAAACAGGTAATGATAAATGCTTGGTGTAATAGCAACATCTGGTGACACACATGGTCATATTTTAATCCCGGCTGGTGGAATTTGGGAGCTCCTGTTTTCCTGCCAGAATTCAGAAATGCAGTGGTGTTGCCCAAACTCCTCCTGCTTACACCCCTTGGAAAAAATTATTCTCCTCCTCTTACTCATGATGATTTAGGATGCTCCCAATCAAACAATACTATTGCCTATGTGAAGAAACCACACTGGTCAGAGACAAAGTGACATAATGACATCAGCTTCTCCAGTAGAAATGATCGCTGTGCAGTTTATAGGCTCTAAGTACATTAGGCTTATTTTTCATCTAGACGCATAATTATATTAGATGCTTGAAAAACAGGACCATCCTGAGGGGGGTGGGGCCTGGGGCAACTCCCCACCCCCGACTCCGGTGCCCAAAGTGCAGGGCCCAAGGCTGCCCTCCTGTTACTTTTGGGGACTGCATTTTGAATGGGTCCTTATTACCTGTGATCTGGAACTCATGCTGCTAATCACTATATTTGTGCCCCTGGATTGTAACTGTTAAAATTTATTTTAGTGATAATATTAGAAACTGCTCAAGTGTCAAGTTAAGCGCAAGCATTGTGGCTCAGGGGTTCCAGATCAAATAACATCAGCTGCTTCTGTAAAATACAAATGGGTTCTGTGAATTTAAGTTATTTCAGGACTTATGATTGAGGGATTTAGCCTCTGACTTGCAGGTCATTGGCTTAAAATAGTTGTTTTATTTGTTTTCTCTTCAATGGTGATGCGGGCCAAGAGTACAGTTTTTCTAAAAGAAATTTTGTTGATGCTAAAATAAAGCTGCTAGTTGTCTGTGTTCCAGAATTCATTAATGTAATGTCATTAGTTAGAATCCTGATGGATTCTTAGGAAATGGCAGTGAGTTGATGAGTGGCATTGATTTTTGAAATCTCAGAGGGTTTTTTGTTGGTAGGAGTTCTCCAACTTACTAGAGACTGAACAAGTTCTATTTCTTTTCCTGAGCAGTAGTGTTTGACTGTAAGAGACCTGGAGGAAGAGGGGGAGGAGAATTTTTTTGAAGGGTGTATCTGGTAGTAGTTTTCAGGAATACAGTGAGGTTTCCCAAACTGATGGACTGAAATGTAAAAGTTCCGAAAAGTGATTTTGAGTAATAATGGTCATTTACTGCCATATAGGAGAGTGAAGACCAATTCCCATTGAATTAATATCTCGTTATTTCATCTCTTGCTGGATTGAACTAGCTTTGGTAAAACGGTATAAGAAGACCAGTTTAATGTGTTGTAGTGTGCTTGGCTTAAAAAAAAAAAAAAGACGTCTCTCTCCTTTTTTTTTTTTTTTTTTTTTTTCCAGTTTCCTTTCAAGATGTCTACAATCCGTGAAATTCTCGGCAAGCTCAGCCTTGAGGGAGATGTAAGTATTGCTGTGAGGAGCTATCAAAGAGACTTATTATGACAATCTCTTAAATGCTTGTCTCCTTTCCTTTCCAGGATACCTTTGTTAGGACTGAGCCTGAGCTGTACTGATTGCATGGGTGAAGCTCTGAAATGCCACATAATTGAATTGACCCAGACTAAAAATGAGGCGGGTAATACTCCATGTGTGGTGCTAGAGATACATGTGACCCTTAGGACACCCATCACACACGTCTCTTGCGCAGATAGTGGGTTTAATTAAGTTTCTCCCAAGCTGTGGCAGTTTGTGCTTTTTGCCACTTGAAAGGCATTGCAGGGAAGACTAAGTACACAGCAAGAAATGACAAGAAGTCTTGTGGCATCTTATAGACTAACAGATGTCTTGGAGCATAAGCTTTTGTGGGCAAAGACTGGCTTCATCAGATGCAAGAAATGGTGCATCTCCTCCTTGCTTCTCCAAATGGACAAGAGGTTAGAAGTAGAAAGGCAGGGAAAACACGCCAAAAGTCTAAACAACCGGAGAGGTGGAAAGGAAAGAGCTAGATTGGGCCAATTCCAAGGCTGATGTATAAGTGGTGTGAGTCAGAGCTGGCCAGGAAATGCTTTTTTTTCCTGCATAATTTTTTTTGATGGAAACTATTTTCCTTATGTTCTAAATGCTTAGCTTTTCGTTAGAAAACAAAACACACACACGGGGGGCTGGGGAGGGGAGGACACACCTGAATGTTCTCAGGTTTTGGTTACTGCAAACTGAAAGCTGAAGATTTTGAAAAATGTTCAGGTTTGGTGGGCCTTTTTTTTGGAGGGGCAGGGATCAAAACACCTGATTTTTCTTTTCTTTTCTCTTTTTTTTTTTTTTTTTCCTCCCTCCAAAATTTTCCTTCCCCCTCCAAGTCATTTTCCATACAAAATAACCTCTTCTCCCTCCATAAGAGTTCAGACTCTCTTCTGCCAGGTCTAGCATGATGTCATGTATGTCAGTGGACTTTGCTAATTCACCCTGTCTCAGCATTTGTCCTAGGGTATTAATTGAGCTGTCCAGGAAACCACAGGTGTCTGTGTGTGATCCATGATGTTGCAATGGTACAAGATGAGGTTACAACCGTGAAATATGAGGATGTTGTGCCATGATTTGTGGTTGCTTATGATTGTAATCAGGGAGGAGGTGAATCCCAGCTCTGCAATGCTGACTGCCAATGGACTAGGCCCCCCGGTGTCCAGTATGTTCCGCACTTGCCATATGTGGTGAACGGGACGCTGCTGTGTGGCGTCTGGAGACGCATGTGGCTCTTGGAGCCTTTAAATGTGGCTCCTCTAAGCTACACACGTGGGTGCTGTCCACCTGCTCCGCGCATGCGCCCCATTACTTGTTCCTAATGCAAGTAAGCAAAAAAACTTGGGTTAATGAGGCAAAAATATTTTGTTGATCCATTAAAAAAAACTTTGGCTGCTCACAACTGACCAATAAAACTGAAACCCTAAACCACAGCAAATGGCCCAGTTAAACCACATGTTAAAAATAATGCTCCATCAGCCCTTTTTCCGCCCCCGCACTGGGCAATTTCAAGCAATGAGTACTGTGACACTTGCTAGGGTTATGAGGCAGCACGCTGCCACCTGCACTTAGTGTGAGAGAGAGCCTTGTCTGTGCCTGCTGTCAGTCCTGATGCCACCAGTCTGGGACAACACAGCACCCCTTTTAAGTCCATGCAGGCTCTGTCGTGTTTCAGTGGGTTATCAGTAGGGCACCCCAATCCCAAAGACCTCAGAGCAGCTCCCTGGAGCGTCCAGCCCTTGGTCCACTCGCTACCCACAATATTCACGGACTTGCTACTTCCAAAGAAGCATCGTACTCCAGCTTACAGTAAACTCCCACTTTATGTGATTTTTTTTTTTTTTTTTTTTTTTTTTTTTTTTAACGTGTTAATGCAAATGTTGAAATCCCAGGCTCCAGCCGCCCACTTCCCCCAGCTGGGCGAAGCTAGGGGGAAGCCGTGGACCTGCTCCTTTCAGTACTCCGCTGCTGGCTCCAAGCACTGGAAGGAGCGGCACTGCGGCTTCCCCCTGGCTTCACCCAGCTGGGGGAAACCAGGGGGATGCTTCTGCTGCTGGGAGGAAGGGAAGCCTGGGGGAGCCTGGAGCCAGGCACAGCAGCACTTGGTCAATTTCCCGCTCCTGCAAGCTGAGGAAAGTCAGGAAACTGACCAGGTGCTGCTGCGCCTGTCTCCTGGGCTGAGAGGCTTGCCGGACCGCCTCCCTCCTCTCCCTTCCCCCCTCCTCCTCCGAGCCCCAAGCGAGCTGGGAGCCAGGCGCTACTGCTGAGCTGGGAGCTAGGGGCTACTCCCCCCAGCTGAATGGGAGCCTGGAAACTGACGAGGTGCTGCTGCACCTGGCTTCAGGCTCCCAGGGGCTCAGAGGAAGGAGGGGTTCCCCTCCACTGACTTATGTGAAAGTTGAGTTATGTGGGGGCTGCTGGAAATGCAATTTCCATGTACCTTGGGGTTTTACTGTACCAGTTTCACTAAGGGCAGGTCTACCCTATGTAGACAAATCGATCTCGGATATGCAATTTGAGTTAAACTTGTGGATGCAGCTTAGCTCTACATCCTGCAACAACCACATCAGGCTGAGTCAATGGGAGAGTGTCTTTTGTCTGCTGGTGATCTGAAGTAGAAGAAATGGAAACGTAAAAATTCATGTCTGCATGTCAGATAGCAGAACAAGGAACAATGCTCTGAAGTTACAGAAGGAGAGGTGTAGGTTGGCTATTAGGACAGAGCTCTTCACCAGGAGGGTGGTGAAGCACTGGAACGCGTTTCCTAGAGAGGTGATGGATTCTCCATCCCTAGAGGTTTTTAAGTCCTGGCTTGACAGGGTCCTGGCTGAGATGACTTAACTGGAGTTTGTCCTGTTTGAAACAGGGGGCTGTACTAGATGACCCCCGAGGTCCCTTCCAGCCCTGTGATTCTGTGTGTTCTAGAACAGTAGTGAATATTTTCATTTATTATAGACTGGGAGTCCCCTCAGTGTCCTTCCAGGGTTTTTCAGCTAGACTTGTCTGTGTGCCTTTTTTCAGAAGACAATATGCTTCCAGCTTATCCACTATGTAAAGGCTCTTGGGTGTCTCTTTGGAACCCTTGATACACTAAAACAGTCCTTTGAACTTTATTCATCAGTTGGACACTGACTTGCTATGTGCTCCTTCATATACATTTCACAATCTTCTGCCAATTTCACAATCTTGATTAGATGGTGACTCAGTACATAAACAGACTTGTGAGCCACAATGACCAGACAGAAAGATATACGTCTACTACCCTCTGCCAGAATAGAACCTGTCAGAGAGGCGTCACCCTCTTGTTTCAGGGATTGAAGAACATAATTTCCAGTGTAGATTCATAACTTTTTAAATATTTTCCATACGTATGTTTCATAATTAGGATGACTAGTGAGCGCTGTCTCATGGTAGAGACTTCACACACCACTTCAGGTGACGTACTGTGCATTTAGCTGACACAGGGACCCCTGTAAAACTCTGTGCATCCCAGGTGCCCTCTGCCAGCTGACATCAAGAATTTTATGCTGCCCTCATATTCCAGAAGTACTAAAAGAGGCCCGAACACTTGAAAAAATTGTTGAATTTGAAGTATTTGCTCTTCTTGACCAGGCAGGGCAATTCACTGAAAAAACAAAACTAGTCTTTGTGGAACTTATTTCCCCAAAAGAGTATTAGCCCTATAGGGTGTGCTGAGTGCACTACTTGCACCAGAAAACTGAACAGATTGGTCTGACATGACCAGAGACAAGACGCAGCTATTTATGTTTGTCTCAGACCTATAGAGCAAAAAGGCTTGTTTACACATGAAAGTTAATCCAGAATAAGGGAAATGTGACTCCGGAGTGAATTAACTCTTTCTGATTAGCTCTTAATTGTGGAAACACTTATTCCAGACTAAGCATGCTTTATTCCAAATTAGTTTAATAGACACAACTAGTTTCAAATAAGGCAGTTAAGAGTATCCATGCGTGGCGTTAGCCAGGAATAACTCCCTGTGTAGATAAGCCTTCTACGAGGACACATACTTGTTCCAAGGCATAATTACCCTATCTCCTAAGCAACTGCTCTTATGGGTGATCTTGGCTTCTGTGGAGCTTGATTAAGCTGATATCTCAGTCTGATCCTAAATATGCTCTGGAAGGAGGCAGTTGGGCTGAAGTTCACTGCATGGCTGTGGGTAGAGTTTTGTGTCCTACCACAAAGTTTTCAGAAGCAACATTGACTTCTGCTTAGAGGCGCACACTGGAAGTCATGAAACCTGGATTTTGCATCAGTGGTAGTGTCCTGAGTAAGGTGACCTTGAGCTAGTTGTTTAGGCCTAAATGTTCAAAGGTGACTAATGATTTTTTGTATGCCTAGGGTAGGCTGTCTAAAGAGTTCCTGAGTTTTGACAAGTTTTGAACCCCTTTCCTCTCTGAGAAGTGGGTTCCTTGAAGTTTGCTCAATCTGGGCACCTAAAAGTTGAGGCACTCAGTATCTCTAATCACTTCTGAAATGTTGGGCTTCACCTCTTTTCCACCTGAGTGAAGCATTGGCAATGGCCAGCTGAAAGAGGAAAGCATGATTGCATTCTCTGCTTTGGTCTTGCTCAAACTGCCCATGTTGCTTTACACTTCAGGGCTGAAATTCTTGCATGGGGTGCAAGAGCAAGATGCTTATTAAACTCACTAGAAAGTCTGTGAGAAGTTCTTGTATATCTAAGGGTGCACATGGCTTTGAGTGCCTGAGCAATCTGGGAAGAATCAATCCTGAAACATAGATGGGGCCTGATTTCTTTTCTCCCCTCCATTACAGTTACCGTTTGTCAGCATAATATTCAGCGTCAATGGCTCATACTGTGCATAGGGAGGGAATGAGCTACCCCACCCCCTCGCTTTGCTTTTTCAAGTCTAACTCTCTGAGGCTAAGTGGGTTAACTGTGCCAGGTCATCCAACAGTGCCAACTTAATCAGTTAAAGCCTTCAAATGTGTATTGTATGACACATGGCATTACGCTTTTCCATTTATTGTTGTTGTGGGAAGTTAAATATATAGATAATGGGAAATTGTGCATCCCATGGAGTGGCTGTCGGCCAGATTCTGGCTGCTTTGTGTGAAAGGGCTGTTAGTATTAGGGACAAAAATGAGTGTTTCCTTTCCATAATGTGTTCGGCTTCCCTGTCTCTGCAGCGTAGCTCAGATTTTCAAAGGAGAGCCCAGGGTGTATGCCAGTGTAATATACAGAGAACAACAAGAAGTCCTGTTGCACCTTATAGACTAACAGATATTTTGAAGCATAAGCTTTTGTGGGCAAAGACCTGCTTCATCAGATGCATGAGTGGGGGGTGGTGGTAGGTGTGCAATATGGCTTCTGTGGACAACTGCAGTGGTACTTTAGAGGCTGTGTTGTATACGTGTCCTCCTTTTAACAATTTGACCATAAAACAGTGTTCTGAGTCAGGGGTACATACCCCCTGGCAATATGAAGAGGTCTTCCAGGGGATATAGCTCATTTAGATATTTGGCTAGTTTTACAATTGGCTACATACAAATCAATAGCAAAATCCATAAAACTAAAATTTCATATGGACAATGACTTGTTTATACAATTCTATATAATATACACCATAATGTAAGTACACTAGTTATATTCTAATTGACTTACTTTAGAATTCTTAGATTAAAAAATGAGTGATAAAATAATAATTTTTCAGTAACAGTGTGCTGGGTCGTTTTTGTATTGGAATGTCCAATTTTGAAAGCAAGTAATTTTTTTTAAATGAGGTGAAACTTGGGGTACACAGACTAATCAGACTCCAGGAAGGAGGTTCGTGGTCTGGAAATGTTAGGAAGCGTTTGAAGGTACAGACCAAGGGAAATGAGTAGTCCAAATGGAAGAGCAGACTGTCAGTTTTAAATGTCAAATGTCCTGTTTTTTGTCTGACTGGACTTTTGAAATCTCTTCCAAGTTGGTTTATGGCACAGACTTCTTTGAATTCTAGCCAGCCCAGTTGGTTAAGGTTTTTGCCATTTTAACTTTAGTGGGTGAACTGTCCTCAGCATTGCAGCGTGATTGCCATCCCCAGTGATGTGATGCCCATAGGTGTGTGCTTTCCTGAATGAAAAATGCATGGCTGGGGGCAAGTTCCTGGAACAGTAATACATTCAGAAGGTCAAACACAAAGGCACTGAGCTGAATTTCAGTTACGTTAATAGGTTGTCCATGTGTGCATGTTGGGGAAATGACTCTGATACTTCACCTTTTGGGAAGAATACATTAGCCACAAACAAAACGTAAGACTCAATTTTGCTTTTTGTATCTTTTAAATCTCAGCATTCTCTTCCTCCGAGTGCATACGCCACCGTGAAGGCATGCGCAAATTTTGATGCTGACAGAGATGCAGCAGCCATTGAATCAGCCATCAAGACCAAAGGTAGGGGAAGTGTTCCCACTCTCCATATTATACTTGCAAGTGAAAGAGCTGATCTCAGATGCTGGGTTTCTTGATGTGCCACTTAAAGTTCCCTCAATCAATTTTGGGTGGCCTTGCTAATGCAGGGGTGGGGAACTGTTTTTGGGGTTGGGGGACCCCACAAAACTGATGTGGCCCCCTTCTGAAGCAGGACGAGAGAGCCTCTCTTTATGGGAGCCCAGGCTAGTAGTTGATGTGAGCTTTCTTAAGCTCTGGGGTGAGACCAAAAATGAGGGGTTCTGTGTGTGGGAGGGAGCTGCCAGAATGAGCTGGGATTTGGGGTATTGGGGCATGGTGTGTCCAACCAGAAGCAGGCTGGAGGTGTGGGGTGAGAGGGGCGCAGGTGCGGTGTGGGGCCGGGGTAGGGGTGCAGGAGCAGGCTGGGGGGGTGGGGTCTGAGGAGGAGGAGGGGTGCAGGGGCAGTGGGGGAGGGATCTGAGCAGGAGGAGGGGTGTGGGAATGGGCTGGAGATGTGGAGTTTGAGTAGGAGGATGGGTCCAAGAGCAAGCTGGGGATGTGGGGCCCAAGCAGGAGGAAGGTGCAGGATCACCTTCCTGCTCCCCTTACCTAAACAAGCCGCTGCTGGGGTCTCTGCCTTGGCTGCTGCAGGCATGGAAGGTCTCCGTGCCTTCCCCCGGCTGCCTGGGGTGGTTCTGGGCAGTGAGCACTCTAGCAGGGAAGGGCTCTTGCCTTTCCTTCTGCTGCCTGGTGGGGATCGCTCAAGTTGCGTCTGTCTGCTGGGGAGCACACAAGCGGCTGAGGCAGTAAATGCTCAAGTTGCTGGTGGGGAGTGCAGAAGCAGTTCTAGCACCTGTGCTAGCATCCAGCAAACCTGCCCATGGGCTCCCCACCTGCCTGAGTGCAGGACGAGGAGCCGGAAGTCTCCTGCTGCAGGTGAGTGGGGTGGAGGTGAGCTGTCTAATGACTTGCACTATTGAAATCTTGGCAAGAAAAGGACTTAAAACTGCCAGTACAATAGTCTTAGAAAGAGAATGAAAGTTTGTAATTAAATCTGGTTATAGCAACAGGTGGTTGGGATAAGTCTATAAAAAGCCACATTTCCATGCATGATTATGCTGAACTTTGAAAAAATGATTAAACGGTGCATTTAAATCTTTCCTCTTTAGGATAAGGAATTAATAATTTTTCTGAGAATGGTCTGATATTTTGAAATATTTGGTGTAAAAGTAAAGAGACTCAATTGGAAAGTGTGAAGCAGCAATGAATCGTAGAATAGAATCCTAGGGCTGGAAGGCACCTCAGGAGGCCATCATAATGAAAACAATATCATTTTATTGTTGCATTTAGTTAAAATGCACTGTGACCACCAGGCTGTTCAAGTGCCATGAAACAGTGCAGTAGGTGGTAGTTTCGTACTCCCAAAGAATTCACAATCTGAATTAAATAGAAGTCACATAGCAGATCTGTCAAAGGTGGGAACAGAACCTAGTTCTTATGATTTTGTCTAATGCCCTGTCCACAGCCTCTTCAAAATATGATAACCTTGAAAATGGCCCTTTGTGTAGTTTCTACATCCCTAAGTATAATTCAGTCTCTAAACTGGACTCCACCCATTCAGGTATTCTGACTTTGATCATAGGTGACACTGCCTAATGAGAGCGATAAATAGCAAATGGCGAAGATGCTGCAGTGTTGCTGTATCATAGGCCCTGCCTCTGTTGCTCCTCCAACATCCTATCTCAATTTGTAACAAGTAATTGTTAGTGGTGTGGTTAGCTCTGACCATGGCTTTTATCCATGGACCATGAGGGTAGTAGTTGTATTCCAGTCTGCTGAGGGGTTTGCTGGCATTCCCAAACTAAATCGATTGAAGAATTACCCTTGGTTAGTAACTGTAGTAGGTAGCCACGTTTCACTGTTAGAGAGTTCACTGTCGTATTGTTGTCTTCTAACAACTGATTGTGCTTGTTTTGCTGTGTAGCTCAGCGCCCCTAACAATGCCTGTCTAACCAGTTTGACCAGTTGTCCATCTTCCCTGCTCTATGTGCAGCACAGTGTCTGACCGCTGGTTAGGACTGGTTGGAAAATTTTCCACTGCAACGGTTTTTAATGGGAAAACTGGATTTTCAGCGGTGCTGAGGGTTTTTGCAACAAGGGTCTACGTTTTGCAGAAAAACTAGAATCCTCATCAAAAACAGACCCAGAAACAAAAAGATCTGAATTCTGAAATGATCTGTAGTTCTGGTGCCTGAGTCGTCTTGGACCAAGCTCCTGTCTCGAGCTGCACGTCATCTCCCATACAGTATGGTGGCATTCTGCATACAATGTTGCACCATCTCCCCCTTGCTCTGCCACTTAGACGGGAGATAGTGCATGATGAGAGAAGTAGTCCCACCTCCCACTGGAGATCCCAGCTTTCAAAAGAAAATGGGAGCATCATACACCTGAACTTCAGTGAGTGTGATGGGGGCATTTTAATGTTGAAATGCTGCAGTTTTTGGTTAAATTAATTTTTCATCTTTTCACCAAAACCTGAACAATTTCCACTGAAGAAGTAGCCCTTTTCCAAGCAGCTGTGCTGTGGGAACATCTCAGGGTTTTGCAGGATCTCTGGCCCGGCTGAGTCCCTGTGCAATAGCTGCCTGGGTTTTCAGAGAACAGCTGGAAATGCAGTCAGGTAGCCTGGTATTGTGGGGAAAGAGCTGCCTTATGGACACAACTCACTCCCGTTTGTTGGAACCACGTTAGGAAGAAACATCACAAACTGATTACAACAAACTCTATCACACTTAGAGCATGGACATGTAAGGGCAGTAGCAAAGGCATCTCATCCTCCTCCTTAACAAAGAAAGGGTGTGGGTAATATTCCAGATCGGAGTACAGAGTTGGGTGTGGCAGGAATTGCTGAGGTTGTGCCAAGAAGCAGAACAGAGAGACATTAAAAGTTGAGCAATTTATCATCTGAAGGAAATGCTGAGTTTTGTGAATCTGAACAAAGTCCTCCTTTATTCCTCAGTGTTGTCTCATGGAAACTGAGCAAACAATGGCATAAAACCGTTGCCTGTTCCTCACAGCAGGACACTTCTGTGCAAGGGAAATGTTCTTTCATTAAAAGGGTTATTTTGTAATTAACTATCTTACCAAACAAAACTGCGAACGTCCTCCACCAGCAGACAGAGTCATAGGGAAAAATAACGTCCTTTTCCCTAAGAGCTCATTTTACAAAAGCAGGAATGGATTTTTAAAATCTGAAATTCCCATTTGCTTTTAAAACAAAGAGCAAGCTCTGAGGGGTATGTGGCCCTGCTTTGTGTTTAGCTTTAATCAGCAGTATTGTGCTTTGCTGATTATATGGCAACTTTAAACATTTCAAAAGTTCTGAGAAGCCTTCCAGGTAAAGACACTTAGGCCAGGTCTACACGAGGAGGTAAATTTTGAGCTGTGCAAATTTAGCTATGAGAATTGCACCGCTGGTGTAAACTTATCTAAAATCGATTTTTGCCTCAGTCCATACAGTGGGATGTTGTTGGGATCCATCACCTTCCCTTACTGCTCACAGCTGCCAGGAATATTGGGATCGACAGTGGCACCCTGACAGTTTGATTTAGTGTGTCCCGACTAGGCACACTAAATCGAACCCTGCACGATTGACTGCCAGTGCGTCAGTCTTCCCATAAATACAGGCATATCCTTACTCTGGCATACCAAGCCATTAATTACAGTAGGGTATCACGTTTTGCAAACTTAGTGTTTGCGAATTAACTATTCACAAGTGCCGGCAGCTGCCGGTTCCCACAGGGCCCCGGGCAGGGCACCATATTCGCCAAATTCAACATTCACAAGTATTCTCAACACAGCACCCTTGCAAATGTTGAGACCCTACTGTATTCTTATTTCCATTACCCTGAGAAATGGAATGGTTTGTCCTGTCAGGAAAAGCTAGGCTAATGTTTGTTCACTTTCTTTTTGTGAGAATAAACAATTTGTTCAGGTGTAGCTTTGACTTTTTTAAGAGCTGGGGAACTTGCCTGTTAAATGTGTCATAAGTAGTTCGTGGTCTTGCAGATGCATAAATAAAAAAGAAATATTCTCCTATATAAGTGTTTGCAGGGTTGGGCTTGTATCTATGATCAAGAAGCTGTCACGCCCTGTAAGAATGTGTTGACTTGTAAATGTAGACTCTGGTTTGGTGTTACAGTGGAACAAAACACTCCAAATCCACATACCAGTTAATCAACATCTTAATGGAATGGGGCATTCTGTCAATGACCTCAAGGTATGTGTGTTACTGAAAAGGAATTATCGCACCTTTTTGGAAAGAGAAACAGCCGAACTGGCTTTTATATTCAAATTTGGCACATTAACACATGGTTTAAATCATGATGGGAACTTTCTGAGTCACTATAGGGGCTTGTCTGCATACTGGGCTCAGTCTAATTCTTGACCTCCCCCCACCCCTCCACTCTCTGATTTGCTCACCTTGATTATCTTTTTCTGATTTGTCCTCCTTGCTTACTGTTTTTGGTTCTCTGTGCCTTAAATATTGAGTCTGTTCTGGTCTGGCTATGGTCTGAAGAAGTGGGTCTGTTCCACGAAAGCTCACCTAATAAACTATTTTGCTAGTCTTTAAAGTGCTACTTGACTGCTTTTTGTTTTGGAACAAAACAGTTAAGGACAGCTGCCCAAGGAGTACATGCCTAAGGAGATAAAGCACAAGAATTCTAAACCTTTTTCTTTAAAGTTTCCTTTGATCACTTGAATATACAGGTTGGGCTGTTTTCACACTAAGACCAGTAGACTTTTCATTTGCAAACTCTCAAAACGTGTTTGCCATGGTATTTCTGCCAGTCAAAAATGACCTAATGTAAAAATCAATATAGTGACAATATTAGGAATTCTTTCTGCACGCAAACAATGGAACGTGTTTGTGGGATTTTCCAGCACTTTAACAAACGCTCAATATTTATTATTATGTACATCTGAAGATGCCTGTAAGATATTGTTTCTACCAGAGATCACTGATATTTATCTCGGTAATTGTTCGTATGATCCTTTGAACATATACAATGTCTCTATAAATGGACTATGGAATTGAAAGAGAATAATTCTATATACTCTATTTTGTTTTAAAATGAGCAAAAAGCTGCAGATTTCAAAATAGACTTTAAATAGTTATGCAAACAACTGGATTACATAGGTAGCCAAGCATTTAAATGCACTGCTCATGTTGTTCAGGCCAGTGAAACAGGGGCTGCGTCTACACGTGCACGCTACTTCGAAGTAGCGGCAGTAACTTCGAAATAGCGCCCGTCACGTCTACACATGTTGGGCGCTATTTCGAAGTTGAAATCGACGTTAGGCGGCGAGACGTCGAAGTCGCTAACCCCATGAGGGGATGGGAATAGCGCCCTACTTCGACGTTCAACATCGAAGTAGGGACGTGTAGACGATCCGCGTCCCGCAACATCGAAATAGCGGGGTCCTCCATGGCGGCCATCAGCTGGGGGGTTGAGAGATACTCTCTCTCCAGCCCTTGCGGGGCTCTGTGGTCACCGTGGGCAGCAGCCCTTAGCCCAGGGCTTCTGGCTGCTGCTGCTGCAGCTGGGGGTCCGTGCTGCATATACAGGGTCTGCAACTAGTTGTTGGCTCTGTGTATCTTGCACTGTTTAATGAAAGTGTGTCTGGGAGGGGCCCTTTAAGGGAGCGACTTGCTGTTGAGTCCGCCCCGTGACCCTGTCTGCAGCTGTGCCTGGCTCCCTTATTTCGATGTGTGCTACTTTGGCGTGTAGACGTTCCCTCGCTGTGCCTATTTCGATGTTGGGCTGAGCAACGTCGAAGTTGAACATCGACGTTGCCAGCCCTGGAGGACGTGTAGACGTTATTCATCGAAATAGCCTATTTCGATGTCGCAACATCGAAATAAGCTATTTCGAAGTTGGGTGCACGTGTAGACGTAGCCAGGGGAAGTTGAAGTACAAATTGCCCATCGTGATTTGAGCTCAACAACACACAGAGGAGGATTTGCTGCATCTAACCCAAACCTTTCTTTTTGAGCCCAGCGTCTGGACAACAGTGTTACCATTAGAAAGTTGTGATCGTTTTATAGTTCTGAGGATTATCGTTTTATGTTATAGCAATACAGTTCAGATTGCCTCTCTAGAGCTTGATAAACTCCATAAAGGAACATTTGGGTGTGGTTTTGGCACTGGAGGTTTTTAGGATTTTTGCATGCCCTGATTTAAGATGCTCAAATGCAATAGTAAACCACTCTTACCCAATCAGAAAATTCACTACACCTACTCCAGTTATTTCTCCAAAATGCAAGCACCATGAATTTACAAAGTCATAGTTTCCTGATTGAGGTGGTTCATCCTACCTCATGTCTTCCTACTAAACAAAAACAATTTCTTGGTTAGGCTGTAGAGCTCATGAATCTTGTGCAGATTACAGTATCCAAACAATATACACGATCAGTTCATTTTTCTGATTGAACAGCTCAATTTTTAACATTATATGTAGCTACTGTGGAATTTATCGTCTGAGAGGAACACGGTGATGTCCTCTGTGTGCTGCACAAGTTTGTTGCTCTAACTCTGCCTAGTTTAGGATTACATGCATAGAACGCACAGCATAGCTGTAGATCATTTCCTGTATATGACTAAAACTCTGGAGAAGAAAATAAAGGTCTAAAGTAGAAAATAATGAATCCAGATTACATAAACTGGCTCATAATTAACTGCAACACAACCCTGAGATAGCATAAATGCCCATAAACTGAGTAGCTCTGGCTTATTCCCAGTACAACTGTGTAATAAGCATGCCCTATTATAGAGGCCAGGTTTTAATTATTTTTTACATAATTCATTTTGTTAGAAAATCCATATGGGATACTATCCTGTGCAAACAAAATGTTGGCACTAGGTTTTTGAATAAAATTGGCCAAGCCTCTCTGCCTGCTGATGCATGGCTGTCTGTGCTACATTGGATAATGCAAATATCCAAACATTGATGTACATGAAGAAAGTCAGTGTGGAATAAAATACAGTATAGATAAATAATTGCACTGAAGGGCCACATCCTTTTTAACTAGTAACGTGTGCTTATTATGTGCATTTATAACAATACGTACATACCTGTTAATGAAAATGTGTTGTACCTCTGCATACTTCTAATACAGAACAAGTTGGGTTAATAATAAATTTAATAACAAACATTTTGTCTTGGTTTTTTGTTTTGCTTTAATAACTAAGCATAGTAGTTGTCTGTCTGAAAATAATTTTGCTGAATAATTCTTGTTCTTTGGCTTACTTGTGAGCTGTTGATTGCAACATTTAAAATGCAAACTGTGTGATGGACTCTCTACTTCAGTCACATGATATGTTTCTGTTCCATTATTGGATGAACATGTCTCAGTTTTTTGAGTGCTTACAGAATAAGCTCTCGCAGCATTAATCATACCCAGAAACCAGAGGAGAGACTGTTATCTAATGCATGGATTTTTCCAGAAGATTGTATTATGTATGTGGATAGTCTAGCATGCCTGTAGCTGTTAATGGTATTCTTAGCGTGTGAGAATAAAAGGTTAGAGGAAAATTACTTTGACAAATGGGATTTATGAAAATCCAGCATAGCATGTTCTGGGAGATGCTCCTGAAAATCTAACAAAGCTGCATTAAAAAGATATTTGTGCTCAGTATTTATAGTTTCAGCAAAGAGATTATACAGTGATGCCTATCTCATAGGCAGACAGCAAAGCAAAACATGGGTGGAATTGTGGCCTACTTGAAATCAGGAGCCATTCCACCCCAAAAAAGTATACTTTGCACTTCAAATCCAGTAGTGCCAAAATGGCTCAAGGAGCCTTGAACATATTTACACAAATACTTCGGTGCCTAAATATACAGTCAAAATAATCCTTCCCATCTGTTTTGTCCAGTATAGTCTTGTGATCATTGTGAAATAACAGACTGGAGGCAGAGAGTTTGCAAGTAAAGTGGTGCTAACTTGAATTTAATTATTTCTGTATTCCTTTATCATCCTATAAGCAAAAAATTTACTCACTTATATAGCCATTGTTTAGGAAACGACATAAATTGAATGTTTTGTTTTGTTAGTATGCGTGGTACGTGGCTAGTTTTTAAAGCCACTTGGCTGAGCTTCTAGTATCTTTTTCTTGACACCTCTGTTTGTCCTCTCTACTCCATCCTACCTCTGACAGTTACCAACTTGGTATTTCCACCTGCCTATATGAGAGTTGTAACCGTGGTAGCAATGGCTGTGTTTATTCAAGGTGGTTACTGGGAGTTCCATTTCCCCAAATGGGGTAGGCCATTTGTTTCCTCTATAGTGTTACTCGGAAAAATCATCCTTTCTCAACACTGTTGTTGCTGGTGGGGATTCAAGCAGAGACTGGATAGCTGTACAAAACCTAGTGTGCTTCCCCGCCTCCCCCCCAAAAGTACTCAAAGTTGAAGGGGTGCTGTCAATAATAATATGACTAAAACACCACACCTGGCCAAAGTCCTGCAGTCAAAGACTACTTGTAGAACTACAGAGAGATAGTTCCCTGCTAGTCTATCCATGCTGTTCTTGAAAATTAAAGGGGAAACTAAGACTCATGGTAAATAAACTGATGCACTAAGTCTGCTGCCTGCAATAACGTAAGTGCACTGTAACTTTTTGCTAGGAGGGCATCCAAGTTTTTCTGGGACGTAGATCCGTGCTCAGCAGCCTTTATCACCTCAGGGCGCACTTCAGTATTTGTTATATTTTTCACAGCACACCTGCTATACATTACACCCCTCCCTGCCCCAAGAGACAGGCACCCTCCAACCTCTCATCTAATCCAATCCCCTTCCCCACATTCCCTGGAGCCAGGCACCCCCAGTCCCCCCTCACTCTAACTCAATGCCTGCGACTCGCTAGAGCTGCTGCCACTGCCCTAAAGCTGCTGCCACCATGAAGCGCTTCTGCTACCAAGAGCTGGGGACCATGTGCAGCACCGTGGGTGCACAGCTCTGGGGCACACTAAGCACTGGTTTGCGGCACAGTGTGCCACCGCATGCCGGTTGCAGAGCATAGACCTAGATACTTATCAAAATGAGTCCATATCTGGGCTGAGTAGAGATTGTGACCCTGTTTAAAGCAGCACCTCCCCCCACCCCCACAACACAACTGTTAATTTACGCAGCTGATGTTTTTACTGCCTCCTTGCTAG
Source organism: Carettochelys insculpta (assembly GCF_033958435.1). Lineage (NCBI taxonomy): Eukaryota > Metazoa > Chordata > Testudines > Carettochelyidae > Carettochelys > Carettochelys insculpta. The sequence continues at coordinate 12,814,773 of NC_134148.1, forward strand.
CTGATTAAGCCATGACACTGAAGGCACTAGAAGCAAGTAGCCCACTTGTATGAAGGAAAAATGTCATAAAAATGTTTTCAAGATGAAGATTCTAAGTCTCTGTTTTCTGAGCCTGGAAGGAGTTGTCATGCTGGAAAAAATGGAACACATCAAAAGTGACGCTATCAACTGCTTGTTACTTGTCAGTAGAAATATACAAGCAAAATATGCTCAGCAAAAAGAAGTTTGCTTTTAATCAGGATGGAAGGGAGCCTGCATCAATTCAAATTTCCAGAGGTTTAGTTAGTGGCCAAGTGAGATCAGCCCCTCTGCCCCACCCTGTTAGCAAATGTGAGTCAGTATCCTGGCCGAGCAGTTGCTAGAGGCATATTTCCCTGGGCTGAAGTGCAAGCATGCATTTTCCATGGAATGTCAGAGCAATGAATAGACTTGTGTTTCCATTCCCAGAGAATGTGAACAGGAAATTGTAACCTGAATATTTGTGGATTTTGTCCTGTCATTTTTCTAATGCTTGAAGACTTTGTTTTCCCAGCTTCAAAGGCCGGGACTTAAACTGTATTTTGTTAAATAGCTTTGCAGGGGTGTCCAAAAGAAATTTAATGGTTTGCCACATGTCCTCTGCTTTCCTCCTACCAGATGCTCCCCCTCCCCGAGCCAGGCAACCCCCCAGATTACTCACTGGACCTGCCCCGAACTGCAGCCTGCACCTCTCTGGAGACGATGCCATGTGAGCTCCCTTGGGCTGAAGCTGCGCCATGGCTGGAGCCAGCTGGGGCCAGAGGAGTTGCCTCTGCTGCTGCCACCACGCGCTTGTCTCACCATGTGGTGGGGGGTGTGCACAGAGGGGCACCCTGGGTGTGCGGCTCATTAATGCTGCCTTTTGCCACACTGCGCTGCCCTGTTCACCACATGTGGCAAATGGCGAACGTATTGGATGCTGCAGCTTTAGAGACTGGCAGAATGCTGCAGTGAATCTCTGGCCTAGCAAAAGCTGACGTGTGTGTGTGTGATGAACAAGGCTGTGCCTCTCCCCAGGGCCCAAGTGTGTACGGCGATACTCAGTCTTTTGCCAGGCTTACATCCTGAAGTGAGGTTAGCAAACAAACTGAAGAGCAGTCTTTTAACTCACTCCTTCGCCTCAGACCACCCCAGGGTACCTAGCACCCTTCCTCCCTGCAGCCTCCCTCTTTGCTTGATTCTGCTCCTTTTCTGGAACAAGAGCCCAGGGACCCACCACAAGAACTAGATCCACAGGCTGTGCCCTGGGGAGGGGGAGCCAGTCTCATCCATCCTCCCAGCTGCCCATCAGCAGCCCTCTACAAGTCCCTCTTCAACTGAGTGGCTGGGACTCACCTGTTCTGGTTCAGGGGCATTGACTTAACCTTTTCACATGGTGCAGCTGCCCTGTGAAAGTGACTCTTGGCCTAGCTGAGGTTGGGGGAGGAGGGCCTTTTGCTATAAAGATGCAGTGAGTTATGTTAGGAAATAGTCATTTTAAAAATACATTGGCTAATCGTGGGTAACTCAGTACTCATTTTTTTTCTACAATGTGCTGAGGGGTTTTTTGCAGAAGTAACACACTTTTCACTGCCTCTCACTTTTCTGGAGTAGACAAAACCTGTGTGAGTAAATGCCAGGGAGCTCATTTTTATCTGCCTGTGCTCGTAGTGCACAACAGAATCTGAAAATGATTGGCCGGGTTTAGCAAGCCTGGCATCGTGTCATTTGTATCAGTTACTGGATTTTGGTGAAAAGGTGGAGTCAGGAAGAAGAGAAGGAGCTAGGCTGACTGCCGGTTTGTAGCAAAAGGCTAAAAGCAAAAGGTCAGACTGGGAGCTGAAACGAACCAGCCCTAGCCTGTCCAGAGGAACCAGACTAAGAAGCCAGACACAATAAATCAACTGCGGGTGGATCAGTCGCTGCAGCATTGATCCCAGTGTAGTTCAGACATACCCTCAGAACCCTATTGAAACAAGGGTTTCTTCCCATGTGAGTAAGGAATGCAGCTTGTGCATTTCTTTATAGAATCAAGGCTGAACTGCAGATCACCTTTCTGTGGGACCTGTTAAGTGCAGAACAAACACAGTGTTTATCAGTTTGAATTACTGCACCAAGCAGGGTAATTGGGGGTGTAGATTACAGTGTTTGCATCTTTTTCAGTCAAGAAACTCTTCAGTTTAAGTCACCAATTCAATGCTTTCTGGAACTATACCAGGTAGTCGTAGCCCTGGCAGTCCTGGGATATTACAGAGATAAAGTGGTGCGGGGGGGAGAAATGTTTAATTGGACTAACTTCTGGTGAGTAAAGAAGCCTTTTTTGGAGCTATTAGCTCCCCTACGTATTCTGGAACCGTAATTCTAATCTAGTGGGAGCTGACACATCATGAACTTCCCATGTGGACACTTCATGGAGCTTGTTGACTTCAAGGAATCAGAAATGAAAAGGCAGCCTTCCTTCTGCAGGGCATCTCCTACTGCCTCAGAGCAGAGAGCCTAGGGAATAGGGTGATGGGACAGCAGAAGTCAGAGCTGAGAGTTAAGCAGGGAGGGCCCTATCTTTGTCATACTTCAACTGGAAATGAATGGAATAGTGTGCAGAGTTTGGGAACTCTCCCATACTACCTGTTTTTCACAACAGTCTGACTCCCTTTGAATCTTGAAGTGAGAGGAAACAATAATTTTGCAAAGATAAGGGAGTTGTGGTCCATGGGTCAGCAAGCACCTTGTAGTGTTACTAAGTTACAGCACTGCTATGAGGAAACAAGCGAGGTGCAGGATTCCCAAGGAACCCTGTAGGGTTTTTTCAGTGTAATTTTAAAAAAGTAAAACAATAGAAGCAGGAGAAGAGCCAAGGTAAGGAAAGTGTCCTTTTAGTTTTGACTTGCAGAGATTTCATTGTCTTATTTGTAGATGGCTGCAATTGTATAATTTTATTTTCTCAGGCTTTCCCCGTGTGTCAGATGATTTATCTCAGTGGTATTTACTGGGTCGGTAATTCAGAAGGAACTTCAGAAATGTTTTTTACTACCAGCAAGAATTTCCAGAGACTGGGTGTGCTTTGCATGTAGCTACATAGAATCCTAGGGCTGGAAGGGACCTCAGGAGGTCATCTAGTCCAGCTCCCTGCCTAAAGCAGGATCAACCCCTACTAAGTCATCCTAGCCATGACTTAAAAACCTCAATCTGAGTGTTCGCATACAGAACTATGTCCCAATTTCAGACACTTGGGTTTTAAAATTTTATTCTCTCTGTGTAGCTTTGCCTCTTCTAAGTCCTAGCTTCTGCATTGGAGACTAAAGCTACAAAAGGCCTCGTTACATCCGTGACTCGGAAGGAGTAATCAGCTAATGGAACTCAGTCAAATGAAAACTGTAGCATAGTGTTAGAACTTAACACCAGGAGCACCTTTTTGACTGTCTGGCCCTGTACATATGATGCTGCTATTTTCTAGTTGGAAGAATTTGGTGCAGTAGGGTCTTAACATTTGCTAGGTTCTGGATTCAGAACCCCCTGAATGTTGATTTTCGTGAATGGTGGGGGAGGGGTTCAAAGCCCTGGGAAGCAGCAGCATGGGTGCTCCCTGTCCCGGGGAAGCAGTGGCTGCAGAAGCTCTGAGCCTGGAGCCCTGGGGAAGCCATGGCAGCTGCTGGCGCTCCTGGCCCCGGGGTCCCAGGGAAGCAAGGTCACTTGCAAATAATTGAATTTGCCAATGTGGCACTTGGGAATGGTGAGATCCTACTGTATCTAGCTATTTCCCACAACTGTGCCACTCTGCTTATGTCCTTGAGTGACAAGTCCAGACAGCTCTGCTGTACCTCTGATCTAAATGGACAGTTTATCTAGGGGCTAATTTTCAGATGACTTGTAATAGTAGGGGCACAATTAAATGGGTGTTGGCAATTTGGGGGCAGATTGGTAAACATTTCCTGCTTTGTGCAATTTAATAAGGGCTGGGGTAGGTATTATTGCTCCTCTATAAACTAGTTGTTTTTATTAAAGGTGGGTGAAGTGTGAAAATTAAATTAAAGCAGCAAGATTCTGAACAGAAAACAAGTGCATCTCTTAAACAGCCATATAGCCTTACCCCAGGCTTACCCTTATGAAAATTTGACCGCCTACCATATTGGATGAGAATGCCTTGAACTAAACTGACCTCTACAGATTAGTTCAGATCCACTCAGCATCAAAAGTGTGGCTGCCCCAACTCCTCTTCATACAACTCTCTTTAACCCCTTGTTCCCTGGCAGCTCCGGTACTTGTTGTGAACAATAGCATGTCTCTTTTTCGTTCCTGATAACGTTTTTTGCTAATTTTTTAAAAAACAATTGCTCCTTTTGTTCTGTAGAGTTTGGGCCACCACATGTGCAGACACCTTTCTCTTTACACAAACAGATCCGCAAAAAATTAGTTGGGGCAAAGTTAGTGCATAATTGCTAGAATGTAAATACTGATTTTTTTGTCTGTTAGTGTGAATTTTCAGAGTTAATATCAGCCCCAAGACATCTGGTGAATACATTAATAATTAGTTATTACAGTTGTATTGATTGACAAGGTATGTTAGGTGCGGGAATGCTTCCTAGCCCCCTGGTGAATGGGGTTAACTGCAGTTCAGCTTTCCTACTCTTTTCTGGTATTTAAGGGAAGGGCTATGGACCTGATACAATGCCCATTCAAGTCCAAGAGAACTGTGGCAAGTAATTCCATCGGACCTTGGACTGGGATATATAAGCAAGTCTGTTTGCAAGGCAGAGGGGTGAAAACTCCTTCAGAAGATCATACCTCATGCTTGTACTGTGGGCGCACTAGCAGAGTGCGGAATGTTGACTCACCAAGCCAGGTGCCTCCAATTTAGGTTCTGTTGGAAGGCAGCGACTCCAGCCCTGGGTGTGTAGCGTCACTCTTGCAATGAATCCAAATTCTCTTCTGCATTTTATACACAGTGATCAGGAAACCTTTACTTCAGATGTTACAAAAACATCACTGTTTTGTAGCTCAGCTGCTAAGAAAGGTAGACTGGATAATTCTAGGCCAAACCCTCAGCCTACATCTCCTAGGACGTGTGTGTGTGTGTGTGTGTGTGTGTGTGTGTGTAAATCCAGGTTAGCAGAATTTAGTAGATCCATACATTGACAGGGTTAGTCGTAAGAGTCTGTAGATTCACAAATAACAAGCAGCTTTCTGAGGAAGTGGCTGTTACCCACAAAAGCTCATTACCTAATAAATATGTTAGTTTTTAAGGTTCTGCAGGACTGCTTGTTATTTAGCAGACCCATATGTTTACCTAGGGTTTGAATATTTCTACTCATTTGTAATCCCAGGATAAGAATTTTTGAATCCTGGGTCTCAGCCTGGGGCTTCAGCATCTTGTCTGCATCATGCAGACTCCAGTCCAGCCATCCACACCCCAGACTTCCTAGTGCTTTCCCCAAATGCGGCTGCTCTCTCCCTTTGTTTGTGGTGAAGTGTGGGAAAACTTGTCTATCTAGAGCACAAAGAAAAGCAGCCTTGGGGATGCTGCTGGCCAATTTGCAGAACACTTCTACATTGCAATTACACACTGTGCCAGCTGACTCCTGCTGGTAGGGCTGGGGCTGTGGTCCTGCTGTTTAAGAGAGGGGAGACTTTTGGGCATGGTCTTGAGACAGGGCTCTGGGGCCTTCCCCAGCTACACTGCAGAGCAATAGGGCTTGCACTATGCATCCCAGCTTGACTTGGACGCTGGCCCTCCGTCTCCCATGGATTAGTGTGATTTGTGTGTATGTAGAAGAGGGGGTTAGGCTTGGGCACGAGCTTGGACCTGGGTTTACATTGCAGTGTAGCCCGCCAGACCCTGAGCCTTCTGAGCCTGGGTGCTGCTGTGGAAAGGAAAGGTGGTGGACTTTCTTCTGATGGCTGCGTTTGGAATGTTAGTCGTGTGCCCAGTGGTGAACTGGAGAAATTACTGCTGATTGAAATTGCCGATTCGAAACTATGGGAGCAAGTTGTAATGAATTGCATTTCACATCACTTTTACAGGAATTACTCTCAGGCGTCTTTCGTAGCTGGAAATTGAGTGAGACACACTCTGTCTGGAGTTAGAAGTAGCATGCCACCTCTGCATTCCAGGGCTGTTTGTTCACATGGGCACGTGCCATTAGTGCATGCACCTTTCCGTGCACAGAGGGATTTGCACTTGTTTTGAAAAGTGGTGCTATCTCTGGCTGCACTTATCATGAGGCAGGACGTTGTTGGTAATGGTTGTGGCATACCCTGCACTTCTAGCCAGTTATACTGTTTTAATAATTAAGAGGGGATTTTTTAGTAATTCTTTGCCTTGTGTCATTGTAGGTGTGGATGAGATCACCATCATCAACATTTTGACAAACCGCAGCAATGAACAGAGGCAGGACATCGCCTTTGCCTATCAGAGGAGAACTAAAAAGGTACGGTGAGCAGCAGAACTGGTTTGTGATCGTTAATAATCTTCCCCTTGCTGGGTAGGCTGAAAGTGATCAGTCTGTAATTGATTTCACTGGGGGCTCCACTTGCTTTTTGCCATGACTGAGTTTGGACCCAGGTCTCTTGCACAATAGCAAGTAACAGTGGATGCCTTGTCCCTGAGTTATTCGAGCGTACCAGGAATGCTGCTGATGGGTTATGCTACCACACCTCCAAAGTCATGAGGCCACCACTGAAAGTAAAAGCTCTGCCCCTGCCGTCAGACTTTCAGGTCTGCCAAACATGCACATGTGTGCCTGAAATCACTTGGAGAGGGGGTTTGTCGCACCTCCAGACAACAAACCTATGGTTTTAGCAGCAACCCATAACAATCTCTTCTATTCAGAGCCCTGTCCATTGTATATGGAGCAGCATTTGTACTTGAGCATGTGAAAAGCTATTTACATCGAATGATGCCTGACCTTCTGGGAGCCAGTGAAAGGGAGCAGACCTAAGGGAATGATATGTCTGCAGCTTCATGGAAGAAAACTCTTCCAGCTTTCATTCATTCACAAAGTCTGTCTAAGTGACTACTGCTAGCAGTGGATTGTGCAGGTACTGAACAAAATCAGCTCATGGACTAAATTATCACCAGATGTTACCCTGACAAGCCTAGCCTGTGCACTGGGCTGATGATGAAAAGGAGCTTATAAAATATGTATAGTTGTCTGTAATATGAGCTGTGTTTGTGAGGAGCTGAGTGAGATTCTCTCAAGCAAATTTTAAAATCTTACTCTAATTGAAGTGTTATGCCCACATAAAAGATGGAAAAATATACATTAATTCTGATTGGGGTTATGATGACTATCTTTTTCTGATTTGTCAGACACAAAATGCAAGCCTTGGAATCTCAGATGAAATCAAATACAAAGCCAGTGTCACATTTGTGAAATTCACAAATTTTTATATATTCCTGATGTAGGTAGCCACAGACTCTAGCGAGTATGTGCAAGATGGGTGTATACAGCTTCCTTCTTTCCCCCCGCCCCCCCACCACATCCCCACACCATCTGAGTGTATCCCCCAGCTTGTTCAAGGGCATCATGATAGCTGTGTTATAAGATGAACCATGAATAGTAAGATTGAAATTTTGTTAAAAATATGCCAAAGTTCTAAAATCATGAAGATGAGCTTCAGAATTTTTATGCAGATGTTGACTCTCACCCTTATCCCAACCTAAATGTCTGCTAAAGATACCAGTTAAAATATGGGATTATATAGGTGCCAAAGGTAAAGTGGCTTGTGGAAACAATTGAAACTAAGAGAACAGACTTCCCTAGGCAACTGTAAAAACAAATGAGTAAGTTTTCTGAGAGCAGGAAAAAGCACTTGCATTGATGCATCCTGTCTGACTCAGTGCTCTCTAGAGGCATTCTCTTGTGGATTTCCTTGGAGACTGCTTATATTGCTCAATCAAAGTCCTGCTGAAGGTGGAGTTGGTACATTATGCATGATGTGTCTTACTGCTTATAGCGGAGACACGTGAAACGTCCGTTAGTCATACGGATCTTTGTTTAACGGGCGTGTCTCATGATCCCATCTCCCTTCCCATTCATGGAAACCCAAGCTCTGTTTGACCCATCTTTTTCTTGAGAACCCGCATCCCTCACCCACGCAGCTGCTAGATCTTCCCTTTCTAGATGTGTTAGGAGAGTTATCAAAGGCTGCTATGTAAATTTGTGCACAGAACTCTGCAAACTTCTAGCCAGCCTCTGCCCATTGTAACTCCATTTGGGATTGTGTTTCCATGGTCTAATTTCCAGTTGGAACATGTTGCTGATTATAAGTGTGAAATTTAATAATGAGTGGCTTGGCAAGTGTTTGCTCCCCAGTGTTTCTCTTTTGATTCACTTCTGGCTTTGACTGACAGGAAGGAATCCCTGCTGCATATGTAGGGATTAGGCTGTTGTTAGCAGAATTTACTCCCACCTTCCTACAATCCCATGGCTGCAGTTAAAAATAAGAAGGTAATTCTCTGTCCTACCATTAGCCTTTTACCTCAGATAAGAGCTGTACTGATCTACCTTTGACTCTGGTGAATGAACGCTTGTCCTGTTCGACAGGCTCTATGATAAACAATTAGATGGGACTCTAGTAAGGTAAACTCTTTAAACTGGCTCCTACAGCATGCATAATACATAGTTTTTGCTGGAAAGGGACTTTCACACCAGATTCTCATGTGAGCTAAACACTCTGTTTTCCTGAGCTCAACTGGTCAGGAGATGTGGCATTGAATGAAGCCCCCTGAGATAAGGGGTCACACTGGCAGCTTCTACACTCGCCCCCCTCCCATTGGAGGTGGCATGGTACCAATGCAGTTCCAAGCAGGCTAATGAGGCACTAATGTGCATATTCAGCACCTCATTAGCATTAGCATAATGATGGCTGTGTGAATTTTGAAGTGCAGACTTCGAAATGCAGATTGACAGTGTAGATGGGGGCAGCTTTGAAATAAGCACCCCACTTCGACATTCCCTTACTCCCACAGAACTAGATTGGAGTAAGGGAATGTCAAAGTGGGGCGCTTATTTCGAAGCTGCCCCCATCTACGCTGTCAATCTGCAATTCAAAGTTAGACGCTTCAAAATTTGTGTGGCTGCCATTATGCAAATGAGGTGCTGAATATGCACGTTAGCACCTCATTAGCCTGCTTCGAATTATCTCATTACCATGCCATTTTCGACTGGAAGGGGTGAGTGTAGAAACAGCCTTACTGTAAGAACATTATTGATATGTCTGTGTACATCAGATGGGGGAGCTTCACTTAGACTCATAGGAGATTAGAGTTGGAAGAGACCTCAGGAGGTTATCTAGCCCATTGCCCGACAGAAATAGTTCCCACTGTTTTGGGTGTCTAGTGGTCCTCACAACCACATACACTGGTAATGGCGGCTTGTGCTGGGTTGTGCCCTCCTTGCACTTGACTGACGCTCTGTAGTAATAGGGCTGTAAGATGTTTACATGCTCTCTTTTTGAGAGAAGTGCCATAAAACAAAATGAACTCTGCTCCCTGTCGGCAAGCTGATGTGTGTGAGTCAGTGTTACACCAACATTTGTCTGCCTTGTTGCTTCCAACACCCAACCAGAAATTTGTTTAAAGGAAACTTAAGTACCTGTTTACTTGGTGCACCAAAGCAAACTGCAAGGATGTTTTCTAAGCGCACTGTGGTGCGCTGTAAGAGGCACCTCATTTGCATAAATGTAATCCTGTTTGGAACAGGATTCCGTCAACACAAAATAGGTGCCTTTTCGAGTGCACCAGCAGTGGGGAAGTTAGAGCCCTCTACAAGTGGTGCCTTCTCCTGTGCTTGCCAGTACCGTACTGCCAAGCCCAAAGCTGGAAAGCAGATGGAACAAGGACAGAAACTATTGCTTCCAAACTCATTTGAGTTCAACTCTTTTGTTTAATCCAATTGCACTGGTGTGTGTGCTTTTTAATCTTCACATCCATGTGCAAAGATTGAACTTCACACAAAGTTAAGTGGAATCGACCATACGATACTGGACTTGATTAGAGAGGAGTATATTGTCCGCATGGGTTAATCAGAAGTCTGCAAGGACTATTTGCATGCACGCACAAATGGGCTGGTACACCTCAAGTGCGGCTTGTGGCATTACATATTTGTCAGACTGAAGGGGAAAGAACATTCTCTTACTGGTCAGCTTGCAGAGTGTAGGACATCTGGTCTGTCTGCCCCAGCCCAGGACAGATTATTGCTACTACCAAAGTCTGCTCAGGCCAGTCCTTCAGGGCTCAGTTTTAGTCTCCAAACATAAAACTCACAAACTTACACTGAAACAAAAGAGCTTGCATGACCAAAGCAGGCTGTGGGGCCCAGAGCCTTTGCCTCTCACGTTGTGCCCCAGATAGTTTCATGTAGCTCTTTCCATCTCCACTGAGACACTTACTGGCTTTTATTGTCACTAGATCCATCTCAAGTCACAGCGGATGCTTGGCCGTTTTCTTTAAGGGGCCAGCTGCACTGGGGCAGAATTACACTTAAGCACGAGAGTGTGTTTTAAGTGATTTGGTGTAATGGGTTCTGTTATAAGACAAGTCAGCACACCTGGAAGTGACCTGAGCTGAGCTTCTTCACAACTTGGTGGAGGTCGTAGCGACTTTTCTTATTGTTCTCTTTTTACCAAAACTTGTTCAAATGAGACCACTAACAGCTGCAGTGAACCCAATTGTGGCCTTTTGAGATGTTCCATTTAAGGAGGTTATTGACTGAGTTTGGATCCAAAACTGATGGTAAATATTTGATGGTTTTTTAACTGCAGGGCAGAGCAACTAGTCTATGTCATTGAAGTAAAACTTGAAACCCATAAGATAATGTGAACTATAAACTTAGCTCCTGGAATGTCAACACATCTTATGAAATGGACACATTTACCTCTATTTATTTTTCTCTATGACAGTGAGGGTTGGAGACTTGGGCTGAAAGCAGATGGATAATTTCCTTTAAAGGGGTGAAGGAAACTCTACTTGCTGCATTTTTCCTCTCTAGATTTTGCTGGAGAAGGACCCTACCTTCTTTGTCCACTCTCCAGAAAAAACAGTGGCAGTCTTGGGAGAGCACAATCACTGAAGGCAGAATTGTCTGGAGGTCAAGCATGAGCTTTAATCATTTTAACCCCCCACTTTTTTTTTTTTTAAAGGATCTTTCTGCAGCACTGAAGTCAGCTTTGTCAGGTCACCTGGAGGCAGTGATTTTGGGCCTGTTGAAGACACCAGCTCAGTATGATGCTTCTGAACTGAAAGGTGCCATGAAGGTAAATGAGCACTGAAATTAAAGGAACTCCATGTCTGATGTCATCCATTGCATGGCCACGGAGGCCGTGATTTTTAAAAACGGCCAGGTATTTTTAAATGCTGCAGTTTTCAAGGGTGCAGTGTTAGGCTCTCCAGACCAGTACCCACTGGTTAAGTCCTTGGGCAAGACGTAAATTGGGCCAAAATTTCGATTTTTGTCATTTATTTTTTACAAACAGCTTGGAAATATTAACATGAGGCTAAGGACATAATTGATCATCTGCTTTAAACAGAAACCTATATAAGATCATTTGAAAAGCAAACTAATATGCTGGTAGTATTTTTGCATTACAAAAAAGTGTTGATAATATTAAAACAACACAGCAGAATTGTTAGCTGGAGCTGAAGATTTCTGTTCTATCACAGGAATTATCAACAATTACTGGGTCACATCTCTGATTGTGAAAGAGTGACTCATACCTAGTCCTTTCCTGCTCTGGACTCTGAAGAAAAGGAAGCACATGAGGTGGATTTCCCTAGGAGACTATGAAAGGATGACTTTGAAAACTAATTCTAGCTTCATGCACATGCAAAACTGTGAACACCTACCCGTGCCATAATTTGCTTTTAAAATCCTACAAAACAACTCCTGTTTTGGGTTTTATATTTCTAAATGTCCCTTACAGTTTTCTGTGCAGCCCTGTTGTAGCCACATCAGTCCCTGGAGATTAGAAGACAAGGTGGGTGAGACAATGTTAACTGGGAACTTCTGTTGGTGAGAGGGACAAGCTTTGGAGCTGCACAGAGCTCTTCTTCAAGTCTGGGAAAGGAACTCTCAGCGTCACAGCAAAGTGCAAGGGGGAACAGAGAGTTTAGCATAAACAGTTACCACGTATTGTTAGGGACCATTCAAGATAGCGTGGCCCATTATCTTGCTCGGAGTTCCTTTCCAACACCTGAGAAAGAGCTTTGTGTGGCTCAAAAGCTTGTCTCTCACCGAGAGATAGAGAGAGAGAGAGAGAGAGTGTGTCCAGTAGAAGTATCAGAGAGGTGGCCGAGTCAGTCTGTATCTTCAAAAACAACAAGAGGTCCTGTGGCACCTTATAAACTAACAGATATTTTGGAGCATAAGCTTTCGTGGGCAATGACCCGCTTTGTCAAATGACAAAGCGGGTCATTGCCCACGAAAGCTTATGCTCCAAAATATCTGTTAGTCTCTAAGGTGCCACAGGACTTCTTGTTTTAGTCCAATAGAAGACACTCCCTCATCCACCTTCTCACCTACATTTTTTACATTATGGGGGGGGGGGTTGTTAAATTTTTTAACGTTAATTTAAAAAGAAGTATTTGTGTGAACCGTTTATATTGAAATTGGCAGCAAGAAACTAAACTAGTTGCAGACATCCTAGCTCATAGGAAAGGTACAAAACCATTTAATAAATCATAGTTAAAGTTGGTTCTTTTGGCCAGTGAAATGCTGCCCTCTGCTGGCTGAAACAGACACATCCTGTATGTTGTTCCAGATCATGCAAACCCTTGTCAGTCTTCTGACTGTTTATATGTCGGTAATTATGGACAGTTACTGTCCCACTACTGTATTGGTATCCAGAGGACCAGGCTGTGAAGCTCTCACTGGAACCATTACTTGTGACATTGGGCAGTTGTCATCCTTCCAAATGGTGACAGAGAACAGCTCCTATACCCCCCTCTTCCACTGATCCAAACCCTGATATCCTCTGTCTGCTCTTAGTTTTTAGTTGTGGTTGTTAAATGCTGCCGTTCATGTAAGTACTTTAGTCCGTCCTGACTCACTAGTTTCTTGCATCTGAAGTTTGCTTAATAAAGCTACATCCAAGGAGAATCTTAGATGGGAAAAAAATCCCCACAAAAATTACTGATTAATTTAATCGTTATCACTAAATTCACTAGTAATATTTATGGAGAAATCAAATACATAAGGCTCCTCCAGTGATTAGCATAGAGAGAAATTACCACAAAAAGAGAGAGGGTCAGAGCAGTTATGGGGATTAACCCTTATTTTGGACCAAAAATCATGGAGTTATTTCTGTACTGGGACCTTGGAAGACCCTCAATATGTCAAAACGGGAAAAAAACCCACATGGGATTTAATTAAAACTGACACTGTTGTAACCAGTGAACTGTGAAACTATCAAGTTAAAACTCTTCTAGATTCAGATTCAGAAGCACATTGCACAGTATTTGTGTTAGGGGTCTGACTGATAACCCTTTCTAAAATAAGCCATATACTGTGTAGGTATCTGGGCCTAACTGTTTCCAGGTTTAGACCATGCAAATAGTTTACAACAATGTAAAGTCACAAACAAAGCAAAGAGGCATTTATGGCCTACGTTTTTGAACAATATTTAGTGTTTACAGTTTGTTCTACCCCAGAGAAAGACTGCTTCTGAGTTAGTTTTATGTTCACTGCAGTATTATATTGATCACAGTTCCATTACTTTTAAAAAAGATCTTTCTATGAACATCAGTACATCTGAAAGCAAAACAAAAACTTTACTAAATATTTTTGTTCTTAATCTCTACTCCTCCTAAATTTTCATTAGAGCCAACCTAGTGAGGTGTTTCCTGTTCCAGTTATATTGTGAGCCTTATTGTGGATTGTTTGGTGTTATTCTTTTTCCTCTTATTAAAGCAGCACTTACAGAATGATGAGTTTCTTCATAATTTAACCCTTAGTTTAGATGTAAAGTAATGTGATGTGAGATGCCTGTTCCTGGGGTTTTGACCCATAGGCAGGTGATCTCCAACTCTTGTGCGTGTCTTAGACTAGATGTAGGCCCCTACTAACAAAAGTCAGGAAGAGGATTAAAATCCTGCCACTGGGGCTAAACAGCAAAATAAAGGAGGCTGTTAGAGGTCAAAGGGCAAACTCGTGGAAGTCATATCTTAGTTTGAATAAATGGAAAATGCACACACGGAGTCAGATTAAGGGTAAACCATAAAATAAGACTAGCCAAGAAGGAATGTGAGGAGACATCTTGCTAAAGAAGCAGAAAAGAACAGTAAGCCTTTTTTTAAGTTCCTCAGAAGGAAGTCACTAGGTGACCAGGTGTGAAAGGGCTACCCTAGAAAGACAAGGCCATTGCATAGAAGCCAAATCAATTCTTTGCATAAGGCTTCGCTGTGGAAGATGTGAAGGAGATATCCCATTGGTGCTGTCTTTTGGGGGTGACAGTCCTGAAGTACTCTCTCTCACTGATATGTACAGTAAACCCTTGGTTTCACAGACCATTATTTAGCAGACTGCAGGGACAGTGGAACACGCCCCCCCATTTTGTTCCCGAGGTCTGCTGCAGTCCGTAACATTATGCCCCACCCCCCAAAAACAAAAAAATACAACAACAAAAAAAGTTAAGAGTGTTACGGTGCCACGGCCTGGACGAGCCACCACCTCCTCCACCAGAGCCACCGCGTGTTCCTCTCACCAGGGGTGGGGTACGCACATGGGCAGGCTGGCGCTCATGTACCCGCTCCACCCCTGTGGTCAGAGTGCATGACGGATCCCCCAGCCAGGTGCCTTCATCCATGAGTGGCAAGGCCGCTCCTGCCAGGCAGCTTCAGCCATGCCAATAGGGTCCCGGTCAACAAGTGTGGTCCAGCAGTGGAGGCTCTGGTGAACGGCAGGCTTTTTTTTAGGGTGGAGGTGACCACTGGGACTGGGGAAGCCTGGTGGGGGTGGGTGGGCACTACAGTAAACCCTCAGGTTTAATGGACTTTTGGGAATTGCAGACACCCCTTCCCCATTAGTCTGTTAAATCAAGGGCTTACTGTAGACCAGTTTAGCAATGTGTTCTAAAACTATCAGTAATAACTCACCTAGTGGTATTCTCTGAAGTGTTCTGCAGGAATTCTAATACAAAGTTGAAGAGCTACTGACTCTTCACTTCTATGCTAGATGATAGGTAATATAATGCTGAGTTTTTTTTTAAAACGATTCCAGGGAGTTTTTTTAAAAATGATTCCAGGGATGATCCTGGCAGTTACCTGGTTGGTGAGTCTACCTTTTGTACTGGGCAGATTGGTAGAAACTATAGCAACAAACACAATGATTGGACACAGAGATGAACACATTTTGTTGGGAAAGAGTCAACATAGCTTTGGTACAGGAAATTCAAGCCTTACCAATTTACTACAATTCTGTGAGAGTGTCAGAAAATGTGGACAAGGATGGTCCTATAAATATAATATACTTGGGTTTTCAGAAAGCCTTTCATAAGGTCCCTCACTAAAGGCTCTTCAAGAAACTAATTAGTCCTGGGATAACAGGGAAGGTCATCTTATGGATCAGAAGCCGGTTAAAAGATGAGAAAGGACGAGTAGGAATAAATGGTCAGTTTTCACAATGGAGTGCATTGACAGAGACAGGATATTGTGCTAAACGGGTCAGGGGTATGACAACGTGGCAGCTGTTATGTTCTTGGGATTGTGCCCAATATTACCAGAAAATTGGCAAAATTCTGCTCTGTTCTGCCTAGTAGACATAATAGAAGGATTCTATCAGATAACTGACAACCTGTGATAATGGTTGGCTTAAACACACAATTCAATGGCTGACAACTTGCGTGACTCCTCCATAGGGTGTGTTTGGCATCAAGATTTGATTGGACTCTTTCTTGTTGAGTTTGTTTTAATTTTTTGATGTTGGAAGCAGCATCCCCCAAATGCTAGAACAGGTACCCAATTTATAGGAGTCATGGCTAGACATAAAAGCTATCTTGGGTAGTCACACTGAAGTCCTGTAGCAGTATGTATTTGCAAGGGCTTAAGGTTTCCTTACCTGGTAGTAAATTTTCAGGATCAGACCCTAAAGTGATATTTTAATACAGTAAAGCTGTTTGTACGTTTCATGGAAGGCTTCTCTTTTACCTTTTACTTTTATCATAAAGCAGATTTGAATATTGTTTCTACCCTATATGAGAAAAGTAACCTGCATAAGTTCTGTCTTTCTAGTCTCATGTTTTTCCGTGATAGAGCTAGGGCTTTAGGAGATGGGTGTTTTCAGCTTTCCAAATACCTGAGAGTTAATGAGGCACTTAAGACCCTGCCAGGAAAAGAAATGGGCTCATAAAATAGCTCCGGTTCTCTTTCATAATAAACATTTGAAATAAGCAATTGACCAGTAGCTTAAGGATAGGAGCATATTGATTGAACTATAGTGTTTTGGAGCATCTGTACTCCCATAGAGTCTATCAGCTGTCACCTTCACAGAGGGGTTAGTAATATTCTTATTGTATTAACACCAATCATTGATTTCCATTTTAAGCAATTGTCATTCAAAGTAGTGCTGTGGCATTTGGTTTTTACTGTAACTCTACAGAAGGGCAAGTAATAGAGAAACCTGATGATTACATCTTCACTTTGATCATAGACCAAGGTATGAAATACATATTTTATCATAAGAGCAACGAAGGGTCCTGTGGCACCTTATAGACTAACAGTAAAGTTTTGAGCATGAGCTTTCGTGAGCAAAGACTCACTTCATCAGATGCTGGTCATGGAAATCTGCAGGGCCAGGTATAAATAAGCCAGAGCAAGGTTAGCTCAGTCAGGAAGGATAAGGCTTACTGCCAGCAGTTGATCTGGAGGTGTGAACACCAAGGAAGGGGAAGCTGCTTTTGTATTTAGCCAGCCATTCACAGTCTTTGTTTAAGCCTGAGCTGAGGGTGTCGAATTTGCAGATGAATTGTAGCTCAGCAATTTCTCTTTGGCGTCTGGTCTTGAAATTTTTTTGTTGTAGGATAGCTACTTTTAAGTCTGCTACTGTGTGGCCCGGGAGATTGAAGTGCTCTCCTACGGGTTTTTGTGTATTACCATATCTGCTATCTGATTTGTGTGCATTTATTCTTTTACGTAGAGACTGTCCAGTTTGTCCGATGTATATGGCAGAGGGGCGTTGCTGGCACATGATGGCATAAATTATATTGGTAGATGTGCAGCTGAATGAACCCACGTTGGTGTGGCTGATCCGGTTAGGTGCTTT
Organism: Carettochelys insculpta; assembly: GCF_033958435.1. Lineage (NCBI taxonomy): Eukaryota > Metazoa > Chordata > Testudines > Carettochelyidae > Carettochelys > Carettochelys insculpta. The sequence goes on from NC_134148.1 coordinate 12,832,022, forward strand.
AATGGTGTTGCTGGTATAGATATGTGGGCAGAGCTGGCAACGAGGTTTGTTGCATGGATGGGTCCCTGAGTTAGAGTGACTGTGGTGCGGTGTATAGTTGCTGGTTAGGATTTGCTTCAGGTTGGCAGGTTGTCTGTGGGCAAGGACTGGTCCGCCTCCCAAGGCCTGTGAAAGTGAGGGATCATTGTCCAGGATGGGTTGTAAATCCCTGATGATGCGCTGTAGAGGTTTTAGCTGAGGACTGTAGGTGATGGCTAGTGGTGTTCTGTTGGTTTCTCTCTTGGGCTTGTCCTGTAGTAAGAGGCTTCGTGGCACATGTCTGGCTCTGTTGATCTGTTTTTTCACTTCCTCAGGTGGGTATTGCAGTTTGAAGAATGCTTGGTAGAGATCCTGCAGGTGTTTGTCTCTCTCGGAGGGGTTGGAGCAAATGCGGTTATATCTTTGTGCATGAAGTTAGGCGTAGCAGTCAGTGTGGCCATCAGTACCACCCTGTACCGTAAACCCACTGACCGCGACGCCTACCTTCATGCCTCCAGCTTCCATCCTAGACACACCACACGGTCCATTGTCTACAGCCAAGCACTAAGATATAACCGCATTTGCTCCAACCCCTCTGAGAGAGACAAACACCTACAGGATCTCTACCAAGCATTCTTCAAACTGCAATACCCACCTGAGGAAGTGAAAAAACAGATCAACAGAGTCAGACGTGTGCCACGAAGCCTCTTACTACAGGACAAGCCCAAGAGAGAAACCAACAGAACACCACTAGCCATCACCTACAGTCCTCAGCTAAAACCTCTACAGCGCATCATCAGGGATTTACAACCCATCCTGGACAATGATCCCCCACTTTCACAGGCCTTGGGAGGCAGACCAGTCCTTGCCCACAGATAACCTGCCAACCTGAAGCAAATCCTAACCAGCAACTATACACCGCACCACAGTCACTCTAACTCAGGGACCCATCCATGCAACAAACCTCGTTGCCAGCTCTGCCCACATATCTACACCAGCACCACCATTACAGCACCTAACTAGATCAGCCACACCATCGTGGGTTCATTCAGCTGCACATCTACCAATATAATTTATGCCATCATGTGCCAGCAATGCCCCTCTGCCATATACATCGGACAAACTGGACAGTCTCTACGTAAAAGAGTAAACGCACACAAATCAGATATCAGAAATGGCAGTATACAAAAACCCGTAGGAGAGCACTTCAATCTCCCGGGCCACACAGTAGCAGACTTAAAAGTAGCTATCCTACAACAAAAAAATTTCAAGACCAGACTCCAAAGAGAAATTGCTGAGCTACAATTCATCTGCAAATTCGACACCCTCAGCTCAGGCTTAAACAAAGACTGTGAATGGCTGGCTAAATACAAAAGCAGCTTCCCCTCCCTTGGTGTTCACACCTCCAGATCAACTGCTGGTAGTAAGCCTCATCCTTCCTGACTGAGCTAACCTTGCTCTGGCTTATTTATACCTGGCCCTGCAGATTTCCATGACCAGCATCTGATGAAGTGAGTCTTTGCTCACGAAAGCTCATGCTCAAAACTTTACTGTTAGTCTATAAGGTGCCACAGGATCCTTCATTTCTGTTACAGATCCAGACTAACACGGCTACCCCTCTGATATTTTATCATGTCTTTTCAACACATCCAGCTTGTATGTATTAATCTGAATATTTAGTCTACCATGCTAAAGACACTTTTATTCCTTAGTATTAACATGGGTGATAATACTGCCAACTCCCTCTGAAGTTTGGGCTCCAGTATTGACTTCTGCTCTTGTAGAATAGCTAAAGAATATGCAAGAGGCATAACATTCCCTTGTGGATATAAAATACTAGTTTGTTTTTTAGTTAAACAAAGCTAAGTAGAGATGAGACTTTATATTCGACCTGTTATTTCACTTTGCTAGATCAAGGGCGTGAAATAAGAGAGTATGTTACTTTCAGCAGGGCCTGTTGATTTCTGATGCAAAGTGAAACAAATACAAATAGGCCATGTCTACACTAGCTCCCTTCTTCAAAGGAGGATGGTAAGTAGGGTGTTGGGAGATTATTAATGAAGTACTGCGCTGCATATGCAGCATTTCATTAAGCTAATTCTCCCCTGCGACAACTTTGAAGTGTTAAACTTCGAAGTGCCGGCTCATGTGTAGCCGCGGCTCACCCGCCAGTACTTCAAAGTGCCAAGGCAACTTCAAAGTGCCTTTACTCCTCAAAATTTTGAGACAGTCAAAGCAACATTGAAATACTCCTGGCTGGTGGTTTGCCACTGATATTAATTGTATTTCAAGGTTATTAGAATAATATTTGGGACTTAAACACATCTCATCTATGTTTTTTTTTTAAAGTCCTTTAAAAAGTATGAATTAGCTTCATGACAGCCCAAGGTGCGGCTAAATAGCATTAGCCCCATTTTACTGGTGAGGTAAACTGAAGCATGAAGCTGCTGAGTGATTTATTTCCCAAAGGTTGAACAGCTAGTCACTAACGGGCAGAGAAGACTTCTGTACTCCACTTGCTAGACTCCAGTGGTTTGACTGTACATGTGAAAGCAGGTAAAGTTCCAGTGTGTGATTTTATGAAAGGTAGAGTTAAATTTGGTACTGGCCTCCCATGCACTGTGACAAATCCCTTCCGTTTTCCCTTTTGTGATGGTTTGTTGTCAAGGGAGATTTTTACCATGCATGTTCAGCTTGACAGCTGAAGATTTTAATAGGGAAAAGCTGGCTTGTCCCAACCGAAACATTGGCTAGCAGTCATTTCTGCACTGAGCTCAGTGCTGTGCCACTAACCTGGTAGCAAACTAGTTAATGAGAAGGAGGCTCAGCCATCAGCAGGAGGGTCAGTACTATGGGCAAAAATGTCAGCAGCTTAATTAATTAACACTGGTCTGTCTGCTGGGGGTGGGAGTGTGCCCTAAGACTGAGGAGAGAGAAGGGAGTGCTACCATAGTGTGTACCACGTGTTTCAGAACCATGTCTAAAGAAAACTTAACCTGTTTTTCAGGGTTTGGGGACTGATGAAGATACTCTCATTGAGATCATCTGTTCCAGGACAAACCAGGAGCTTTGTGAAATTAACAAAGTCTACAAGGAAAGTAAGTGTGCGGGAGTGTTTTTGACACAGTGGTCTTAGGCCCTCCCATTTCCTCCTTTTGGATGAGTGACGGGACAATTGGGAAGCCATTTTCAACCACTGACACTCCTGGAGGTTTTCCTTCTCCCTAGTGTTGTGGTCAGATACAACCAACAGAGGTGTTTGTGTGGGCATAACTGACCAAGTTTTCAGTGTAATTGAATATGACTTGGACATGCTGCCTGCTATAAATACCATGTGTAAGTCAGAATTATAACAGAGGGTAAGCCGTGCTAGTCTATACACTATCAAAACAAAAAGCAGTCAAGTAGCACTTTAAAGACTAGCAAAATAGTTTATTAGGTGAGCTTTCGTGGGACAGACCCACTTCTTCAGACCATAGCCAGACCAGAACAGACTCAATATTTAAGGCACAGAGAGCCAAAAACAGTAAGCAAGGAGGACAAATCAGAAAAAGATAATCAAGGTGAGCAAATCAGAGAGTGGAGGGGTGGGGGGGAAGATCAAGAATTAGATTGAGCCAAGTATGCAGGCAAGCCCCTATAGCGACTCAGAAAGTTCCCATCACAATTTAAACCATGTGTTAATGTGCCGAATTTGAATGTAAAAGTCAGCTCGTCCACTTCTCTTTCTAAAACGGTGCGATAATTTCTCTTCAGTAACACACATACCTTGAGGTCATTGACAGAATGGCCCATTCCATTAAAATGTTGACTAACTGGTTTGTGGATCTGGAGTGTTTTGATGTCTGTTTTGTGCCGGTTGACTCATATTGGACAGACTTCTAGCTCCCTTAGACAAAGGGTCAACGGGCACAAAACAGACATCAAAACACTCCAGATCCACAAACCAGTTAGTCAACATTTTAATGGAATGGGCCATTCTGTCAATGACCTCAAAGTATGTGTATTACTGAAAAGAAATTATCGCTCCTTTGTAGAAAGGGAAGTGGACGAATTGACATTTATATTCAAATTTGGAACATTAACACGTGGTTTAAATCGTGATGGGAACTTTCTGAGTCGCTATAGGGGCTCGTCTGCATACTTGGCTCAATCTAATTCTTGATCTTCCCCCCCACCCCTCCACTCTCTGATTTGCTCACCTTGATTATCTTTTTCTGATTTGTCCTCCTTGCTTACTGTTTTTGGTTCTCTGTGCCTTAAATATTGAGTCTGTTCTGGTCTGGCTATGGTCTGAAGAAGTGGGTCTGTCCCACGAAAGCTCACCTAATAAACTATTTTGCTAGTCTTTAAAGTGCTACTTGACTGCTTTTTGTTTTCATGTGTAAGTCCTTATGGTTTATGGACCCATACATACAGCCTGGGTACTGGAGAAGTTCTGCGGTGAAATACTCGTGTCAATGTTGTCATTGGAGCCCGGGATTTCACTGGCTGCCTGCTCTTTCTACTGACTAAATGTACACACAGAATTAGGTGGCTGGCTAGCATTGTGCTTTCAAGAGTTATTTTCACTTAACCTTTTTATCTTGAAATTTACTTGAAGCATTTTGCAGGGAGGAAGAAATCTGTCTGTCAAAGTTTGGTGCCTTGGAATCAACTACAGATCTTGTAGTAAACAAGTACAGAGGGACATCTCCCAAATGTTTCTCTCATGTGAAAACACAGCAGCAATAGTCTGTTTTCTTCTTATTGTAAGGCAGACAGAGGAATCTACTCTGAGATTCTGCCGATTTTGAGCACCTGAATTTGGAATCTATTGAAGAAACCTTTTTATCATCTTAACTGATACAGTTACCACCCCCACCATCCAAAAAAAAGGGTGGGGGGTGCATAGAGATTGGACAAGACTTGATACAAAGCATGGAGTTTTAAAAAATGCTGAAGGCTGTTACCTATTCCTAGCTGTATCTCTCAGTTGATGTTAACCAGATTTAACAGTGATGTGAATGTGAGTTCAATATCAAAGACTATTCCTTATGATTTCTTATGACCTTTCATGTTTCAACTCGCATTCATCACAAACAGTAACAAAGGTGGCCACTGTTTAATTTGGTAGTAACAGGTGTCTTATTTAGCTTGAATTGGGGAAAATTGTCATATATTTGTATTTGATAGCTGTAAACAAGTGTGTAAAGGAGAAATGGGCAAATCAATAAAATACGAACAAAGACAGCTGAGTGTTAGTGGCATAAGGTGAAAATAATTATTACAGCGATGAACTGGATGAAAACGCGTAGATGGTAAAATGGAGAGCTCCAGAGGTACAATAATGCCTCGAGATATGCGCATTCAACATGCACATATCTCACTTTTATGTAAGAGGTATGTGTGGGGGAAGAATGGAGGGGGTGGTAAGACCCTGTAGACCCAGCTGCGGGGTGCCCGGGTGGTAGGGCAGGGAGATCCTGTAGCTGGAACAGAGCCATCTGCAGGGTCCCCAGTGGGGTGGACGGGGAGACCCGCAGCTGGATCCTTCTCCCTCCCTTCCCCCAGCCACATAGAAGGGATGGAGGGAGGGAGAAGGCTTTTTAGCCTGGTTCCTGGCTCCCCACTTGCCATGAGCTGGTCAGTTTCTTGGGTCCCATGAGCAGCGAGGAGCTGGGAACCAAGCAGCAGCCTGGTTCCTGGCTACTCTGTGCTGGCAGTATGGGGAAACTGACCATCCATGAGCTAGTCAGTTTCCTGGGTCCCAGGGGTAGGGAGCCCAGAACCAGGCTGCTCCCTGATTCCCTCCCTGCGCTCCAGAAAAGTGACCAGCCCTGGTGGCCTGGGCAGTTTCCTGGCTTCTGTAAGCCTGGGGGAGCTGGGTACCAGGGGGCAGCTTGGTTCCTGGCTTTCCTCGACTTGTGCAAACGTTCGAGTTATGCTGGGGTTGCAGGAATGCAACCGCTGCATAACTCAAGGGTTTACTGTACCAATAAACATTCAGAGGGAAAGTTGCAGAATTTCATAGTAATGCAGAAAATTGATACTCCAAGAAGAAAGCACTCCTGTATTTAAGCATAGGTATTTAAACTATGGTCATATTGAATAAAATTGTTTATTGGCTGCAAGCAGTCTAAAAAGTCAATGACTGGTGATCTGTAATGAAACACACAAGCGCATCGTTGTTGTATAGTTGTGTTTAAATAATAAGTGGTGGCAAAACACACCTGGATGCAGAGCCATGCCTACACGAGGGATCTGAGCAGGGCTTCCTGTGGTCCAGTCTGTTGCTCTGTTTTAATAGACTAGCCAGTTATTCATGTATGTCTTCCCGCTACAGCAGCTAAAGTAACTGGCTGCTGTTCTCCCTCCGGTTGCCCTTGATGAGGTATGGAGTAATGTTTGTGGGTCAGCAGGAAACAGAAAAATATTTGCTGTTTTTCTAGTGTACAAGATGGATCTGGAAAAGGACATTGTGTCTGACACCTCTGGCGACTTCCGCAAGCTGATGGTTGCCCTGGCAAAGGTAAAGATAATCTGAGTTAGTACGCTGGGCCATCCCTAAGAAGATGTGGAGCTTGGCGCTGCACCCATGACCCATCCAGGCCTTGCCCTCACCCCATCTCTGCCCCCTGAGTGCCTGTATTTGGCCATAGGACAATTTGGGAAGCCGCACTGGCCCCCAAAGCACGGGACAGCTCCTTCAGTAAATATTTTTATCTAGTTTTCCTTAATTCTATCCTATTTCTCAGTCTGCTCACCAGTTGTGACAGGCCACTTACACTGATTGTTCTAAGTGATTGACTAGCAATCCAGTCATCTGACTGATACCAAGTTTGCATTCACATGCCCTGTCACTGCATATCTGGCAATTTGAAAGACCATGCTACAGATGCTGCATGACCATGCAGTTGATGCGAGAGTAACTAACATAGAGCTTTGTACTGGAGCTGGAATATGTTGTAATGCTCAGTTGTCAAAGGTTGGTGAACACCGACAGACAAAAAATAGATAGCAGCTTCCACTGTTTCAGTTCAGCTACATCTGCTAAATGTTTGTTCTTTTTGTTTGTAGGGTAAAAGGTCTGAAGACACGTCTGTGATTGATTATGAGTTGATTGACATGGATGCTAAAGTAAGTGCCGGTGACCAGTAGTAACTGAACTTCCCTGAGTGTACTGTCATGAAATAAATCTCAGAAAACTCAGAATAGACCACATAAATGCTGCTTACTTTTTCATATAGAGTGTGTTCCCTCGCATTCTGTGGACGTAGAAACGAATTCGTCCAGCACCACTTACGCTTGTGAGAGCCCAGCCTTTTCCACATAGGGATTCCCTTTCCTACCAGCATCTGGACACAGCTGTCTTACTGCTTCTGTCAATACCCTGACGAAAAGACATCTGAGTGGAGTTTCCTAACAGGGCAGTGGTCCTCTGCTGCGATTCAAGAATGATAGTTGCCAAATGATTCCAAGAGAGAATCAGGAGAAATCTTGTAATAAATTAAATTTAGTGACAGTTTTATGTAGCTATCCTTTTCACCTGTCACCATTTAAACCCAGAACGTGACTACTCTCTAGGAGGTCAAGAGTGTCTTCACTGATATCAGTGGAATTATAAGGATGTAAAGCCCAGGTTAGTTGGGAATCATCTCTGTAAGTCCATTGAATCTGTGTGCACTCTCTTAGTGGTTAGGTTAAGTGTGTGTCAACGTATTTAACGCTTCCCTCTGATTTGACTGAAGTCAGACTTGTTTTTTGAGGTATTCTACAGCTTTGCAGTGATGCTTTCATTTTACCCTTTGTGACTAAGGCTATGTTTACACTGCAAAATAGTCGAATTCATCAAAGTCGAATTTGTAACACTTGATTTTATAAAGTCAAAGTTGAGTGTCTGCACCTGCCCACAAAGCTGACTTAGTGTGTCCCCACTAATCACCAAAATTCAACTGTTGTAGCAGTGCATTGTGGGAACTTGTCCCACAGTTCCCTGAGCCCTATTGCATTCTGGATTTTTTCGCTTGCATTATGGGAAAAAATTGCCCACAAGGGGTTGTGGGAGTGTGATGTCATCTTCCCATACTGCATTGGTCTCAAAACAAACAGCCATTTTTCAGAAGTCTCTTTCCCAGTGAGATATTGTTTGAGAGGTCTGCATTATGAAACTTTTTAAACCAAATGTGCCCTGATGGCACCCACTCTCATCTTCCCAGACTGCATTGCCCTCATTCTGCACCCTTTGAAACCAAATGGCCAGTTTTTAGAAGGAAATTAGGAAAAGTGGGAATAGCACCTGTTGGGGGAGGAGGGGCTGCCCCTCTACAAATGTGATCCGCAGGAAAGAAGTTTCTCAGCCTCTCATACAAGTGTGACCCCCACAGCCTAGCCGTCACTGTGGGGTGGAGGCTGGCTTGCCACATGGTGCTGGGGGGTGGGGGGTGGCGGCTTAGACCTCTGACTGCATGGCATCTGTGGGGGAGTACACCTCCACGTACAAATTTGAAGTATTGTAAAGTATATTTTGGCCTTTCCTGCTATATCTTGTGCAAGGAAGAAGCCTTCACCCCACACAGAACATGCTGCCCCACTGTCCCATGTGCTGCTGTCTGGTCCTCACAGCCAAGCAGCCACGTGGTGTGGTGGGGTGGAGGCTAGCCTGCCAGCCAAACTGAGACCCTGATGGCTCTATGCTGGGGCTCTTTTTCATGGCTAGATGCAATCACCACCCTGATCATAAAAAATGAATTAAAAAATGCTGGGCTTCCTGTTTCCTACTTTCTGCACACCTGGGAAGCATGGGAGGTGAAAGCAGACAGACCGTACAGTGGTAGAGCATTGAGTAGAACATCTGTCAAACACATCTGGAGGCCAATAAAGTCGATTTATAGTAACTCTGTTTCCACACTGGCATTAATCTGACCTTTTAAATTCGAACTTGGCGTTACACTGAGCTGCACAATCAACCTGAGAAAATCGACCTTAGTGCTCCCTAAAATTGACCTCATGGTATTTGTAGTGAAGACAGCAACATTATAAAACCAAGCTAAGTGCCTTAAAATGGACTTTATGCTGTAGTGTAGACATAGCCTTAAACAGCGCTTTTCATTCTAACCACAGGACCTCTATGATGCTGGCGTGAAGAGGAGGGGAACCGATGTTCCTAAGTGGATCAATATTATGACTGAAAGGAGCATCCCCCACCTCCAGAAAGGTATTGTTCAAAGATAAAAATTCTACAAGAGGAAGGCAGAGGTGAGAGGGTCATTGCTTGGTTGCAATAATAATTAAATCAAGCAAGAGCCCGGGAAGGAGGGAGATACTGTGAAAAGTTTATGTGTTGAGCCATGACTATTTGAAAAGAAATACATTTGTATCTTTAGAGTAAATATGTCAGTCTACCTATCTGAACATATATACAGAGCCGGAAGCAGCACTTTCAGAAGTGATCTCTGAATTCACTGCTGGCACCATTTAAGTACACTCCTCCCTTGCTATACGAGCACAACAGGGTCTGTGGGACTGGCGGGGTTTCCCATCTTCTGCTCGTAGGTGAAAACTCACAAGAGGGACACTAAATTCCCATTAAAATACATGTAAAAGTTTCTGATTCAGTCCAAGTGCTCGTAATTAGGCGAAGGAGTGGCAGCATGTGGCGCTGCTTTTGAAAGGTAAGTGAACTTTGGGTTGCTGGGGGTGGATGGGGAGGGTTAAAGGCTAAAAGGTTAAAGGCTGGGGGCAGTTTGTGGCCGTGAGTGGGAGGGTGGGTTAAAACGTGGTGGCAGGTTGGGTCTGTGGGGCAGGTGGGGGGGTTAAGGCTGCGGCAGGTTGGGTCCACGGGGAGAGAGGGGTGTTAAAATTACAGTGGGATGGGTCTGTCGGGTGGGCGGGGGGCATTTAGGCTGCTGCAGGTTAGGTCTGGGGGGCCAGCGGAGTTTCAGGCTACAGTGGGTCGGGTCTGCGGGGCCAGTGGGAGGGGTCAGGATGCAGTGAGTGTGGTCTGTGGGGAGGGGCGTAAGGCTTGTATTAGCGGGGTGGAGTTCGCTCATCTAGTGAACAAAGGTAAGTATATGTGTCCCTCTTTGTAGTGAGTACTTGTAAGTAAAGTACTCGTTTAACGAGGGATGAGTGGGCACAATTACCATATGTGAACAACACACATGTAAAGCTTTGGTCACTGGGCTTTTGGAGGGGCTCCTAGTGCAGCGATTCCCAACTTTTCACTAGCGCAGATCCCCAGTCACTTCTCCCTCAAACCACTCGTGGGCCCCCGTCAGAGCCAACTGCAGCCGCTGTGTTCATGTCATTAAATGAAAAAGGAAATGTGAATAAGTAACATTCAAAAGTTCCACTTGTGGCTGCTTCCCTTTGCTCATCAGTCTCCTTTCTCTTCAGCAGGCCTGATTTCAGCCACAAATCCACGTTGAATGTCTGGCTAATAATGTTTGTACGCTTCTAACCGTTGTCATTATTTCGTCACACAAAGGCTCCACAACAGAGATTGTCGGACAGCAGTTAATGACATTATTGGAAGATATTTAATTTAAAATAATAATTGATTGTAACTCTGCAGTTGATTTAAAATGTATTTTCTATGATCAATTTTATTTATCTTTTATCTTTTTCCACGGACCCCCATAGGTCTGCAGACCCCAGGTTGGGAACCACTCTCCTAGTTTTTTTTAATATAATAATCACCCAGAAAACTCCTTTGAGAGTTTTATTTCTGAGGACTTAAGTGCCACAGAGTGATGTGGGTTGAACCAATATCTATGTTCCTGGCAATCTCTCATCGTGACTTTTCATATATCTTAGTGAGAAAACCAATACATGGTGACATTTTCCTAAATCACTGATGAACTGAGAATGTCCTTAAATACATCCATTCATTCATGAACGTGAAAGTGAGGAAGCATAAGATCTTAGATATTGGTGCTCAAATTTCTTAATGTCCCCTGGCTCCTCTCTAGTTGTTTTCTGCAGTTTTTTTGTGCACACCCTCTTTCTGCCTCCCTGAATTTGTGTACATAACTGAGGTACACTTCTGCTCTGTTAATGGTTTCCTTCTTTACTATAGTGTTTGAGAGGTACAAGAGCTACAGTCCTTATGATATGTTGGAGAGCATCAAGAAGGAGGTCAAGGGAGACCTGGAAAATGCCTTCCTTAATCTTGGTAAGAAAACCATCATTCAGATTATTAACAGTAGCTTTTGGTGAAACCTTTCAAAGGTGCTCTCGCAATCTGCTTGCTGAAATGAGGCACAGCCCAGCTATTTACAGACCAGTTTGAGCATGGTGGAGGAGAAGAAAAGCTTGGAGTGCTGTCAGGGTGGGATCAGCCAATGTGTTTTATTATTTTAATCTGAAGTGGGTGGAGTGTAGCGAGTGATTTACTGCCATCTGGTAAAAATCAGCTCTCCAACTGTCCATTCCCAAAGCGGATGATCTGCTGTTAGTTCATCTCCCCTTTATAATCTTCAGCGGAGACAGAATTGTTCCTTCACGTCTTTGGAAAAATGGCTATTAGAGCTGCAATCTGAAGCATTAAATATTTGCTTGGGGTTTGCTTTTTGGCACCCCGAAAGGTTGAAGAAGACCACAGAGGGAAGGTGTTTTCTGGGTTGAAGCCGGTCCAAGGATTTTGGAGGCTAGGAAATTAAGTTTGATTTAGGACTGTGTTCTGTAGACACTTAAGGGTGAATGTGAGGTTTGGGTTGTGGAACGGGAGTAACGTGGTGGGATTTTGGTGGAGGGACGTTATGACAAGAGGTTATTTGTTTCGGATACACTGAGTTGATTGACATTGTAGTAGAAGCAGGCTCTTGTTTAAGACGAGAAATTCCGAAAAGCCATGAAGAAAAAAACTCTCTTTGGGGGACATCTGTGTTAACATGCTCAGAAAGGGTGTGATCTGAATGTAAGATGTGTAGAGTATGGATCAAAGACTGGACCCTGGTGGGACACCAAACTGAGATGTGATAGCAATTTGAGGAGAAAAATATTTTTTGATTTTAGGGACATGGGGTTAAATTTGAAACCTTCCTTGGCACAACTACTGAAATCTATTAACTTCTAGAAGTAAATGTTGCAGATACAAACCATTTTGTCTCTGGGATTTTTGTTGGTTGGTATGGTTTTTTTGGCAGTGGGAATCCATCCCTTCTTGAAAACCCTCTCCTAGTTTAACAGTGAGATCTATGAAGAAGGGAGTCAAAGCCATTTTAGTTTGCAGATCTGAGTGTCTGCAGTATGTTTAACCAATAATATATTCTTCATTTTGCAGTCCAGTGCATTCAGAACAAGCAGTTGTACTTTGCGGACCGATTGTATGACTCCATGAAGGTAGGGTGGACTGAAAAGTGCCTTGTTTCATAGTATCAATTTTTTTCCTCCTCTCCGTAGTCAACTACATTTTAATCTTTAGTGTCCATTATGTCTGTGACTGTTTAGATGACACTGGAATTCCCAACAATGATGTCGTCCTGGCCTTCTTCAAAAGAATTATATTGAAATTATATGCATAGAGAAATTAACCTAATGTTTTTTGTTCAGTAACATCAGGAGATATGTGTTCAGTGCAAAATAATAGACTAATGGCACCTGCTTGTAGAAATAGAACAGAAAGAACTGAAACAGAACCAACTATAAACATAACTTCAAAACTGCCATTGTAATTGAAGTGCAGAGCAGTGGGGAATATCATTTAGTTTTTATTAAATAATACATATGGAGACATGCATCTCATAGAACTGGAAGGGACTTTGGGAATTCATTGACTCCAGTCCCCTGCCCTCTTGGCAGGACCATACACGATCCCCTCACCCCCACCCTTTTTTTTTTTTAAATCCGTTTGCCCCAGATCACTAAATGGCACCCTCAAGGACTGAACTCACAACCCTGGGTTAAGCAGGTCAATGCTCAAACCACTGAGTGATTTCTTCCCCCATTTCTCAAATGCATATTTTCCCATAGGTCAGGAATATTAGTGTTCACTTTTTTTTTCTAGAATAAAAAGTTAGCCTGGAGTTTCTGGGTTAAGCAAAGATTTAATGTAGAGGAAAGTGACAAAGGCTAGACTGACTTAAATCAGCTGGGAGCAGTGATGGACAGAGAGAAAAAATCTTGCCTCTCAAGCTCAGTACTCTAGCTCAGTCCATCTCCCATTGAAGTGAAGGGGAAATATACCTGGTCCACAGGCAGGTAGGAGTCAGAAGAGATGCCATACACAGAATACATAGCAACAGAAAGTCAGCATAGGAATGAAATGATGAAACTTTGGAAAGTGCCAGACTGAAACCTAGTGGTCATCGGAATTGCAGGGTGAAATCACAGGCTGCGATCACAAGTTACAAGACGTTGTTTTAGGGCACTATTACCTGTTAGATCACCTTTGTGTCCCAGCTCGGTCACCGAATTGTAGAAAAGATCCCAAGGATGAAACAAAATTGTTTACAAGAAGTGGAAGATTTTAAATAAGAACCCTTTAAAATCTTGGTTATCTAGTCAGAGAGTTGTTCAGCAAGTATGAGCGAAACCTTCCATATGCCAAAGCAATTTGATGAACCTCTGCGAACTGGTGGCTTAAGCTTAGGACTCTCTGACCCACATGCTTTAAAATGGTGTCATGGAACACTTACAAATGATTAGGATTCAGACTGACTGAGCAGTAACTTAAAATTGTTATAGTTTTGGAGGCAGGGTGCCCTTACAGACTAAATATTTTTTAAACAATTGCTAGACTGAAATACCGTCACCAACATTTCGGATGTCGAAGTTGAGTGCTTCTTCAGGTTCTAGATTAACAGTTAATTAGCTTTCACTGGATAAAGAAACTATGAATTAAAAACACAAGCACATACACCCCCTAGAAATAAAACTCTACTAAAAGAAAGTGCTATTGCATGCACTATTCTCCTCCTGGGGAGAGGAGAGATCACCTGGGAGGAATGTTAGCACTATGGCATAGTGACTTAGGGTACATCTACACTGCAGGGAAAATTGACGCTGCTGCAGTCGATCTTCCAGAGTTCAGTTTAGATGCATGAAATCAAATTTACAGGGCACCCCAATTTACCATGGTACTATTGCCCCCCATTAAGAGTAAGGGAAGTCAACTGGAGTGTAGAATCCCATCAATCTCCCTTATTGGAGACAGCATGGAAGTCCGAATTAAGGTACCTTGACTCTAGCTATGTCATTTGTGTAGCTGAAATTGTGTACCTTAATTTGACCTTCTCCTGTAGTGCAGATCTGCGCTTACTAGAAAGTGCTTGGATAAGATGATGAAGATGGTGTAAGAAAAGGTATAGTCTAGAATGAGTGACGCACAATGCCAGTACTCAGCTACAGTCCATGTTCCTGGTGCAGTTATTGGGGTTTTGATCCTGATGTCTGAAGATGTAAGTGCCTAAACCTTCTGCAGTGATGGAAAATGCACGCTAATAAATTGAGCAAGTGGTGGAGATTGGTAGGAAAACAAGCTTGAGTCTCAGGTTTTTAGGAGGGCACTGTGAGTGCAGAAAGAAGTAATTGATTGCGACTTTTCCTGCGGGAAAGTACAGCTCATCAGTAGATTCCCTCTCTCTCTCTCTCTCTCTCCCCCCTTATAAGACATTAGCTCTCTGAATTTTTTCACTTCACCTTACTACAGCTCTCAATGCAAATCTGCTTTTAGGGCAAAGGAACCCGCGATAAAATTCTGATCAGGATTATGGTTTCCCGCTCGGAGGTTGATATGCTGAAAATTAAGAGTGAATTCAAGAGGAAGTATGGAAAATCCCTCTATTATTTCATCCAGGTAAATCACAAGACTCCTTGTTATAATCAGTGTATTGGATTTTCAGAAACACTCAGCACTGGTCTAGTTGCCCCAGCTGAGGTCAATGGAAGTGTTATCATTGGCTTCAGTGGGAGCAGGTAGATCAGTGTCACGCGCTTCTGAAAATCCCCCCCATTGGCTTTCGACAGCTGTATACTGTAAATCTAGCTAGTGAACGTTATGCAGATTTTAGGCCACGTGTGCTGTGTGTAGCAGTCCCTGGGAGCATGCTCATGTCCACTGAGAAAAGCTGGGCCTTCCCACAAAGCCAAACGTAAAGAAAAAACACCCACAAGCAGGCTTGTTGTGGAGCGGCCCAAGGAAGAGGGTATCATATAAATTCCTGCCATGATTCCAGGCCATGTTGTCTGTGGAAGTTCACGTAGCCCTAAAGCTAGAGTAATTCCTGTCTGTGGCCCATGTGGATTGGGGGAAGATAAGTCTCAAGTAATTATTTTCTTTGAAATTATCAGCTGGAGAACTGGGAATGTTTTTCTTTGATTGCTGGCTCAGGGTTGCAGGAGCTCCTGCCTCTGCTGTATGGGGCTGTCTACACTAAAAATGCTGCTGTGCTGCTGTAGTGCTTCCAAGCAGACACTGCCTGCTCTGAGACAATGGATTCCGCTATTGCTCTAATTAATCCACCTCCCTGAGGGGCAATAGCATGGACCTAGCACTGTCTCAACACAGTTGGTTTAACTGCTGCTGAGAGACACCGCTTAGTTTAAAATGACCTCATTTTCTAGGGTAGACCAGCCCCCTTTATGAATACTGTATTGTTTACTTATTGTTTGTATTCAGGAAACGGGGAGAACTGTGCAGTTCCAAACCTTTGACTTACAATGGTAGAAATGTTTTGCTTAATTAAACTTAATTGGAGAGTGGTTGGGCAAACCATGGTTTCATATCAAAGCCTTTCCCCCATTGGGTTACTTACTCCAAGTTTGTAGTGACTAGAAGAGGTTAGTAAATAGCTAATGGATGGTAATCAGAGGACAGAAGTGAGCCATACCCCTTTGCTCTCTGACATTAGGTTGTTCATTGTATACCAGAGCTCTCCTTACTGGTCCCACTCTTATCATGGTACATGCCAAACACTATAGAAAGCTTCTGCTCATAAATAGACTCCTTGTTGAGTTTTGTCCTGCAAGTCTATGTTAGAGTGCGGTCATGGGGGGACTTCATGTAACCTTCACTTCTTCTAATGTTGCCTTTTCCTTCCCTCATTTTGCAGCAAGATACTAAGGGTGATTACCAGAGGGCGCTGCTGAACCTGTGTGGAGGAGACAATTGAAGACTGTGACCAAAGAAGTCCGTGTCCACAGATGTACTTTTCTGCTCTTCATCTTCATGCAATCCTAGTAATATCGACTTTCCTGGCTAACTTTAGCTTGCGTTTGTATTTGCAAGGCTGATGGTATTGTTTGCTTTCTTGCACTTCTCTAGATTAACCGTGCCTTGCTTGGCTTTACCAAAGTCCTTCTAAGCAAAAGGCCAGAGAAATGAATATTCCAAGAATAAAGAGGAGAAACGTGTTTGTGAAAGACTCTGCCTCCTTATGTAATGTTTCCATTAAAATACAAATACAACTGAATTTTTACTTTAAGAAAACAGGCCTTTCTCTTGGGTGTTGTTTCAATAGCATAGGTTGGTGTGTAAACATTCCTTGCTCTTTGCCTGCATTTTTATCTCCATGGAATCTTCTCCATGTTACCCTGGTGCAACATCCTGGATGAGCAATGTTCTTTGCTAGATCAGAGGTAGTGTGAAATACAATATCTCGTGATGATATTGATCTAGAAATAAGAGCTTTATGCCATGAATTGTGGGGAGGGAGAATAGGAGGGGTCTAGAAAATATTTCCGATCAGGACCAATCTGCAGAGTGTCACACCACAAAGGAATGAAAACTGAGAGTTTAATTTGATATGTAATATCCCTCTAGAGGAGCTGGCCATTGGGAGCATTCATTAAACAGTTCTAATCTTGGCACTTTTCTTTTTCTCGTAACACACCCAGGTCTAATTTTAAAGGGAAGCAAGTCCTATATTTTCAGATTATCCAGAATTCATTTACAAAACAAATCCTCTCCCATACTGGATTGCAGGCAGAGCTATAGTCATTGGCCATTTCCTTGGTATTCTTGATCTGGAGGCTCCTCCTGGCCTTTCTTTATACTTGAGGTGTTATGAAATCTTTCTATACACTTGAGGTATATCAAATCCCATAGTATAAACTAGTATTTCTCAACCTTTTTTTATCAAGTACCCCTTTTTCAAAAAAAAAAACAAAAAACCTGTAAGTACCCTCTGACTTCTCTCACACACCCCTATGGGTACATATACCACTGGTTGAGAAACATGGTCCTAAGGTAATCTGAGGTCTAGAAACAAGTGCCATTCAACCTGTCCAGATTACTGTACCCTTTTCAGAGTCAGATTTGTTTTCTGTGCCACCAAGTTACCCCTCCCTTTAAAACAACCTACCTACAAAAACATGTAAAAATATCACAGAAGATACTACTGAGAATTTGCTGACTTTCTACCATCATGTTATCAAATGAATGAATTGGAATAGAAATATCGTACGTACATTTCAGCATAAGGGATATGAAGCAGTAGAAACACATCATTGTCTGCACAAACTTTTAGATTGTACTGACTATGCTAGTCTTTTTAGGTAGCCTGTTATAAAACTAGGTGAATATCTAGATGAATTCATGTATCCCCTGGAATACCTGGGTGTACCCCAAGGGTACCTGTCCCGTGGATGAGAAACACTGGTGTAAATGACACAACTACACAGTGAGTGGCCACATAGCCATCTGAAACCAAATCATGTTAATCTCTACATTTTATCTCATTTGCCTTGCAATTAATCGGTTTCTTCTGTTTGCTCTCTCTGCTTTCATAATATTTGTGACTCACTTTCCCCCTTCCAGCAGGCTCTGCCCTGTTTCAGTGCTAACATTTTCCAAAGGAGGGTTTTAATGGTCCAGAGGGAGATTGTGGGTCGGAGTTTCCAGACAGGGAGCAAGAACTACTTGTATCAGGATCTGGTCCTCTTTAGACCTTTCATTTGGCTCTGACTTCAACCTCAGATCCTTACACTGATGGCTGAACTCCAAGAAAGCAAAGCAAAACATTTGGTAGGTTGCACAGTTGTAACTGGGGAGAGGGATTGTGCCAGTGAGGGGGCTGTGGGATTGGGGTTACTGGCTGCTCTGCTCCTGACATTTGAGCTTTGACACACCCTGTTCTGTTCCTCCCCTACCCCATGCTGCCCCATGTGAGGCTGAGTCCAGGGAATGCAGAGACAGGCATGTGATCCTCACAGGACTACTGTCCCAGTCAGAGAGGGCCAAACACTTCCACCACAGGGAGCCACTTTCATGCAGCCACCATGCTTACAGGGCTAGTTCAGGGCTGAGGAGAAGGATTGGAGAGGGTGTCAGGCACCAAGCTTGGGGAACAGGAGAATGGGGGTATCAGGAATAGTGGGACAGAGGAACATGGGGTGGTGGTCAGTGCAGCGCTGGGATGGATCTCTGCACAGATGGGAGCTACGGAGATGCCGGGGTGGGACACAGCTGGCTCCAGACAGGGAAAGACTCCTGATGTTTCACACCAGTTTTGCTGGAGTTTTGCCCACGCCCATTCAATCCATCTGGACCTCAGCCCAACTACAGGTGCAGCAGTGACCACTCCAGCCTCTTTAAGTCCTTCTCTTGCTTCTACCCCCACCAGCCATGCAGGACCAGAGTCACCAGCTCGGCCCTTTGCAGCCTGTGCTCCAGGCACTAGGGAGGCTCTGAGGAGCACAACATGTGGCTTGCAGCATGCAGAACAGTGCTGCACTGCTGCTCAGTTTGCAGGCAAGGCTGGTGCAAAGCGAGGGCCAAACACTGGCTGGGGCCCTGGGCTGCCTTCCCACTCACCATGGAAGGGGGCGATTCCCATCCCCAGCGAGAGGCACAGCACTCATCCTGGCTTGGAAAGGCCCATGCAGTGGACTTTAAACAGAGAAGAGGGTCAGAAAAGCTATTTTCTGTCACTGTCAAAGGTTTTCACGACCCTCTTTGGGCTGTGTTCTATCCCCCTCTGGCCCAGGACATAAATCCTTGCTCTGGCTGCTTCTCCTGTCAGCTGCACCTGTTGTCCTTTATACCAATATAACTACAGCTGGACTAGGGAGTTGTGTCACTATCACACTTGGGGTGCGTCTACACTAGCTGGCTACTTCGAAGTAGCTGGCACAACGTCGAAATAGCACGCGTCGCATCTACACATGTCGTGTGCTATTTCGACATTGAAATTGACGTTAGGCAGCAAGACGTCGAAATCACTATTCCTATCCAAAGATGGGAATAGCGCCCTACTTCGATGTTCAACGTCGAAGTAGGGCGTGTGTAGATGATCTGTGTCCCGCTACATCGAAATAGTGGGGTCCTCCATGGGGACCATCAGCTGAGGGGTTGAGAGATGCTCCGTCCAGCCCCTGCAGGGCTCTACGGTCGCCGCGTGCAGCAGCCCTTAGCCCAGGGCTTCTGGCGGCAGCTGCTGCTGCAGCTGGGAGTCCATGCTGTGTGCACGGGGTCTGCAACCAGTTGTTGGCTCTGCGGACCTCATGCTGTGCAGGCTGAGTGTGTCTGGGAGGGGCCTCTTTAGGGAGCGGCTTGCTCTTGCCCCAGAAGGGCTAGTCCAGCCTATGACCCCATCTGCAGGCTTTGCTGGCCCCTTATTTCAATGGAGAGTGCGCGTGTGTGTGGAAGCTCCGCATTTCCTTCCGGGGCAGCTCCTTTCGACATTCCCCATTGCTACTTCGACACTGAATGTCGACGGCACCAGCCCCAGAGGATGTGTAGATGATACGCATCTAAGTAGCCTATTTTGATGTTTTTACTTCGAAATAGCCTACTTCACCGTAGTGTGCTAGTGTAGACGTAGCCTTGGTGGAAATTCACAGCCCTTACCCACAGGTGCAAAAGGTAGTGGGCTGCAACTTTGCAATGAGGGATGGGTCCCTTGGGGCACTCCAAAGGGAGGGGGGGCCTCAGTATGTATCTTAGTGCAGGTCCAGGGCTTAGTGCTGTGTGCTTTTTGAATGCTGTAATATGTAAATTATACACTGCCCTGCCTAGTGTGTGTTTGGTCAGGGTAATGCAAATAAAAAATAGTTGTAGTATGGGAACCTAAAGCCCTCACTGGGTGGCAGTGATTCATTTTAGAAGCACAGAGCCACCAACTAGCACCAGGCCTTTTCCTCAGATGTTACCTGACCTGTAGCCTTATTGCAAAGCTTGTTCTACTCCCTGGAGAGATCTTTTATAATATCAACCTTCCTGCATGGTGGACGTGCCACAGACAGCAACCCCATTCCTGATAAAGCATGAAGCAGGTTTTCTGGCTGACACACACACACACTTCACTTCGCACACAACTGAAGATTTGGTGCATTGAGCTGCACGCTCAGGCTCTGCATACACAAATGTAATATTTTTTTCAGGCGCATGGCCAGTGTATGGCTTCATGGAGCAGCAGCATTTACACCTGCTTACAAAAGCCCCTTTCCTCCTAGATTTCTACATGAAAACTAATTCCTGAGGTAACAGCTCACTTACTTACTTCTTAGACTTAGGTCCGCCTGTGCATCTGGGCACATTGGGTAACGAGTGCTCGCCAGCGATTTCAGTCGGCTGCAAAGAATTCTGCCTCCTCTCATGATATACCAATGTTTAATAAGTCTTCCTTAGTTGTGGTGCGCCAGGTCCTGAGCGGCCTGCCTCTCTTCCTTCTTCCCTCTGCCGGTATCCAGCTCATTGCAGTCTTTGGGTGCAGTTGATCTGGCAGACGCAGAATGTGTCCAGCAAACTGCACTCTGTCACGATATCCTGCAGTGCTCATGACCCGCATCTTTGTAGTACCTCCTCACTGGTAACGCAATCGCGGTAGGTGACACCCAGGATCTTTTGTCAGCAACGCTGGTGGAATACATGGAGCTTGCATGCTACTCTTGACATTATTTTCCACGTTTCACTAGCATAAATGGCTCACTAGCAGAATATAATTAGCTGTCAGCTCCGGACGCTTTGCTCTCACCTGGGGTCCCACAAAAGCAATCAGCTGGCAGCCATTTTTGCAGTCAGCGGAATGAGCATCGGGAATTGGATGGCTAGTGTGCACTGCGCCAGGGCATTCAAAACTCCGCTCTGGAATGCCCATGTAAGTGGTTAATGAAAAGCAAAGTTAAATAAACGTATATCAGGGCTGGGCAAAATTTGGCCTGTGGACATAGTGGTGAGCCTGCCCACCCTGCACGTGGCTCAGAGAAGCAGCTGCAGGAGGCTGTTTCTTTAAATAGCTGGGCAGGGAAGCAGGGAGACCTCAAGCACTGCCATTGCCTCTAGTACAACCCCATTGGCTGGTTTCTGGCCAAATGGGAACTTCTGGTTTGAAGTAACACCCCTCTCCCGCCAGGCTCCTAGCTGCACATGGCTCCTGTCATAGGCCGTGTCTACACTAGCCCCAAACGTTGAAATTGCCATGCAAATAGCCATTTCGAAGTTTACTAATGAAGCGCTGAAATGCATATGCATGCGGGCGGCCACTGCACTTTGAAATTGACGTGGCTCGTCCCGATGGGGCTCCTTTTCAAAAGGACCCTACCTACTTCGAAGTCCCCTTATTCCCATGAGTTGATGGGATTAAGGGGACTTCGAAGTAGGCGGGGTCCTTTTGAAAAGGAGCCCCGTCGGGACTAGCCGCGCGGGGGCGAGCCGCATCAATTTCGAAGTACCGCGGCCGCCCGCATGCTAATGAAGCGCTGAATATGCATTTCAGCGCTTCATTAGTAAACTTCGAAATGGCCATTTGCATGTCATTTTCGAAGTTTGGGGCTAGTATAGACGTAGCCATGGTACTGCAGGCAGCAAGTCTGCCTGAGAAATCAGCTGGGTTGCTGGCCAGGAGTCAATCTGACCAGAGCTTATCTCTGGAATCCCATCTCTTCCCTCCCTCAGGCCTGTGCCCTACAAGCCCACATAACCCCTACCTCTGTCTCCCCTCCTCCACCCATACCTCCCAGAACCCAAACCCGCTACCCCTCCTCCTGCACCCTTCCTCCCTCCCAGACCCTCCTCCTGCCCTAGGTCACAACCCAATCCCCTGCAGCCCCATCCCCTGCCCCAGCTCACAACTGCTGCCACCTTCACCCAAACCCCACACCACCCCCTATACCCCAATCCTTTACCCCGCTCTCCCTTATGCAGCCAACCTCCATCCCAGACCCTGAATTTCATCCATTAACTGCCCAACTCTGACCTATGTAATTTAGGCAGCTAGTATCGTGTATGAACAACAAATGGAAATAAAAGCCATCTTAGACACCCCTACCATGTCAAAAAGGCCCAAGAACTAACAGCCCTAAACATCTTTCGTTCAGTCCAGGTTTTCCTTTCCTAAAGCACCTTTCTCAGTGGTTCTTGGGGAGAGGGGAGTGGGACAGTTAGGCTTTATATATGATAGTATAAAAAAGCTTTAATTAAATATACACATTTTAGCTTCCCTTTAAGGGCTGGTGTGTTTGATGAATACACACTAAAAATATGTGTTTTAAATCATGCACTTCACACTTCGAACAGTTCCTTAGTGAGAGGCCAAAACTGCTGACAAATTTGCAAAGTCTGGCTGTCATCCTACATCTGATCCACGCACATGAACAGGTACAGCAGTGCAGAGTGGGTCTCTGCCAGTAATCTCTGTGCTTCAAGATTAGGTCTCCATGAGCTTTTAGAATTAGCATTGCAGGCTGGGTTATGTTTCAATGTCCGTACAAAAATACTACTCTCTACAAGGCCAGTACCTTAAAAAAATGTGTGAGAGGCACTGCAATTTTTAAGCAGTGTAGTTTAGATCCCTGGTATGCCAGAGATGGCCACTGCACCATTTCCATCTACTTGTCTTGGCGAAGATGTGAATCTGTGCTGACCCAAGCAGTGGCAAGGCCCTGGTTTTGTCTTCAAGCATTCACAGCACATGCATACTGTAGTTCTCCTTCCAGAGGAACACAAAGGCCACAGACACACCAGACCACCAGCTTAGCAACTCGTATGGCTTTGTGTTTCAACAGCACCCTCTGGCTGAGGAGCCCAAACCGCAGCACAATGAGGCAAGTCTCACACCAGCCAGGGTTGTCAGCTTTTTGCTGAGTGAGGAACCCGAGGCCCTCCAAGAGCAGGTGGGCTAACAGCTAGACTGAGCACTCTAGCATTTGTGGCCCTTTATCTGATGCCCACTTACCCCTCTAGCTAGTGACAGCGTTCACCAGACCCTCGTCTGGTAATATCTGAGCATATCATATGTTTCAGTGTGTTTACCTTCACGCTATCCCTGTGACACAGGGAAGTGCTAGCATCTCCATTCTACTGAGGGACACTGGGAACAGAGCAGCTAACTGCTTTGCCCAAGATCACACAGGACGTCAGTAGAGGAATAGGAAATGGAACCTGGCTTTGTGAAGTCCCAGGTCAGGCCCTTATTGTTAGCGGCATAGCAGGTGTGGGGGGAAATTAGCCTTCCTCTCCTAGCAAAATACTGGTTTCTCCAAGGCCCCCCCCCCGCCCCCGAGCTGACCCATCCTGCTTCGTTCCAGCCAAAGTGGAGGCCAGGTGAAGGGATTTGCAAAAGAAGGCAGGAAAAACAAGCCTCTTGTAGCCATGGAACAGTGTATAATAGCACAATGATCAGATTCCCTTTGCGAGGCCAGCATAATGTGCCTTGGCCACAAAGCCAGACTGCCAGAACACATTGGTTCAAACCCTAGCAACACTCCCGGTGACATTAATGGGGATGGGGCAGGATTTAACCATCACAGTAGTTTTTCCCTAGCTATGTTTCATTCACAGATAAACAGTTGGGCCAATATTCAAAGGCATTTACTCCCCTGGAAATGCAGCTGGGCACCCAGAGAGCGTTAGCCGTATCCTTAGGTGTCTAAGTACCTTTCTGCCTGTCAGACGCTAGTTTGTCAGGACCTTACGCAAGGAAGTACAGGCTGGTCTACACCGTCCCACGGTTAGGGTGCGAATAGCAATGTATGGCAAAGTGCTGTGCCATGGCGCCCTCCACATGGGTGAGACAGGCATGACATGAAAGTTCCTCCTTTGCGTTAACATCGTTCTCCTCAGAAAGCTTCTTTTAACGTGGCCTAGGACCAGGTCGGGTTGTACCCTTAGTGGCCACCCTGGGGCGGTGGAATACAGCACTTTTGCGTGCCCTGCTTGTCCCACCTCTGTCATCCCAGGGGAGGGCAGACGAGCTGCTAGTCACTGGTACAAAGAGTTGGAGGCGCGCGGGCAGCACAGGCAGTGTCTACGAGGCGTTTCACTGAAGTCAGGTCTTTTGCAGGTAAAGAGACTGGAGTAACACAGGTGATTGATGGTCCAAGCTGAAGTTCTGGACAAATGTGGAAACTACATAAAAGAGCGATATCAGCGGGGATAGTCTGGCGGCATTATGGGCTACTTGCTGGAGAAAGACCAAGGTGGTCAGTTTGCTGCTGCGTAGGGTATTCTCATATTATTATGAGACATATGCATTAACTAGTAACTCTACAGTCTTAGCTAATCAAGTGCTCTCCTCCCTAGTATCTAATAGGCATGTTCACATTGATTGAACCCTTCTACTGCAGTGCCCTACTGGCGTGAAGCTCCACTTTCTCTGGTGAGATAGCTAGTGATGGGCTAAGTATTTTTTGCACGTAAGGGGCTGTTAGGTTAAGGGTGCTGCAATATATAATGGGTAGCAAATCACAGAGATGTGTCACAGCTGTGTAACTTCAGTGTGATGGGGCATCTGCCCTACACTGGCCCGCAAGTGGTTAATAGCTCCCTTGGGAGGCCATGCAAAAAGCGGCCAACAGGAGTGGTGCTGTGAAGATTAGCCAAGCAGGGCTTGGCAGGCCCATATAAAAATTGCTGCTGGCCAGAGCATGGTCAGTAGCTTGCATAGAGCTCAAAGAGGGAAAATGAGTTTCCTAGAG
Source organism: Carettochelys insculpta (assembly GCF_033958435.1). NCBI lineage: Eukaryota > Metazoa > Chordata > Testudines > Carettochelyidae > Carettochelys > Carettochelys insculpta. Next base: position 12,856,877 of record NC_134148.1, read on the forward strand.
AGAAGAAGTGTTAGCATCTTAGACAAGGTAGCGCTATGAGCAGGGACTAGGGAACGTTTTGGAGCTGTAGCTAAAGAAAATGTTCTGAGAGATTGGCAGCAGCCCCACTCATAGCTGCCACATACAGGGTCTCTGGGCTGGGTGGGACCTGGCGTAGAGGGTGGACCTGGGTGTTGTCCTTTCTGTCTGTGCCACTGAGGAAAGGGTTGGATTGTTGGGTTGCAGTATCGGCCCTGGGAAGAAGGCTGAGTAGATTGTTGCATGGCTGGAGGGCTGTGTCATGAAGCAGCTGCCACAGGAGTCACATGGGTCTAGAAGCAGAAATGACAGCAGGTGAGACGCCACTGGTCTGTGGAGCTGACCCCCAATCACCCGTAGAGGCACTGGTGTGGGGGAGTGGAGCCCTGCCACAACAAGTATGCTTATTTCTGTGGCTCTTGGCTTGTGCTGTAGATCATAGAACAATAGAGCTGGAAGAGACCTAAAAAAACCATCAAGTCCAGCCCCCTGCCCTAGGCAGGACCAAACCCATCTGATCAGCCCAGCTAGGGCTTTCTTGAGGTGAGACTTAAACACCTCCAGGGATGGAGACTCCACTACTTCCCTGGGTAGACCATTCCAATGCTTCACCACCCTCCTAGTGAAAAAGTTTTTCCTAATGTGCAACCTGGACCTTTCCAACCACAACTTGAGACCATTGTTCCGTGTGCTGCCATTCGTGACCACTGTGAACAGCCTCTTTGCAACCTCCCTTCAGTAAGCTGAAGGCTGTTATCAAGTCCCCCCTCAGTCTTCTCTTCTGCAGACTAAACAGTCCCAATTCCCTCAAACTTTCTTCATAAGTCATATGCTCCAGCCCCTAATTTTGGTCATCCTCCGCTGGACCCTCTCCAGTGTATCCACATTCTTCCTATAATTGGGGGCCGAGAAGATATTTATGTAGCTCCTATGCTTGTACCTCATGAGACCATCAGACTGAGGCTCTCACAAATATTTTGTGGGTTGGGGGCTCAGACACTAAGTACACAATTCCCAGGTGAGGTAGAGCCATAACAACCCAATTTTACACATGGGAAACGGAGGCACAGAGGGATAAGGCATTCCTTGTGAGGAGACTAGGCATACTTAGTAAGTAAGTCAAGAACCAGCCCTAGACTTCTGAGGCAGGGTGCTTACTGTCAAGTTTGACCTAAAGCAGGTACTACTTATGCTGCCCGAATGTAGAGAGGTCTTGCTGTCAGGTGTCCAAATAGCTTAAGTTACTCCTTGCTGTGAAGGAACAGGAGGTTCTCTACACTGCTTGCTCCTTTGCACCTCATGGTTGTGGGTTTTTTTTTTTCTTTTGAGGGCTACAGTGGGAGCTGATGAGCCATTTGCCCCCAGGAGGAAGGTCAGTTAAAAATGTTCTCCTACTCATATATAGGAACCCAGAAAACTGACCTGTTTCCCTCTAGGGACAAATATTTACATACAAATAATACTCTTGGAACCACAGCTTGGTGTTGTCATGACCCTTAGGGGCCTGACACATGAATGACTTGCTCTGAAATTGCAGCTTCTTGCAGGGGATGCAGTTTTAGCACTTGCTCACAAGAGGGAGCTCTGAGAAAGCTTCAAGTTTTCACTGTCTTAACAAAAAATTGAGATCAGGGGTCTCTGCAAACATTTATGTTTCTAGATTCTGGACTAGCCTTGTCTTTTTCTCAAGCTTAATGTCACAAATACTGTTTTAACTTTCCTTGGAAACTAAACTTAAATTCATGTTTAGTGGGAATAATTACCTGGATATTTGACAATCAATCTGGCTGCCTCTTGGGAGCTCAAACAGGTCCTTTTATTCTAACCAGTTCTGGGTTATTCAAAACAAGACACTTTCATGAATATCCCATTAAAAAGCATGTTAATAATGGCACAAGGTACCAAGGGGCTTCTTTTCCTTGTTCTCTCAACCGGAAGCCTTTGGGACCAAAACTATTTCCTCTTATAAAATTGCTCGCTGACAGAAACTGGCACTTTCCAAAGAATTTTTCTTGTTTTCTCAGTGGGAAATTAAGTACATCTCTACTTCTTTTGCTGTATTCACATTAGCAGCCAAGGGTTTAATTGTTAATAGGTGAACATGCGTTGCCCTTCTGCAATCCTTAGTGCTGATAAAACAGAATAATTTTTGTGCACCATGCTATTAAAGTGGGTTTGCTCAAGGAGAAAGTTCCAGTTATTTATGGGTATCAGGTTGCTTTCTCTCCCTGCTCAAATCCAGGTGTGTACACTCAGGAAACCCTTTCTTAAAATTTTAAGAGTGAAAGAATTTATTTAATTAGGTGGTGTGACTTATGTATGTCCAGGTTATGTAGTTTAGTGTCATAATGGAGATACCCAATGAACTGTATCTTTCTCAAGGTGACTTTTTAACGATAATTGTACTTAATTATTAATGGGAAAACAGCAATTCAAAAAGGTTGATGAGATGTGCAGGTAGAGTAAATGTAGTCTGTGGTTTCCTAATGTATTAGCTGTTTGAATCATTTTGCTAGAAAGCAAAATTCTATAAACTTGCTTTTTTATATCTATTTTGGGGAAATAGTTTACTCACAAGCTGGTGCTATTCAGAGGGCTAAACCTCCAACCAATTTTTTGGACATACAGATAAAACTGTAGCCTGGATATTTTTTTTTTTTTTTTGGTTTGTGTGTTATTTTTGCAAATGTTTTGTTTGGGTGCATGTAATTTTCTAAATTAATAGCTATGCATGAATTGTTCTCTTTTTTGCATGGTAGATAGTAAAATACCAAGTTAATGACTACTTGGAAAATTTTGTGGGCAGGTTTTAATTATTTTTGGAAAATGTAGACTTGATCGTACTTGGCTTTTCCTGATTATTACAAAATATAACTCAATACATTTAATCTCACTGAGGTAAATCTAAAGTCATGTAATTATCAATTCATTTATTTTAAATATCTATACTTTTGTATTTCCAAGGAGATCACTATATAATGCCATGTCTTGCATTACTATGTTAAAAATGGATATAATAACTTTAAATGTCCATGTTAGGACAAAGCTTTCGCTGTGTGACAGGCTTTATACTGTACAGCTAATTCTGTCTGTCCCCAGTGGAGCAGGGTATTCCCTGGTGTGTTGAGGGGGCTGGGGGAAGTGTTACTTTAAAAAATAGATGTTCTGGACAACGTGCAAACAATTCTCAAGCCCATTGCAAATATGTAGCTGGTGAAGATATTCATAATCACAAGCTGAAAAACTGGTTGAATATCTCTACATTCAAGAAGAACTCCCTTTCTGGAAAGGTTTGAGAGGGAGCAGGTTAAGATTGGATCTGAAGGGTTTGTTTTGGGCTTGATATTTTCCTTTGCACTTAAAGCTCTAACGTTAATGATTTTAAATGGAAAGAAGAGAAACTGTTCCTTCTCTCTTCCCGACTCAAATTTATCTTAAAAAGAGAACAGTGTTGGCTCATCGCCCAGGCAGATCTTGAACTGAGAGGAAACTTTATCGGGGGCTGGGGAAGGTAGCACAAGGAAACCACTGAAAACCTAAAAAGGTGGGAGTTGGGCTCTTTATTGTTTGCACTGGGAAGGCTGGGACTTGTGGCGGGGAATCAGAACAGTTGCTTCAGGGCAGAGCTGCCTTTCCTTTAAGTGAGGGTGATACTGATTTTTTAAAAGCATGTTATGGGAACTGGAAGAGAGCAAAAAGGCTCAACATTAAGAATGACACTAAACTAATGTAGGACCTGGCCCATTATAGCTGCATCAGAGAGCATCCTGCTTGCTGTGTCTATTACATTCCCTCAACAGAATAGTGCTTGTGAGAGTTAACCTGATCGCATTCAAAAAGTGTTTTGGACTAGCCATGAGGCCAACTTTGAGTTAATTAAATGACCAGCTGTAATGCTCCTCTCAATTTTGAGACAGAAAGTGGATTTAAAAGGGAGCTAAAAGTCCAAACAATGGAACATTCACCAATTCAGGAGGACTCCTCAATGCTGGAAAGCAGGTTACTTGTGAGGTTTAATACACAAATGAAGCCCATGAAGGAGCAGGTAGTTAGAATGCTTTTAGTCTAGTCATTATTTTAAATGATTAAGCCATAACTGTTCAGGTGCTGCACAGGGTCTTGGCCTGATCCTGCAAACAGAGCGCATCAGTTCAGAGAGTGATACCAGTTTAGCAGAAAATGGGATTTTAAATTGATGTGGTGCAACCAGTGCAAAAGGCCAAGTGGATACTCACTTATGAGGCTACATCTCCACTAGCTGTGGAAGATTGAATGCTTAGGTTTGACCTTCCGGGGCGCCGTTTTGCGCGTGCATGAAACAGTGAGTTCTGGGGTCAGCGTTGACCCCCTTAACTCCTTGTGAGGATTAAGGAACAGTGGCAGGAGGGGTGCACCTGTCAACATTCTGCTTTGAGGACCAATGTTGATGGCTGCAAAATCGATTTTAGGTACACAATTGGTATACTTAAAATTGTGTAGCAGCTATCAACATTCCCACTAAGTGTGGAAGTAGCCTTAATTTAGTTTAGTAAATTTAGTAGATGTAGATTTAGTAAATCAGTAATAGGACGCACTTAAACAGGACACACTTAAATAGGACTTAATAGGACACATGCACAGGGGCTGGGTCTACACTAGAGTTTTGTCCACAGAAGGGGCTATGTCCACACCAGAAGCATATGTTGACAGAAGTTATTGTCGCCAGAGAAATCTTGACAGAACTTCTGTCAACACAGCAAATTGCGTGTACATGCAGAGAACTGCCAGACACCACTGCCCTCTGGTGACAGAAAGCAGAATGGCAGCTCTGCAAACGGCCTGGGGTTTGCAGCAGTTGAGCTAAACCAGTGCGAATATGTGTATTAGGTAGTGAGGGTCTGGCAACATCATTTTCTACAACTTGTAATCCCATTGCTGTTACTGGGTGCACTCTTGCGGCAGAATTCCCACCAGGGGTTGCAGGGTTGGACTGTAATTAAAAAAATGTTTACAGAACAGAACTTGTGCTGACAAGGATCTAGTGCAGATTCTAATGCACAGAAAACACAGACTATAATTACAGTGTATGAGTTAACAGACAGAACAAGAGCACTTCATCTGAACAACATTGTCCCATTCAAACAGTAATCACATTGTTGGCTGATTTTCACTCAGTACATACTTGGTAGGTTAGAGCCTTTCCTACAACTTGTATGAATTAGAAACACCATATAAGCTGTGAATAATTTTTCTGGATGCATAAACAAAAATAAATTTTCCTCTTACCTTGGCTTTTATACCACAAAGCCCAAAATGACAGCTTTACTTACAACAGTCTTTTTCAAATCTCCAAACATACAGTTATAAGAAGTATGGAATGAACAGTGCAGACGGGAGTTTCAGTTATGAAATTATCCCTGTATCTGAACAATATTAATTCCTAACACTGCTGCTGTTTTAGGCAAGGATGAGGTCATTGGTCTTAATTTAGATAATTTAGATGCTTCAACTGGGCAGATCACCCCTGGAAAATAGGGCCTGATCTCTCTACGTAATAGTTCTTGCTGAAGAATGTTTCATCTTGAATTTAATTGCAGGTACTGTGTATGGTTCTCCAGGTTGTGTCACTGTTTTCACTTTCCCTTACTGCTTTTATGTTGCACAATTTTAAATTCTGTAAGGCCCTGGTACAAAGCCCCTGGAAGTCTTTAGAAAGGCCACCATAGATTTCAATGGGCTTTGGATAAAACACTAAAAGCAGGAAAAGACCACTTGTTGTCCTCCCCAGAGTCCATTCATTGCTGAAGCAGTTACTGTCTTACTCTGCATTGTGCTAGTGCATAAGGTTCCCATTAAAATATTAAGAGGGTGAATAAACTACTTCAGATTCAGCATAAAAGTTTTCAGATGGGTTTTGTGGTACCGAGGGTGGTGATGCCTCTCCAGAGATACAGTCAAACAAATGTCACGGTAACAGCATCCGCTGCTACAAACTCTGGTTTTAAAATTTATTGTCATTTAGTGAAAATATTGATGGGAACATAACCTTTAGTGATCTTCAATGTTTTATTGGCCATCGAAGAAAAAATATAGAGTCAAGAGAAATAAAATAGTACTTTGTTAGGTCAAGGGATAGATTTATGTTTCTGCTAACTGATAGAATAATCAATGGGTCATAAAGATCAGTGTGCCTGCCTCCGAGCTCCTCCTTTTTTATTCAACAAGCCCCTCTTTGTGGTAGTTAGGCCCATGGGAGCTCACCAAAACACCAGGCCCCTTTTGTCCAAGGGTATTAAATCAGCTGTTTAAATCAAGAAGCGTATAGTGGAAGCTTCTGTTGTGGACATTAAGCAGTTGGGAGAGGACTAAACAGAAAGGAAGCTTTGCAAGTGCACAGGGGATTCTGGAGTTATGTTGTGAGCTAATTCAAGGCACAGGAAAAGCATCAAGTGAACCGGCTTTAGCATTTGCTAGGAGTGTAGTAAGCAGGCAAAAGGATCTTGAGTTTACAGAATTGTGATAAGCAGCATCTGACATGAATTCAGTATGCCCAAGTGACTTGTCTCTGAGGGCTGTTTGGTATAATATAGTTGGGAACCTCTGTCAGAGAAGTCCAACTTGGACATCCAGTAAACAGCAAATTCAGGTAGGCCCTGACCAGCAAAGCCTTTCAATATGTGTAACTTGAAGCCCCTGAGTAACTCTATTGGTCTAATCTGAGACTGGAATGCTTTGAAAGAGGAAAATTGTTCATTTTATTTAACTCCCAGCTGCCCAGGGATTTTTCTAACTATCATTCTTGGGCCGCTCTTTTCCAGAATTCACCTTGCCCTACTAGGTGTGTTTATGAATGTTGTTGAATATACTAACAAATGTTTTTTTAATTAAGTGAACATACAAGGCTGACACGGATCAAGAAAATGGCATTGCTCATCCAAAGGCCTTTTAAAAAGAGTTTCTGAAATTGAGAGCAAATTGATGGTAATTCAGGTCATTTTAAGCTGCCTTCTGTCCCCCCTCCTGCGCTCTTTATTGCTGCTTTGAACTGAAGCATAAAACAGAGAAGATAGGAGCCAGCCATGTCTGCTGCTGTCCAAGTATGTATTATACAGTCTATGGTCAGTGTTCTCTCTATTCTTTCTCATAAATGGGCAGAATGAATTTTGTTAGGTACACTTTGTACGATGCGTGACACATCACTGTCCACACAGATGCACCGAACAAAATTCATATGGTGAAGGTGCGGGGTTTGGATCTCTCCAGATCTGTGGCAAATCTGGTACTGGTTTCTGCTGGGGCTAGCAGGGAGAGGCTCCTCTCCCTGCTGCAGCCCTGAGCCCCTGTGCAGGGCTTAATCAGGAGGTGTGTGGCCATGTCACTGCAAAGTTCAGAGATGCGGTGGGCAATAAGTGATCTGCAGGCTGGGTACCTTCTGCCAGGGTTAGGCTCCAGTAGGCCATCACATGTTGTTTACCTAAGCGTCCACAAGTACAGACACTTGTGGCTCCTGTTGGCCACGGTCCACCATTCCTGGCCAATGGGCTCTTTAGGAAGTGTTGCAGGCCAGGCCACCACTTCCTGCAGCTCCCATTGGCTGGAACCAGCAAATGGCTGTATCTGGGGATGCTCAGGTAAATAAAGCATCTGCTGGCGAGCCACCTCTGGCCTGTGGGCTGCCTATTGTCCACTCCTCACATAGAGGGAACTGAAACGATTGTCCCTATTTATAATTAAAGATATGGAAAGGAGCTCATGATCTATGTTTTCTATCCTATGCATACTAGGAAATGTACAGATGAAATTATGATAAGATGTGTACACAAGTGGTTGAAAATCTATACGCAAGTTATCCATGATTCCCTCTCAAATAAGGCAGGCATATCTATAAGGGTACTGCAGGAGGGGGTGGTCCTGGTTCCAGTACTGGTTTAGACAACCAAGTGGAAATTATATTCATAAAATTTGCAGATGCTTCCAGCTGGGAGGGGTTTCAAGCACTTTGGAAGACAGGGTTAGATTTCAAACAACCCTGGGAAACTTATACAAAAGTCAGTAAAGTATTGCACTTAAGAATGAGAACTCCAGTCTTCTGCTACAAAATGGAGAATACCTGTCTAGGCAGCAGTACTTGTGGAAAAGATCTGTGGTTATAGTGGGTCACAAACTGAATATGAACCAACTATGTGATACAGTTGTAAAAAGGGTAGTGTCATTGTGGGATATATAAACTCGAGTACTGTATATGAGAAGAGGTAGGAAATTGTCCCATTGTACTTGGCACTGGTGACATCTCAGCTGGAGTGCCGTGTCCAGTCATAGGCACCATACCTTAAGGAAGATATGGGCAAACTGGGGCAAGTCCAGAGGCAAGCAACACCAATGATAAGAGGCATAGAAAACCTGACTTGTGAGCAAAGGTTAAAAAATATACCAGGTAACTTTAGTTTGAAGGGGGGAGGATGAATCTTCAAATACGTTCAGGGCTGTTATAAAAAGGATTGTACATTCATGTCCACTGAGGGTAGGACAGCAAGTAATGGGTTCAGCTGCAGTAAGGAAAATTTATTTTTAATATGAGGAGAACCTTTCTTACTCTTCGAGAGGAAAGTGCTGGGCTACATGACAAAGGAAAATTGGAGTCACCATCACTGGAGTTTTTTGAAGAACTGATTAAACAAACGGAGCTGGTCTGTATACTGGCCACTTTAGTTGCCAGGGATTGGATTAGATGACCTCTTGAGATCCCATCAAGTCCTGTATTCCTGCAATTCCATGATCTTTGCTGGCTCCATTGCTGATGCAAACCTCAAGTGAGAAAAGCTGACATGCATTGTAGCACAGTGGTCACTAGTAATAGACTGGGTTCCAAGGCCCTTTGCTGGATTAAATCTGCTGCAAAGGAATCTTTGTGTCCATGGCTGAACAATTCCAGCGGACAGAGTGTTCCTCCCAGATGCGGTAGTTCTGCTGATCCACACTGTGATGTGCGCCTGCACTTCAGGGCTTTAATTTAAAGCCAGTGAATATCCCTCATGTAGTGCTCGCAATGCTCATAGGACTGGCAGCAGGGGAAATATTAAGAATAATTTACACTTTTATTTTGCCTTTTATCCCTGGAGATCCAAGAGCAATTTTAAAACTACAGAGGATCTGCGTATAATGGAGCAGAGTGACGGGCCTGGGCTGGATCACTGAGTTCATCTCAGTGACTGATTGGTCACTCTGCTTATGGAGAGTGCTTTAACCCAGAGAGGTGTTAAGTGTTGCGTTTATCACCAATGAAGGGCAAATTTCAACTACTAAATTAAATCGACTGAAGATACAGCGGCTGACAGCCACCACAGTAACTAAGTAGCTGTGGCATGTCCACTTTATGCTGTCTGAGTCAGTGATGTGCTCCCAGGTGCTGATTCTGTGGGTGCTCTGGGGCTGGAGTACCCATGGGGGAAAATTAGTGGGTGCTCAGCAGGACCAGCAGCTCCCTGCTTCCACCTGGCAGCTCCTGCCCACTGACAGGCTTTGCTGATCTGCACCCCCCGCTTGCTGTATCAGAACAAGGACGCAGGATGCTCACAGGACAGGACAGAATTGGGCAGGAAGAGGAGAGGTGGAGACTAATTGGAAGGGCGGTGTAGGGGTGGAATGTGGGGCAGAGCTGTGGGGAGGGGCCCTGACACTTTGAAAAGTCAGTGCCTGTGCATGCATGTCCTCGCCAGGAGGGCTTTCATTCATTCATGGGTATTGTGGGATGGTGCCTGAAAGGCATCAACAGTCCATGGATGCAATGCAGTGTCTCGACTGATGCTCTGACCTAACCACATCATCAAGCATGATGCCCCTCTGAGAAGCAGAGTTATTAAGTTGCTGTAGTGGGTGAGTTACCTTGGAGGAAGCTCCATTTCTGTGTCAATTCTTACTCACTGAGGTCCCTGAAAGCTGCCTTACACTGACCACCTCTGTAGTGTAGACCAGGTTGAAGTCACCCCTAGCCAGGAACAGGAATACAAAGGAATCACTGGTGCAGCCCAGAGATCTAACAGAGGAGGTGTGCTTGCCACAGCTGTGGTATGGTTGGAGGGATAAAGAAGTTTGCTGTTACTCCTGAGGTCAAGCATGTGTGGGTGGGGGCTGTCTTTGGAATAAGTGGTTTGTTTCTATCAGGATGGATAATCCTTGAATTTAAAAAGAAAATAAAAAATAGATTTTTAAAATATTTTTAAAATCAAAACACTAAATTTCTTCTTTAAAAACAACAGCTACAATTAAATATCCTGCTACACATACACTTAGTCTCATAAAAATGAATTAATTGTTCTAGTCTGTCCAGCCTCACTACCAGCTCTTGCTTCTTGAAAGTTCTGGGCTTTCAATTTTTGTTTCTCAGGAGACTAAAAAGTAACATGTAAAAGAAAGACCGAGGCTGTTTTTCGTTCTGTGCTCATGAGGTGGTGGACCTCGTCCAAGCACTGCAGAGGAGTTAGGTCAAACATTGTCTTAAGACAGAGACGATATATAGGAAAGGATAGAGGCAGCATAGAAAGGAACTGTGGAGTGGACTAAAAGAAAAGACATCATTCAGCACACTCACAGCCTCCTCCCTCACTCTAACTCAGTGCCGGCAACTCACCAGAGTGGGGTGCATGCGCAGAGCAGCGGATGGCAGTCCTGGTGCACATCTCTGAGGTATGCTAAGTACTGCTTTGTGGCACACCAGTGTGCCACGGCACACAGGTTGCATTGCTTTAATTCCTAGTTCCTGGAAGGAAGATGCTATCACATCCTCTGTCTAGAAGTGATTTCTTTCATAAACAGGGTTTAGCGTTTGGGTTGATAGCTCTCTGCACCCTCAATACACAGATTGTTCCAACACTCTTGCACTTTAGTACATATGTAACACCCCTTGTCAAATATCAAAACAAAAAGCAGTCAAGTAGCACTTTAAAGACTAGCAAAATAATGTGTTTAGAGGAACATGAGAAAGTGCCCGTGATTCTGTGAGTAACCTGGTTCTGTGAGTAAGCTGGTGACTCACAGAATCACAGGCACTTTCTCATGCTCCTCTACTAACGTCATATATGCCATCATGTGCCAACAATGCCCAGATGCTTCGTATATTGGACAGACTTCTAACTCCCTTAGACAAAGGGTTAATGGGCACAAAACAGACATCAAAACACTCCAGATCCACAAACCAGTTAGTCAACATTTCAATGGAATGGGGCATTCTGTTAAGAGTATGAGTGTAACTGAAAAAAAATTTCGCACCGTTATTCAAAGAGAAACGGCCGATCTGTCTTTTTTATTCAAATTCGGCACATTAACACGTGGTTTGAACCGGGATGGGAATTTTCTGAGTCACTTTAGGGGCTCGTCTGCATTCTTGGCTTAATCTAATTCTTGACCTTCCCCCGCCCCTCCACTCTCTGATTTGCTCACCTTGATCATTTTTTTCTGATTTGCCCTCCTTGCTTACTGTTTTTGGTTCTCTGTGCTTTAAATATTAAGTCTGTTCTGGTCTGGCTATGGTCTGAAGAAGTGGGTCTGTCCCACGAAGGCTCACCTAATAAACTATTTTGCTAGTCTTTAAAGTGCTACTTGACTGCTTTTTGTTTTGGTAGTATATAGACGAGCATGACTCCCTCTCTGTTACTTGCCAAATATGTACAACATACAGTGAAGACAGCTATAGGTGGGGATTTGCTGACTGCAAGGTGTCAAGGCAATCTGCATTGAAACACACTGACTCCTGCAAAAGCACGCTGCACAGTTCATCCGTCCACTTTGTACCTGCATCAGGGAACCCTGGCTGGCTTGCTGCCAATTCTGAATCATGGATTGCCCCAGCATTTACATTCTTCTTTACATCTTTCCTTACTGGCTCCTAGAGTCCAAAGAAATATGATTTGGAGCCAGCTTTGGCTCCAGAGCCGCAGTACATCTCACTCAGGAAAATGCAAAGGCTCTTTCAGCTGGGCCATCTGGCCCTCTTCAATGTGTCTATTACTAATAGTGGAGGTGGGTCTGTTCGCTGGGGACAAGAACGCAGAAACAGATGCTTTGTTTATGGGTAAAACATGGCTTCAAGCCAAAACGCTAATCATGATTGCCTCCGAAGTGGTTCTAATCATCTGTATGAAGCTGCATCAGCTCTTATGTTGTTTGTACAAGCTGGTAGTTTAGAGGTGTTGTGTACAAGTTATTTGTAGTCATAATTTCTTGAAACAGGTTAAGGCAAGCATTATGAGAATCAGCATATTAATGTGCTGTGCTTCAAATTAGAATTATAAACACACTTTCCTCATTGGAGGCCTAATCTGCTTAGAAGAAAGCATATGTTTACTGATGATGCTGTTATTCAGTAGGACCTATCAAACTAAAACAAATTGCTGTTGTCTAACTGAAGGAAGGCCTAGTTTTAGCTAGGAACTCAGTAAAGGAGCATCTGCCTGAAGAAGTGCTGGCTCTAGCAAGCCTGATGTAGAGACACAATCCTTTATTAATGCCTACTGTACACTTTGTATAGAAAACAGTAAAGTACTAGGATAAAAAGATGGAGGAGCAATATCTTCTTATGTTACCTATAACTTTAGTGTACAATTGCTGATTTGTCTGTCAGAATTTTATGTGGCCTTTCTTAATGTGTCAAATAGTAACAGAGAAGGAGCCGTGTTAGTCTATATACTATCAAAACAAAAAAGCAGTCAAGTAGCACTTTAAAGACTAACAAAATAATTTATTGGGTGAGCTTTCGTGGGACAGACCCACTTCTTCAGACCATAGCCAGACCAGAACAGACTCAATATTTAAGGTACAGAGAACCAAAACAGTAATCAAAGTTGACAAATCAGAAAAAAAATGATGAAGGTGAGCAAATCAGAGAGCAGAGTGGTGGGCGGGTGGGGGAGTGGGGGAAGTCAAGAATTAGATTAAGCCAAGTATGCCAAAGAGCCCCTATAATGTCCCAAAAAGTTTGCATCCCAGTTCAAACCACTTGTTAATGTGTCGAATTTGAATATGAAAGAGAGTTCAGCAGCTTCTTTTTGTAAAGCAGACTGGAAATTCTTCAATAAAACGCAGACTCTTAAGTCATTAACAGAATGGCCCATTCCATTAAAATGTAGACTAACTGGTTTGTGGATCAGGAATGTTTTGATGTCTGTTTTGTGCCCATTAATTCTTTGTCTAAGAGAGTTTGAAGTCTGTCCAATATACGAATCATCTGGGCATTCTTGGCACATGATGGCATATATGACGTTAGTTGAGGAGCATGAGAATGTGCCCATGATTTTGTGAGTAACCTGGTTAGGTCCAGTGATGGTATCGCCAGAATAGATATGTGGACAAAGCTGGCAGTGGGCTTTGTTGCAAGGAAAAGTCCCAGGACTCTATTGAAATATTGTGAAAGTTTTGGCCTTCACATCAGAAAACTATGATGGTTCTAAGTTAAGCCTGTACTAGTCCTCTTTGTGGATAGACACTGCATCCCAGAGGGTTGCAAAAATAACTTAGTTCCATTTCACCCTCTGAGAGGATAATTGGTTGAAATCCCTGCCACTCTTACTTGTGATCTTACATGGTCCTTATGACAGACAGGTTGGCAAATTATTTAATTTCTATTGTATATCAGAAGCTGAACCTTCAGAATGCATGGAAGACCATAAAATAAGCATTTCTTTGAATTAGCTTAATTCCTCATTTTCGCAGCTACTTTACTTGAAAGGTGGACTTTGAGTTTCACTTCCATTAAATGATTTTTAAACTGCGATACGTAGAATGTTGTTTCCAAAGAGGTGATGAGTGCTTTCTTCAGCAAGAGCAGTAAGGCAGCTTCAGTGTTCCTAGCTTGGCTTAGCTTGTGAGTGGAGAGCTGGTGTGCGTAGAGTTTTTGATGTATTGGGCTGTGTTGATTTCTCCACGTATTTGGTTCATAAATGTGGACATGGATGCATTGGGGAGAGCAACCAAAATGATTAGGGAGCTAGAGCGCATGACCTATGAAGAGAGGCTGAGGGATTTGGGCTTATTTAGTTTGCAGAAGAGTGAGGGCGCATTTGATAGCAGCCTTCAACTTCCTGAAAGGGGACTCTAAAGAGGATGGGGAGATGCTGTTCTCAATAGTGACAAATAGCAGAATAAGGAGCAGTGGTCTCAAGGTACAGATGGGGAGGGGTAGGTTGAATAGTAGGGAAAAAAAACCTTTTGCTAGGAGGGTGATGAAGCACTAGAATGCATTACCTAGAGAGAGGGTGGAATCTCCATCCTTTGAGGCTTTTGAGTCCCAGCTTGACAAAGTCCTAGCTGGGATGATATAGAAAGGGTTGATCCTGCTTTAGGCAGGGGGCTGGACTTGATGACCCCTGAAGTGCATTCCAGCCTTAGGGTTCTGTAATACATGACATAAACTTCATGGCTACGTCTGCACTAGCCCAAAACTTTGAAATGGCCATGCAAATGGCCATTTTGAAGTTTACTAATGAAGTGCTGAAATACATATTCATCGCCTCATGAGAATGCCGGCAGCTGCGACACTTCGAAATTGCCGTGGCTTGCTGCCTATCTGCCACAGCAGATAGGAATAAGGGGATTTTGAAGTTGCCGGGGTCCTTTCAAAAAGGAGGCCCGTCTGGATGAGCTGTGTGGCGGCGAGCCGCATCAATTTCAAAGTGCCGCAGCTGCCGGCATTCTAATGAGGCAGTGAATATGTAATTTGCATGGCCATTTCGAAGTTTTGGGCTAGTGTAGACATGGCCCATATGTCTTGGTAATGACCTGAGGTTGTAAAATATCCCTGCACTTTGAGAAACATCAAATACAAGATGATTTGAAACATTAAAAATGTAATTGTGGCTGTTAGCCTATTGCAAAATTACAATTTGTATCCTGCTGTTGAAGAGGATGTTATTCTAGGTGGTAGCATTGTGTTTGGAAGCTGAGACTATAGCAGTAAGAAAATGTCTATGGTCTTCAAGTAAAACTCCCATCTACTCATGGCCAAATCAAGAGCATAGTGTTTGCTGCAGAAGAAAAGGAGTTTGTCCATTGTAGGTTGAAAATGCCTAAGAGCCCAGCGAGGCATTCTTTAAAGTCAATGAGGCTACTCTGAGGGGAGAGGCAATGTTCAATATGAAGGAATGTATTTGACCCTTAACATTTTAGCAAAGGATATATGGTATTATGGAAGAGAAACAAGCATAGTCTAAATTGAAACATTTCTGTTAGCAAGTCTATTATGCCTTATTGCCCTTGGAAATAGATAATTATAATTAATTACTGCAAATCTGTTGCTAATCCGTTTATGCTTAAAGAAGGCATGCTTTAAACAAAAAGTCAGTCTCTGGCTGGGCACATTAATATCTGAAGTAACTCCACAGTTGACTAACTCTGATGTCATGCATGTCTATGAAATGATCCAGCTTCTTGCCAAATTTGACTACTGCTGTTGAGGGAAATCATTGGAAAAAGGTAGTTGTATTGTGAAGGAGGAATGTGGAATGCTGCAACTTTGCATTAATGTGGAAACTACAAGATTTAATGACTGCCAAGTGTTTGCAAATTTGAGAGTACAACTGTATATGATGTAGAGTCCCCTCCCTTCCCTGTAGTATTCCATCTAATGCTTCTGTCATTGTTCTAGCAATTTTTTTTATAGATAATAAATGTTACTCTGAAGCCGTCCAGACAGGTAATTATTGGGTCAGATTCTCAGCTGGTGTAAATCAGTGTGACTCCAGAGCCACACTAGTATTTATCTACTGAGGAAGCTGTCCACTCAATTTTAGCACTGTCTCACTGCATAACAATGGATGAACTGGCTTCTTACTGAAGATACTAGTTAATTCAGGATCCCATTTTACTGTATTTGTAAGATACTTTTGCAATGGCTTAGACATCAGTTGATAGAATATGTAGACCATAACAAAAGAAATATGTTCAGTATAAGGCACATGGAGAACAGGTAGGGTTATTTTTTTAATAGGATAAAAGTGATCACCTATGTTAAACAACTTCTTGTAAGCTGAGTTCCTACTGGGATGTTAGAGACAAGATGGGGGAAGTAATACCTGTAATACCTTTTACAGTCAGACCCCGAGATACACCCATTCAGGTTACGAGAATTCGACTTTATGAGGAGTTTCATTTAATACCCTTACTTTGGCTTATGAGGCATTTCTTCACATTTACAAGGACTGATTTGGATTTCGCGCGCCTCAGCAGGACTCAGCCACCCTGCAATGGGAGAAAGACCGTGGCTCCAGGCAATGGCTGCCCGCAGCTGCTGCCTGCCTGGTGCATCTCTCCGCAGCGCCCGGCAGCAGTTTCCCGGAGCCCCTGGCCAGCCACAGCGGGCGCCCACCTCCAGAGCCAGGAGAGGAGGGGACAGCACCCATCCGCAGAGCCACTGCCCTGGGCACCTCGGCCCACTCCCGCCTTTACCTTGACACTGCTGTAGATGGTCTGGGTCTCTGCCTCAGCGCTGCAGCAGCGGCGCACCCCAGCCCAGCCAGCAGCTGCGGGACCCCTGCACTTCTGGAGGCACGGGCCAGGGCTGGGCGGAGGCTGGCAGCTCTGGTAGGCGAGCACCGAGTGGATGGAGTCAGCCATGTCGGTCTTGAAGAAGAGGACATGCAGGGGGGTGGTGGTGCAGTTGGGGGAGGTAGACTCATCCGAGTCCCAGCAGCAGATCACGCCACTCTGTGATGCTGGGCAATGTAGCCAGACAGAACCCCCCCTTTTGCTCTACTCCATCTTGCCTTCCCTAGGTGCTTCGGAGCACGAAAGGGTTAAAAGGAATAGCCCAGCCCTGGAGTGCCCGAGAGCGCAGATGGGCTTATCTTAGCCACGGTCTTTGAAGCTCCGGAGCAAAGCTAAGAACAATGGGCTAATTAAGAGCCGGCCTCGGACTGCCCTTGGCCTATTACCATCAGTTGATTCGCCAGGACACTTGTCCCAGAGAGGAGGAAAAACCTCCCAGCCCATTAAGAAACAAATGCCCTCAACTGTTTACCTCACAGGCATGAACTACACCCTTGAACTCACTGTGAGAACCAGTATCAGACAGTTTAATTCAATTAAACCAAGGAAGAAGCCTACGTGATCCAATGGGTATAAAAGAGGGGTCCGGAAGACCCCCTATTTGAGCTCCAATTATCTTTCCTGCCGGACAGGAGGGTGGGGGTCTCCCCAGGTCCCCGGGGATGCTCGATTCCTGGAAAAAAAAAAGGACAAAGGACTTCTTCACATTGGTAATGGAGGGGTGAGGATAAGACCTGCTAGGTATTTTACTTTTCATTTCTTTTTGCACGCATTCAACAAGTATAGATCTATGAATTTCAACAAGTATAGATCTATGAATTAGAGTGCATGCTAGCTATTTGTAATCAAAGTATAAACCTTGTAACGATTGTAACCACAAGAGCTTAACTGGCTAGGTAAACAAATAAAGCAACATTGTAACAGGAAGAGATTAACTTGTTAGGTAAATAAACAAAGTAATTGATTAAGTGGTAACCTGACTCCTCCTGTTACTGTGCAAAACTGAACACAAAACAAAGAACCTACCTGCTTTTCAGTGGCTCTCAGCCTGGTCACTAGTGAGCTCTACCCTGGCGGTTGAAATCTCGTATTAATACAAGGGCATAGTGGCATCTCACCTGACCATCGGCTAACAGGCTTGCAGCCCATCCTGGCCCCGCTGCTGCTGCTCACCCCCCGCAGGCAGCTAGGGGTCCGCCAACCCCCCCCCCCTCCGCGCAGCTGTGCCTCAGGTGTCCCATGTTGTGTTACGATAACCGATGTTAACTATTGAAGTAATTGTGTTCATTTGAATGGGATTTGGTGGTGTTTTAGCATAAATGGGTGTACATTTTTGGAGGTTAGGAACGCATAAAATTTTTTCACGTTGAAATTAATAGTAATTACCGTTTTGACTTACGAGAATTCGCCCTAAGAGGGGTTTTTCAGGAACAAATTATCCTCATAAGGTGGGGAAAGACTGTACTGGGCCGATTATATGTTGAAGAGGCTTTTTTTTTTTGGAACAATACAGATCTCTTTTTCAGGTCTGGGAAAGGTACTTTGAGCATCACAGCTAAGCACAACAATGAACAGGTAATTCAGCTTAAATAGGTAGCCTATAATCTGAAGCAGAGGTGAACACACTTTTTACGCTGGGCCCCACTTTTTCTCCCTGCAATTAGCAGCCCCTCCCCATGTAATACAATGAAATGTAATCCAAACCAATGTAAATTTCAGTTATATTCAGATGGGGGGAACCCTTTCGTAACGTGTAAGAAAATAAGTGTGTAGAAAGTAAAAACTTTAATAACTGGTACATAAATGAATAAACACACATAAAAACAGTAACAGCTTTCAACGTTTTAATAAGATGGATGAGCCTGAGACTCAGCAGCCAATTATGCTGCACCCCCCTTATGAAATTTCAGGCTGCCCTGAGGGTCCTGGCCCCTCTTCGTGTGACAGTGTTCTAAAAGCCTTTTAAGGTGAAGTGGCCATTAAAGTCCTACTTTTCATAGGACAACAAGGCAGGTCAGTGGTTTACAGATCATTGTAATCCACCCCAGAAGTCCAGCATCGCTCTATGATTTTGGGTGCCTAGCAAAGTTACAAACTTAAGCTCCCAGGCTTGTTTTTTATAAGTGTTGTGCATCTTTTGAGGATAAAGATTGCTAGATCAGATACAAAATGATCTCTTTGAAAAGTGTTCGCCATGAGTGGTGTGGCTTTCTTCGATCCTTTTTTTTTTCTGTGTGAGTTCATCTGAGAGCATAGCAATTGTCTGGTTTCACCCACATACTTACATGTTTCATGTAGGTGTTTGTAGGACCTGTGGTGGTGTTCATAGCTTTAGCATCTGTTCTGTCAGAGTCTGGTGTCACTGGGTCGGAGACTTAGTCTTTTGGGAGCTAGCCTCTGTGGCGTAACGTCAGCAGGCCTATCTGTAGGCCTAAAGGCCTTAGAAAGCATCCCGCAGGCCTTAGACAGCAGAAGGGGAAATTCCCATGTTTGCTATGCACTGCTAGGCACAGCCTTGAATTTCGCCAGCATAAACAGCAGGTGGACTGTGTCATCCTTGATCAGTCTTTAAAAACAAAACAAAAAAATAACGAAACCCTACCCCATAGCTGCCAATGTATGCCAAGCATGAGACAAGCAGCCTTAACACCTGTGTTTGAATGTGGGAACCTAGGAAACCACATAACGGGGCAGTGTTGGCTTCAGCCTTGTGAAAACATTAAAAGTAGCATTGGGCTAGTACATGCACCCGGTAAACAGCTGGGGGATTAAAACTTGGGAAACCCCACCCCTCGATGAGTTCCACTAGGGACTTCCAGCCTCACAGGTGCCCTGGGTTGATTCCCTCCAGCTGGAGCCACATCTGTTGTGGCCCTGATGTGAGACACTTTCGGACTGGGACTCCCCATGGCAGAAAGGGACGTAAGCCTTCCAAAGCACCTCTTTTCTGGTTGAGCACATTGTCCTGTTTGTGTTATTTGCTTGCTAATGTGTACCTTGTGAACCTGTAGCAGCTTGAAATAGTGACGCTTAATAATGTACATTATCCCTAATTGGCTCTGTGCTGAAGCAAATCCCATAATCCTGCCTGTCCTTGGCCTTGTGAGTTGATAGCTTCTGATGATGTAATTGGGGGTGGAGGTTGGAAGGCCTGAAGAGGGGATTCAGGAAAGATTTCTTTCAGTAGGGGATCCCCATTATGAATGTGATACCACACAGGGGCTACGTCTACACGTGCACCCAACTTCGAAATAGCTTATTTCGATGTTGCGACATCGAAATAGGCTATTTCGATGAATAACGTCTACACGTCCTCCTGGGCTGGCAACGTCGATGTTCAACTTCGACGTTGCTCAGCCCAACATCGAAATAGGCACAGCGAGGGAACGTCTACACGGCAAAGTAGCACACATCGAAATAAGGGAGCCAGGCACAGCTGCAGACAGGGTCACGGGGCGGACTCAACAGCAAGTCGCTCCCTTAAAGGGCCCCTCCCAGACACACTTTCATTAAACAGTGCAAGATACACAAAGCCAACAACTAGTTGCAGACCCTGTATATGCAGCACGGACCCCCAGCTGCAGCAGCAGCAGCCAGAAGCCCTGGGCTAAGGGCTGCTGCCCACGGTGACCACAGAGCCCCGCAAGGGCTGGAGAGAGAGTATCTCTCAACCCCCCAGCTGATGGCCGCCATGGAGGACCCCGCTATTTCGATGTTGCGGGACGCGGATCGTCTACACGTCCCTACTTCGATGTTGAACGTCGAAGTAGGGCGCTATTCCCATCCCCTCATGGGGTTAGCGACTTCGACGTCTCGCCGCCTAACGTCGATTTCAACTTCGAAATAGCGCCCAACACGTGTAGACGTGACGGGCGCTATTTCGAAGTTACTGCCGCTACTTCGAAGTAGCGTGCACGTGTAGACGCAGCCAGGGGTTCCAGTGTGCGGTGGGTAAGAAAGGTATGGCTGGGGGCAGGGGTTTGCGTCAGGGTTCTCTCAAGGTGTTTGGATGGCCTGTCTCATGACGGAATCCATTTCTGCAGTGAAGTCTGGCTATTCGATGAAGGCATTTTTGAGTGTATTAAGATATATATCCTAGGCCGGGGGTCAACAACCTGTGGCTCTGGAGCCGAATGAGGCTCTTTAAGGAGCTACTTGAGGCTCCGAGTGCTGCTGCTGCTGACTCCTCTTGTGGCTCCGGAGGTGGCCACCACTTAAACGCAATTTATTTAAAAATAATTTCTGTTTAAGCGGCGGCAGCTCCAGAGCTGCTGAGCAGTCAGGGGCAGCAGAGCAGAGAGCTTGGAAGTGAAAGCCAGCCAGGCTGGGAGCCACCCCACATGGGCAGAAGTCAGCTGGCAGGAGAGCTGGAGGAGGGGCAGCTGAGCCTGCCCCTGCCAGAGCTGCACAGCTCCACAGCCTGCCGGGAAGGAGGAGGAGGTGGTGGCAGAAAGCGGCAGTGGGAGGCTGTGGCTGTGGCGCAACTATGTGCTGATGTGAGTTAATCCTGGGGGTGGGTGGGAGGACGTTAGGGCTCAGAGGAGCTAAGCCTGGGGACTGGAGGTGGATTTGGGGCTGGCAAAGCCTGGAGATGGTGGTAACTTAACTTTCTAACTGGTACAAATAAGTGTGTGTGCACCTGCGTGGTTATTAAAATAGGGGTGACAAAAAGCACGGTTTGACGCTGTTTATTAAGGACTGTCTCCTCCTTACATGCATTGCAGCTCTTGAAGGATAGTTTTGTAACTGAATTTGAAAAAATGGCTCTTCTCACTCTTTCAGTTGCAGACCCCTGCCCTAGGCTTTCTCCTTGGAGCATGCTCTGTAGCACCTGTAGTCAGGAACTCTGATAACAGATTTCTCGGTGTTTGGGGTGTCTAAACTCCATAACTGTGTTCGACACTAGAAGTCAAGAATCCAGTGACTTCATTACAACAATCTGTAACTCACTGAGCTCCCTTTTTGCTTCACTTCACCTTGACTGGGGCTCTGACATTATACCTCAGGTACAGTCAATGGAAATTTTATTCAAGTAAGAACCACAGAAATTTGGTCCTATGAATACTTACTGATTTTTAGTCTCAGAGGGGTAGCTGTGTTAGTCTGTAGCTTCAAAAACAAACAACCCCAAGCAGTCCTGTAGCACCTGCAAGACTAACTCTTTATTAGCTAATAATAAATATAATAAATGAAATTGTTAGTCTTGCAGGTGCTACAGGACAGCTTGTTTTATGAGTTTTAGGATGCTGTTTTGAGGTACACCTAACTAATGATGCCAAACTATATTCTAGTTAACTGACACTGCGTACTTTTCTCATTCCTGAAGAGGTGCTCTGTGTAGCTGGAAAGTTACTGCTTGCTGAATAAGTTCCTTCACTATTGCCTTGATAATGCAGTGAGGAAAAAGCTCGTGAAGTGTAAGGTAAAATTTCAAAAGCCCATGAAATGATTTAGGAGTCTGAAATCCCACTTTTAGAAGTGACTTCTGAAAACAGAATTTCAGCATCTTTGAAAATATCACAATCAGTTATAAACTACAGGGAAGTTCATATTAACTTTTGTTTTGAGAATGGGATTGGTGAACATCAGAAGGTTGTTTTTGTTTTGAACAGTTTCTGCATGCACTGGGCCATTAATTGTTTTAATTATTGCATTTTGCCTCTGGCCATGAAGGGTGGGTAACTTGGGATGCTTTTCAACCGAAAAGCAGATGTCTCTCTTGGTAGGTTGGAGGAGCCACAGGAATAATTCTTTATCAGGTGTGATGGTCACCTATATAATGGGAGGACCTGAGGATGCTTTAGAGCGGAAAATAACACAATAAGTGAAGTCTTATTACAGTTGCAAATTCTGGTTTGTTTTAATTTATATCAAGAATTGTTTTTTTGTAACCAAGCCAAATTGCCTCTAAATATTCTGTTTTGTGACAGTCTTTCGTACCTCCAAGGTGCACTGCTTGTGGCATTGGTGTAATATTGCCATCTGGTACTATTCTATATCCTAAATAATAAATTCTAAATTCAAATGCTACAATTAGCTCCCTGCTTCTGCTGAACCTCAAAAAGAGCTTTATTTTAGGGTTCATCTGAATGTGATTTAGTTGCTTTTGTTGGCTTATTTGTTAAAGGAGAATTCTGCAGGTCTGCAATGAATCTTGCAGATACTATGGAAATTACAAAAGCGGTAGAATGGGAATAAGTTCTTGAGTTTCCTAAATGATGATAAAGTGTATGTCAACAGCATGGATAAAGATTTGTTAGACACGTTACTGTGATTAGAGTGGTGTAGCAGTCTTGGTACTAGTATATGTGCAAGAAAAGGTTGTTGGGGTAACATTGCAGGGTTAGCAAATTTTTTACATCGGGCCCCACTTTTCATCCCTGCAATTAGCACGGCCCCCCCAACCTGACCAATGTAATCCAAACCAACAGAAATTTCTGTTGTGTCCATATGAAAATAAAAAACCTACCTTTTGGCATGTGTAAGGAAAAGTGTGTTGAATGTAACAACTTCATTAATATCTAAATGTGAATATATATGCATAAAAACAGTAACATATTCCAGTATTTTTAATGAGATGGATGAACCCAACACATAGCAGCCAATCATGATGTGCTGCCACACCCCCCCCACCACTGCGGGGACCTGCCCCCCACTTTATTCACCCCTCACTTATTGGACCAACTTCTGTTGGTGGAAGAGTTGAACATAAAAACAGGCATATTGGATCACACCAAAGGTCCATCTAGCCCCAGTATCCTTCTGATAGTGTCCAATGCCAGGTGTTTCAGAGGGAATGAACAAAACAGGCAATCAAATGATCCATCCCATCACCCTGTCTCAGCTTCTGACAAGCAGAGGTTGGGGTACCCTCACTGCCCATACCAACTAATAGCCATTAATGGACTTACCTCACATGAGTTTATCTGGTACTTTTTTTAACTCTATTTTAGTCTTGGACTTTACAACATCCTCTGGCAGAGTTCTACAGGTTGACTATGAGTTGTGTGAAGAAATATTTCCTTTTGTTTGGTTTAAATCTGTGGTTCACTAACTTCATTTAGTGACCGCCTAATACTTGGAGTATGAGAAGTAAAGAATATTTTTCTCCACACCAGTCATGATTTAGTAGAATTCAGCCATATGCCCCCATAGTCACCTGTTTTCCAATTTTTGTTGCCCTTGTCTGAACCTTTTCCAATTCCAATACATCTCTTCTGAGATGAGGCGACCACATCTGCACGCACTGTTTAAGACATGGACATGTCATAGATTTATATAGAGTCAATATGTGTTCTGTCTTATGTATCCCTTTCTTAAGCTTCTGTTGGCTTCTTTAACTGCTGCTGCACGAGTGGATGTTTTCAGAGCGCAATCCACAGTGACTCCAAGATCTCTTGAGTCATCACAGCTAATTTAAACCACACCATTTTATGTGTATAGCTGAGATTGCCTATGTAATGTATATTTCAAGATTGCAAAATGGCACACGCTTTATATGGACATTAATCTCTACCCTATTCAAACAGTAAGCACAGAAATTAGGCTTTTCATGCCGTGTTTGCAGCCACTTGCCTGGAAACTGGCAGGAGGAACATAGATGGAGGCACCAGAAATCGTGTGTGTGTGTGTGTGTGTGTGTGCGCGCGCGCGCGCATGTGCACATGGCTAGAATCCAGTTTGAAATTCAGTTCCCCTGTAAATAGCTCTCTTAAGAGCTAATTTAGATTTAGAAACATAGAGTCTTCTCACGTTGTTGCCAAGTATGCAGTATGTAAAGCAGCATTCATGGTAAGGAGTACATCCTCGTAGAGACTGACGACGAAAAGGTTCTAACCAATTCTGCAGCTCTCTCTCCAAATCTTGGGCATTCTCAGTCTTGTCCTCCTTTCCCACATCACTCTTCTAAAGGAGAGCAGAAACACGCTCTAGATTACAGAAGGCTGTCGATCCTCTGAACACACTGGACTCTGATTCGCCAAGTTTCTAAGTCTAAAGGAAAATGTTGGTGCTGCTGGGCATGAGCTAGAGATCTGTGTGGAAACCGGAAACCACCTTCTGGTTCGGTGAATTCTGTTATGTAATTCCTCGCACCCTCTGAAAATGCGTAAATTAATGGAATATGATTTCACTAATGAACAACATGGATGGCAACCCTATGTGGGACTTGGCCTCATGGTTCTATGGGCTTAATTTCCGATGTTATTGTTAAATATCAATTTTCTTCAACATTTGGAACCAACTTTTTTTTTTTAAATCTGGTTCAAAAGGCTATTGGCCTTCACTTGTTTAGGAATGAATTTTGCCTCGGTGTTACTGTTAGCTACTCACATTTCTTCAGTGTCTTTGTTTCATGGAGCAACAGATTTCTGAGGTGGAATTTTGTGACAGTCTACAGCTTCACCAGCCAGAGTTCATTAGACTTTGGTCTTCTTTGCACAGCAACTAGACACCCATGAACCTTCACCTATGCACCAATGAAGTATCCCACATCACCTGAGTCACATGGCATGGGCCTGCTGCAGGTGTCTCATTACTTTGTGGACATAGCCTGAGGGCCAGTTCTGATCTCCAGACTCCTGTTTTCAAGTCACAGCAGAGGCCATGTGTGGGTGTGCAGGGGGGGGGGTTGTCACATGTACCCCCAGTATAGTGCCCACCCCCACTCACCATTGTGCTGCACTGCTTTTGATGAGTGCAGGGATGGTTCTGCCTCTCCTCTGGAGCACTGTGAGCTTCTGAGCTTGGGCTACGCCACTCTGGGGAAGGGGAGATGCCCCCACGCCCTCCAGAAACAGTGCAGCACTTCCGCAGGAAGAGGAAGGTGGTGTGGAGGGCAGGAGAAGGGGCAAGGATGGGGCATAGGTGGAGCAGGGGAGAAGTGGGAGAGGCATGGGCAGAGCATAGGTGGAGAGGGGCCTGGGGCCGTTTCCCCTCCGAATCCCCACACCAGGCACCTTTGAGTCAGTGGGACTATTGCTATTCAAGGGAAAGAGAGTATGGCCCATGAGTGCTCTGTGCTGACAGCCAGATTCTGACATCCTTGAGCAGTACGCTGAGGGAAGGTGGCAGTCTGCATTTTAGGTAGTTATTTACTTGAACTGAGGCAGAAGGAGAAATTTAGCTATGTTGCTGGCGACTCGGCTGGCCAGTTACCATAAGCTGTCTTATCAATATCTTTAGTAAAAATGTTGGAGATGAGAAACTTATTACCATCACCCCCCAAAATATTACTCAGTTCTCCGGGGGTCAGGAGGGGGTGGGACTTGTTGCTTGTACTGCACCAAAGAAGTTACCACACTTACCCCAGGGATTAACTCTGATTTAAGTAAACCCTCGAATCACATTGCTGATCTCATGGAATCAAATAATGTGACTGTAGGATTTATTTCAACCAAAATTAATCCCTGTGCTATTTGAATATGCGATGCCTAATGTATATAGCATATTGTATGAATGCTGATATGCACAGATTTCCCCTGCCTTCAAGGAGTGGGTACTTTATAATATTATTTATTTTTAATACAGCAAACTACTACTTCTATGGACTGCGGCTATGATCTTTGCTGACCACCGCCTTCTGAAAAGTTGTATTAAGATATAGACACACCCTGCGAACTGCATGGATGCCAGTCTCCTGCTCTTAGGTCTTGAAGTTCTTGCATGCCAAGCTGCTGTCTGTGAAGTTTCTTTAATACAGATGTTTGGAAATCCCTTTGTGTATAAAATGGGTGTCTCAAAAAAGAGGTCCTTGAATGGAACTTTTTTCCCCTGCAAAGTTTTTGAGTGGTTACTTGGATCCTTTTCGGAGTTTCCTTATTTTGTTTTTTTGCTCCCTGATGTGTTCTTGTGGAAAAATCTGACTCCAAATGTCTTCTCTGCCTCGGGTGGCCTTGGATATGCAAATCTGCCTCGAATAGCTGAGGAGTTGATAACTCTGGCCTACAGCTTTCACACAAAGGAGACAGATTTGTCTTCTTTACCCCCTGTACATCTCCTCAGGAACTCTGTTCCTAGTTGACAATATAAAGCAAAAAAGAGTTTGCTCTAGGCAAAAAATGAGAATGAAAGAGGCAGAGGGAAGAAAAAGCACTAGTTGTGCTTCAACCCAAATAAATTGCTTAGTGCAATTATTTTGATAAGCATCTTGATATTTTCTCCAAGTCAAATTAAAATGGAAAGTAAGAAGTTTATCTGCCAAATAGATTCACTACTTTCGACCCCATCTCACAATTGCTGGATTTGTTTGTAATGTGTCACTGTTCATATGAAAGACAACTGAGTGGGACAGATCCTGACTGATCTGTCTGCTGCTAAACTATCGTAAAGGGAAGCTAAAGCTGTGCTGTTGAAATAGAGAGGGGGAAATGAATGAATGAATATATATTTCCTCTTCGGAATGCAGTGGTTTAATCTTTACAGTTCTTACTCAGGCATTGAAGGCTGGCTTGTTAAAAGCTTTAAATGCTCAATTAGTGGGGTTAATACTTCTGAGGAGAGGGATTCTTTTTGCACCTTCTTAGTTTCTCATTGAAGCACTTAGCTTGATTTTCTTAAAGCATGTGGTTGAAAACAATGGAACATGAACATTTTGAAGCATTTGATCTCCATATATTTTCTTCCTCTCTGTTTGGGTAAGAGAAGGGTGTGACAGACAGCAATGGACAGCTATAGGTTTAGGAACACATGTTCAAAACTGGTTGCTGACAGCTACCATAGCTCATAGTTTTGGGGAAACTTCACCCTGGGCAAGTATCAGAGGGGTAGCCATCTTAGTCTGCATCTGCAAAAACAACGAGAAGTCCTGTGGCACCTTGTAGACTAAAATATATTTTAGAGCATAAGCTTTCTTGGGCAAAGACCTGCTTCATCTTTGCCCATGAAAGCTTATGTTCCAGAATATCTGTTAGTCTACAAGGTGCTACAGGACTTCTCATTGTTTTCACCCTGGGCAGTTTAGAGCAGCTAGCAATGAAAGCCTGAGGTACCAAGGTTTTTAAATGGCTACTCTTTTTTCCGTACATGGTACAGTTGGTAGTACAAATGTGAATAGCAATACAGTAGCTTGTAACTGTGAAACTGGAAAAGACCGGTACTTGTGTCATGCAAAAGCCTCTTCAAAAGTTCAGCAGAGAGAATTTTTAATGAACAAGGAGTGTAACAGCTGCGCTAAATTGGTAGCTGCCTATGGAATTCATAATAGAACAGACAAGTGAGGCTTCAAACAGAATTTACATGATTAGCTGCACCTACATTCCAGCTACATTGTTTTACTTTATAACCTTCGCTTCTTTTACTTCCCTCACTCGGAAAGCCCAAATGGACTTGTGCTTAATAAACAGCCATTTACTAAAAAATATTCTGCTTCTCAATGAGGTTTGTGCATTATTAAGCAATAGGCTTTTTTAATGTGCTTCATATTGAAAAGTGAATTAGCTCTTATGTGAGATGCCCTTTGATAGCAGTACTTTGCTTAATCACCAAATCGGTAGCAGAAGTGCAGGTTTTCTGACACTGGCGCACTGATGAGCCTCAGCTGTGTTTGGAGGGAACTGCCAATGTGCAGAAGCAGGTGCCTCAGGAGTCTCACTGTCTCACCATGTCGGTTTTTGCTGCTGTCGCTAAGGCTGGGATCCAGAATGATGGCTTGGAATGATTTTTCTCTGACCAATCTAGGCACGCAGAGAAAGTTAATGAGCTACAGTTAGTTGTGAGGCATGCATGCTCTGACAGGGCCAAGAGAAAATTAGTTCTAACAGTCAATTAAGTAACAGCCAAGGTTTGTTTTTTACTGTGTCATGGGTCCTGTGGGCCAGTAGTTAGAGAGTCAGGAAGTTTTTCCTTGACCTGTTGACTTAGATTCTTGAACAAGTTATTTAACCTTTTTGTAGCTGTTTTTCTCATCTATAAGATGGTTACAATGTCTGTTTATCTCAAAGTTCTTGAAAGGTTTAATTGGGTTTGCTGCAAAAAGGCAAAAAATTATTACTAGCAGTCACAGTATTTTGGGATCAAAATTTTGGAATTTCTGTATGTTGAGTAATTCCAAGGACTTGAAATGTGGTTCTGTTTGAAATCACAAATTGTTTTATTTTAATAAATATTGAAAGGACAAAGTTGGAACAATATTTCAATATCATAATGGGAACAATTTCTGTGACAATTTTTATGTAATTGAGGTTTCTGTGAAACATTTAAGTTTAGTGCAATCAGCATTTTCTGAAACATCTTCAGAAGAATTGTGAGCATCACCTATTTAACATACTACCAGAAAGAAGTAATACAAAAACATGGTAAGTGGTCACCCTATGGACCTGATCTCCAACTCCCTGAGTAAATGAGTTTGTGGAGCATTGAGATTAGGGTCCAAATTAATGTCATGTCAATATTTGACTCTGGAAATCAAAGTCTAACTTCAGGTATTTTTTTCCTAAAATTAAAAGCTGCACCCAAAGGCAGAAAGCTCTGGTGTTTACCATGCTTTGATGGTATGAGGTTATTTCCAAACTTGGATACCTGAAGCTGGACCTCCTATATTGGTATTTATGCGATTAAATCAAAGTACTGTAGTCTGGTTTCAGAATTGCTGAGCACCTGTAGCTCCTTTTGATTGGTGCAACATTTGTGGTTTACCTGTCAGGAACTCTGTATTTCACACAAAAACAGATATTCAAATATGAAGCAGGTCCACATGTCGCTCCTCTCTCCCGGCCTTCAGAAGTCAGCTCTGGGACAACAGACAGAGTAATTACTAGTCTTCAAATCATGTTTCTTAGACCCCTTAATTTAGTGCCTGGTCTTGCAACACTCGTCCGTCTGGGTGACTCTACTTGTGTGATTTAGTGTTTACAGGATTAGGCCCCTAATGTTCCAGTGCTCAAAGATTTAGGCCAGGTCTACACTACAGGGAAAAATTAATTTAAGATATAACTCGGGCCACATGAATTGAATAGCTGGATAATTTTTTTTTCCCTGCTGACCCCACAGCCAGAGGTCTACGGGTCCCTTGTTCCTCATGGCTGTTAGGAGTATCAGGGTTGATGGTAGAGCCTTGATCGTTTGATTTAGAGCGGCTCCCACTAGGTATGTTAAATTGAACCCTGTAATATTGACCACCACTGCATCAATCTTCCAGTGAATGTAGTCATACCCTTAGCAAAGCCCTGCAGTGAATGATAGATCTCAAAACTTCTTCCATCATAGAAACAGAGAACTGTTCCACCTGTTACTCATACACACACATCATTGTATCAGTTGTATTTCCTCTGAAACAGTATGAACTGGACATGCAATGAATTTGAAAAAAAAAAAGATTTTTAGTTTCTGCTCTGCTATAAGGAAATAGGTTTCATTTCAGACAAAGATCTGCAAATGTAAAATGTAGGTTTTTAAAACTTGATTCCTTCCTCACTCAAAGAAGGTTTTATTTACAGCAAGATATTTGCTTTTGTTTCTGATTCAACCTTATCTCAGATCAATTTCCAAGCTGGAGTTGTTTGGACTGGAAGCCGTAGGGTTTGTGGGGACGTGGGAGAGGAAGCCCATCACTGGACTTACAGAAATTGCCCTGAATGACGTTGCTGACCATCTCAGACTCAATATAAAGATGTAAAACACTCCATTCCCCAGAAAATCCAGGCAAGCATATAAGAGTTCTAATTGTTTTCAGTGTGCATTTAATTAGATTTAATAGGGTGTGTGTTTTATGTTAGCTGAATGCTAATTTTTTAGATAAACATTTATTGCCATTTAACTGCTTTGTAACAATATGTGCATATCTAAGAGCATTTGAGAAAGAGATCGGTTACATCTGAATAAATATATTTTAGTTAATCAATGAGTATTTAATGTGCAATTACTGTCTTATTAAATCTAAATTGAATGCCTAGCTTAGGAACTGGGGGCGGGCTCCTCCAGTCAGATACATGAATACACATAGCAGCAGATGTTCAAGACCTGATCACTTTGGGGTGAGGGTATTTCTCAGTAAATTCACGATTTTAATAAGGAAGCCAGAAGTATCTTTGCTCTACTAAACTTCCACTTTGAAGCTGGTCACCTGCAAGGTCTTATGCACGAATGATGTAGAGTACATACACCAGATTTTCGGCTATGATATAGGTCTCATTGGCAGTAATGTCCAAGCTTGTGATAACTGAAAGATGCCATCTTGCAAGGAAGTCTCTGCCTCGGAAAGATGGTCTGAGCAGACGTCTGATTCTCAATAGCTGAGCTCAGAAACAAATGATGTGTGTGTTTGGGTGGAGGTTGGATACTGCTTGTCTCCAATACACAGAAACCTAATAGGGAAAGGGACTATTGGGAGGCTGGACTATGGGAGAAGGCAAAGGAGAAAATGCTTCCCCAGTTGTGGCATTTTCCCTTCTCCCATTTTTGCACTAGATCCGCGGTGTCCAATAAGTTTGCTGTTCGGCAAATGTGGTGAACACTCCACCGCAATGTGGGGGTTCTAGGATCTGGAGCTGCATGTGGCTCTTGGAGCCTTTAAATGTGGCTCCTCAGAGCCACACATGTGGAGTGTCCAATGCCTGCTCTGTATGTGCTCTACCGCTTGGTGGGACAAGTACATGGTGGTGGAGGCTCCTGTGGCTCTGGTGCCTCTCCTGCAGCCACAACTGCTCCAGCTCTGGCCCTGGCACAGCTTGTGCATCTCCAGCAGTGGTGGCCCCTGCAGCTCCAGCTCTGGTGAGTCACTGACATTCAGTTTGTTGTGGGAGGGGTTGCCTGGCCCTGGGGCTGCCTGTGTCTGGGGGAGGGAGAGCATTCAGTTGGAGTTGGGAGGGCTGGGGTGCCTGGCTATTGGGAAGGCCATTTATTTAGCGTGTGGGGGGGGCTGTGGTGAGTCTGGAAGGATGACAACCACAAGGGTGGTGATCCTTGCACTACTGTTGGACACCCCTGCACTAGATAGTCAAATTCATACCCAAAGTAAATGGGTCCAAGCCATTAAGTTAAGAGCTGCACATTTCTTTCCCTTTCACACCACTCGCCTTCGTAAGAGACTTTGCATCTTTTGACTGAAAACAATCTCCAACCAAGGCCTGTTCCTGCAATGCCACCAGGAGGACATGGCCACTATAATTATGAGAAGAAGCTGGAGGTGGATAGGGGAAGTGATGAGAAGGGAGGCAGACGCCATTGTAAAGGCAGCATTTCATTGGACGCCTGAAAGACAACAGAAATGTGGGAGGCCCAAGACAACCCGGTGGTGCTGTTGGGGCAGACATGAAGAGAATGAACTACACCTGGGACACACTGGAGCAAATGGCCAAAGAGAGAGAGAAGAGGAGGACCTTCATTGCTGCCCTGCATACCAGTGGGCCTAACAGGCTTTAGTTAACTGCACACTTCTTTCCATCATGTGTGAACTAGAAATTGTCATAAATCCAGCAATGCCTTAACAAATGCATAGTGTAGATGGCTGCGGTGTTGTAACTATGTTAGTGCGAGGCTATTAGTCAATGTTGTTGAGATAATACCAAGTTCAGTTACTGTGAAAATTTAGGGTATGTCATCACTAAACAGAAGATTGACCTTGTCAGAGCTGACCACCTGGGGGTTTGATTTTGCGCACCTAGTGGGGATACACACAATCAAACTGTTGGGGTGGACAGTCGGCCCCTGTATTCATCACTATGATGTGGAGTAAGGGAGGTCCCTCTCTGAGGACAGCCAAGGTAAGCCAAATGTAAAGCTGTAGATAGAACTGTGTATCTGCAATCAGCTTTAAGGTTTAGTGTAGACCTGTCTTTAAAAGATTCTTTCAAAGCTGCTTTTCAGGTCTGGACAAGGTACTCAACATGTCCCTTAAACACAAGGGCTGCATCTACACTAGCAACTTCTTTCAAAATATTTGTGTCTTTCGAAATATCCAGCAAAGTGTCTACATGTACAAAGTGTTCTTTCAAAATTAAATCAAAAGAACGTGTCTCTCCTTTTGAAAACACTCTTCCACTCCCGTCTCAGGAAGAGCACCTGCTTTCAAAACCTGCTGTTGAAAGAAAACGTCTAGATGCTCTATGGGCAATTTTTTCGAAAGAGCAGTCCTCATGATGACTGATTTTTTTTGCTCCCTGGCCCATTCTTTCGAAAGAGCAGGGGATGTGTGGATACTCTCTTTCAAAAGAGCAGATCACTCTTTTGAGCCGCTTTTTTGTATGTGGATGCTGTCTTTTGAAAGTAGTTCTTTCAGAAGAGATCTTCCAGAAGGACTTCTTTTGAAAGATCTCTGTGGTGTAGACAAGATGGAACAGATGAGATGTTCATAATGCAAGCAGAGGCAGCAGGTTTGCAGAAATTCTGGTGTTACCCATCCCCTCCTGGGGCCCCTTCTGTGCCCAAGATTCCTTACCCACCACCCGCCTAGGGCTCTGGGAGGGCGTGTGGGTGGGGAGGGGTGCAGGTTCTAGGAAGGAGTCTGGGTGCAGGCTCTGGGCTGGGACAGGGGATTGGGGGCAGGGGGAGGATCTGGGAGGAAGTTTGGGTGCAGGAGGGGATGGGGGTAGGCCCTGAGATGGAGTTTGGGTGTGGAGTGCAGGCTCTGAGCTGGGGCAGGGACTGGGGATGTAGGAGGGTGTGAGGGATGCAGGCTCTGGGAGGGAGTTTGAGAGCTGTAGGCGATGCAGGGGGAATTTGGGTGCAGACTCTAGAAGGGTGCATGGGAGGTGGGGGGCAGAGGGTGGGAGGATGGCACTTACCTGGGGTGCCCAGGCAAGGGGTTCTTCACATGCTACTGCTTGCAGGTGCCACCCCTGCAGCTTCGTCTGAGCCACAGGGGCACTTGGGGTGACAGCAATGCGCAGACATCCCCACCCCCATGGGCCACAGATTGCCCACCATTAGGACAGGCCCTCAATAAATGTCTGTGCACCCATGTTCCCCTCCACTAAAGCACTTTCTTCCCCACTGCCACTTCCTACTGCACAGTTGCTGCTGTTGGTGGTGGGGCCTGTGGGTAGCAGGTGGGTTCAGGGGATGAGTGGGGGTGGTGTGTGTGTATATACCTGAGTGTGGATCTCTTGGATACTTCAGGAGGCCTCTGTATGCATTCAAAGACAGAATGGGCTTTGTTTCTAATCTCTAATTGTTTCCAGACTCCTTGAGTTTGTATTCATGCTACTTTCCCAAAGCTGAGTTAATCGACCTCCGTGAGAGGCAGAAGCTGTGTTGATGGAAGAATCTCTCCTGTTGACACAGATGTGTCTACAGAGGGTGTGTTGGTATAACTGCATCATTTGGGGGTGTGGATTTTCCACAACCCTATGTGATACTACCCTCAGCCGAGACTAACTCCTGCCGAGCCAGGATGGCAAGAAGCAGGAAAAGAAGAGAGAGTTCCTATAGCTTTGCACCCATCTTTTGCGTGTCTCAGTCCAATAGCAATTGTTCTGTCCCATTGACCCTGCAGGTAGGACTTTGATCTTCTCTTGATGGTACCTCTTTCTCTCTTGGGTGGACTTTTTTGCAGGGCTCAGCTCCTATTATTCTCTGGCCACCCAGGTGCTGCTGGCAGCTGGTTGTCCAGACAGGTTGGCTTCAGGGACTGATGCCATCGCACACACACCCACATTCACACCTTTCCTCACTCGCACAAAGGCAAGCTCACTTCAGAGAAAGCAAGTTCTTTTACAACCAACCAACCAGCATTTCTTACAGATTTACGGTATCTATAAACAATTTCTTACTAGCTTAAAATACTTAATATAGACCTAGCAGCTGCTACAAAACAAAGCTTACAGCAACAACAAAATATAAGGGTATAGAACAAAGTTACATGTATAAAACAGAGCTACTGTTTCAAAGCTTACAGAAAGGTACAGGGTTTTAAAACCAGCAATGACTGAAAGTTGCAGGGCTTACATCTCCATTGTACTGGACTGAGCGGAGGCTTTATACAACACGCACTACGTCCTACAGCAATCCGTCCTCCAAGAAAGCGTAGGGTTCCATGCTGATTTGGTGGTTCTTGTGGCTCTGTAAATAGTGGAGGATTCTGAGTCCTGTGCTTGCAATGCTCATAGCTGCACGAGCACCACACTTCAGTTAGAGCTGGCCGACAGCAGGGAGGGCTGTGGGCTTGTGGGACCTCTTTCAAAAGGCATGAAATTCTGGGATGTAGATAACGTTAGGGGGCAGAGACAGTTGCATGCTGGAAAGTTGACCTTTTCTCCCAACTCATCCCCATGGGACTGCTTCTACCACATTGCCACATTGCCAAACTTCCCATGAGGCAGAGCTCTGGACAATGGTGAATGGTGTCCTGGGAATCCTACCCAGGGAGCACTGCACTGTGCAGTAACATTTGCGTTCCTAGTGAATATTCACAGCACTGTCATGAGGAGCCCAGTATGTACATGCACAAGTGAAACATTCACTGTGGTGGCTTTATGCAGAGGTAACTGCAGCGGTAAAAATCTATCGGCATGCTCTGTCCCCTTCCCTGTGACAGCCATCAGCCTTTTATGGTGAGAAGAGGTCAAATAGCACTGGCTATGCTTATTCTGTGCCACTTGGTGATTTCCCTGGACTGGTTTATAGGCCCTTCTGCACACCAAAGTTGTGCCAAATTCAGGGAGAAGCTCTGGCCTGGTAGCTGCGGGTTGGTTAGGAGATGCCTTGAGACGTTATATTCTAAACTAGTATATTTTCTAGAGTGCTTTTAATCTCCACAACAAAACTCGCCAGAGTTTGTAAAAATATTCTTTAAAATGAATCATTCCCAGAGTAATGACTGTGAATGTAGTGCCACATGTAATGATATTTCCTTCACTCTGTCAAGGCCGTACATCAGGGTCCACTGATGTGAACAGTAAAGTCAAATTAATTTTATTCCTCTTCACCCCTTACATGACTTTTCTTCAACTAGTGATTATAAAAACAGATGGAGACGTGAGTTGTGGAGTAGTTTGACTGTAAAGATGCTCCGTATGAGAGAGACCCAAATGCTGGGTGGGTGTGGTCATCCCAGATGCCTCCTACGTGTTGTGGTTTGATGACTGCTAAAAATTCTGTGGAGGGGGACACCTGCCACGTGCCCCCCACAGCCTGGGGACAGGTGGGAACAACCCTCCTCTGCCCAAACCCCACTTCCTACCCCTTGCTCCACCACTAACCAGCCCTTCCTCACCATGGGGGTGGTCCTGCCCCTGGCCCAGAGCAGCGTGAAATAGAACAAGGCAGTTCAGCAGGGGGCCAGAGTTGGGCTGTTCTGCTTCCCGCCATCACGGAGAAGCTGAGCACAGTGGGCTGGGAGAGGGTGGTGGGGCAGAGTGGAGCAGGCTCCAGCTCCCACTGCTGCGGTGAGTGCAGGGAGGCTGACCCCCTCTTCTGCTTTGCACCAGGCACCCTGGGAACCCCTGGGCTGACTGACTGGGGGAGGCAGCTCTGGGGAAGGGGCGCAATGGGAGCGGCAGGGGAAGGGGCAGGGCCAGTTCCAGAACTGTCCTGTATCCCCCTCGGGACAGCCCTGATTTGGACCATTGTATCTACTAAACCTCAATGAGGAGAGGTCAAAGCTTAATGACGAGGGTCTCTTGGCCATGCTGTGTGCCCTGGAGGTACTCAGGTCCCCAGGAAAGGGAGAGTGAGGTTTGCTCTCCAGCTTTAGCTAGGGGCAGGTGGCTTTTGGCTCATGTGGGAGAGGCTCATGGCTTTTGCCCCAAAGGTCCCAGGTGCAATCCGACCTGCTCGCGCCCCGTGCCCATCAGCTTTAAACTTGTGAGTTCAGGGATGTTAACCCCAGTGTATAGGTCAGACCCCCACGCAGGTGCTAATGTACTTAGGTAATCCTGCCTCCCTAAATCCTAACTGTAGCTTCCATTGGCTAGAGCCGTCACAGTTTGCTCTGTGTGCTTCTGTAGCGTGCTGTGTGCTGTCAAAGAGCCCCCAGGGGATGGGGGACAGGAGTCCTGTGTCTCTCTCGCTTTCATGTAGAGTGGTGGTGGGAAACTTATGGGGCCGACTTTAGTGCAGCAATCTGTCCCCATTATGGACCAGGACAGGGAACAAATTGAGTCCTCGCACTCTCTCGCTGTGCCAGACAGCTACTCTAGCCACTGGGGGGCACTTTCTTCTGTTTCTTCTTTTTGCTGCCTCCCCAGCCAGCACTCAGTCTCCAGCAGCCAGGCAGTACCAATGAGAAGAGGGCTGTGACGGGCTATGCATCTTGAATTGGGCCTGCTGCTGCACCCACCACACCCCCCAACAGTGGTGGTACTGGCTGCTGATTCACCCACAACACCCCCGCAAACAGTGATGGTACTGACTAGAGAACTGGAAGTTCTAAGGCCTTCTCGTCGACCAATTGATACTGCCCATGAGAACTGATGGGCTGGGTACACTATTTAAGCCAGAGACACAATAAGTTGTTCACACAACCTGCTGTCCACCACCTGTCTGCCAGCCAGGTCCCTGACCCCTGGCTTTGACCCTACCTGTTCCTGGCTCTTGCTCATACCAGTCCCTGAACACTCACGACTACTGCTGACTGTATGGCATTATCTCTGACTTCCAATGCAGTGCTTACCCGTGGCTTTGACGCCCGCTTCTTGTCTGATGCCTGACTTCGGACGTTGACCTCTGATTCCTGAACTATATGCTGTCCTCTAGGCCTGACTGCCCATGTCCATGTCACTGGTGCCTGCCTTCCAAAGACCCTGCCAAGAGCTCAGCAGGGGAAGAATCAGTGGTTGGTTGAGCAATGGCTATTATTATTCTATCCGTAAGCAGTGTTTGTTGAGCACTTTGAGATGCACGGAGGTGCTGCAGCATTGCAAATCATTACGTGTTAGTCCAGCTTTTTGTTTGTTTGAAAATACTTTATGTACATTTGTAAAAAAAACCAATAAAGGACCAAAAGTAAAGCACTAAACCCAGAAACCTTTTCACTGGGACATTGTTCTCCTTTGTTCCAGCTGCATTGTGAATTAAGTTCAATGTGATAGGCTTCACAGCACTTAGGTCCTCTTCCAGTCATCCCACCTCCAAAAACTCATTTAAGTTTCCTGGGTGTACGTTATACCTTGGTGTGGCAGTGAGGAGCTAAAACAGATGCTTCTTGGGATGCACTGAAATGTAAATGAACAGGAGTTAAGAAAAATCTGAATTCTTGCCTCTTAAAATTTTTATTGCCCATCCAAGCTTACTGGTTGTGTTTAATCTTGCCATTCCTTTTCTTCTTCATTGTGTGCTCTTGTTCTTAGGGATATGCAAACTTTATTAGTCAGCTCCGCTTTCAAGCTCTGCACGCTTTTGTGTTTGAGAATTGGGAATCAGGTACTTTTACAGCTAGCCTAAAGGAAGAGTTGGGCAGGGGGAGTCTTTCTGAATAATCAAGGTTGACATCTCCAACGTTGTTCCTTCATTATAAATATTGTTAAAGGAACTGTGACCACCATGGGCTCAAACAGAACAGACCATGAAAGGGAAGGAAAAGACAGCCTTTGATATCTGCTCTTTACTAGTTATCGCTCCATCGATGACAGTAGTGCTGGCAGATCTCTTAGATTTGGCTGCTGCTTTTTTTTTTTAGAAAGTTTTTCTTCTATTAGCATAATTATTCTGTCTGTGGAAGGCTGAGTTCAGCTCACAAATTGTCACGCTAGTTCATGTTAGCGCTTGTAAATGTTCTTAAATGGGGCATTCCTAATGGAGGTGTAGAGTGTCCTGATTACATCAACCATTTTATGCTGCCTCCTTTTACTGGATTTATCAAATACCTTAGTCATTAATGGATGGATATCCGTGGCAAATATGTAACCGACCTGTTCATTTCACTTCCCTTATGTCTGACTGTAGTTGCTCTTGAATGATCAGCTTCATACAAGTGTAACTTTTTCATAGCACCTTTTTCTAAGTTTGCCTAGTTGCTTTAATTGGTGTGGAGCTATTCATCTCAGTGTTTTATTAATGCTTATTTGTTTGCCAATTGAACCCTGGTTTTTTTTATTTTCTTTTGGTGACAAGTATCGGGGGTGGCTGTGTTAGTTTGTATCCACAAAAAAAGAGAAATCCTGTGGAATCATATATACCAACAGATTTATCAGAGCATAAACTTTCATGGGCAAAGACTCACTTTGTCAGATGCATATAAGGTGCCACAGGACTTCTTGTTGATTTCTTTTTTGAGTTTTTTAAGTTCTTTCTCTCTTTGTCAGCTAGAACTTAATTTTGGTGTCCTAACCAAGCAATAAAATGCTCAAGAGGGAATCCATTCATTTTCAGCAGTGTTCCTAGTTCTTCTAAAGCTTAGAACAAGTTATTGGCATGTATGACGTAGGCCTTTTATATGTAAACTATCACTATTGTTTTATCAATTCAAGAAGCTACAAATACAAATAGGATTGTATCTTCAGAACTAACCCACACCTAGCCTGCAGCAATGGTCTTTGTTATATAATCAATGTAATCATTTGCGGATGAGTGGGAGGGGAAGGCCTCTCCTGGTGGAGAATTTGTGGTGTAGTACGTATTGGCCTTCCGGGAAAAACTCACTAAGATCATGGCCCTAGCCCGGGACAATCTGGTTGGTGCCCAGGGAAAGAAAGACATCACCATGCTGGTGTATGTTATTTTCTTTCTTTAGGTTACTGAGTGCTAGCAATGAACTCCTGCAGTAATACAGAAGCTGTCTGGATATCTGAGAATGAAGGTGTACACGAGTCCTTGCAATGAGTGGAGCGTCCTCTCTTTGGTTGTGCGGCCAGGATGCAACTGGCTGGGCGTGTGGTACCTGAAGCAGTTACCCAACAAAAGACCTTCTGGGCATGAACAAAGCTTTGGACTGCACCCCTGCCAGAACGTGAAAGAAACCACAGAAAAATATGAAGGGAAGATGAAAGAGAAGGTGGAGGACTAGGGAAAAATATGTGTAACTTTCTAACTGCGTTTGTGTGGGAGGAAGATGGCATAGTCTGCAGTTCTGTATTTATCTGAACATCTTTCCAGGTCTATGCCCCCATCTTGGGCTTGGGAGTAAAGTGCTTTCTCTGAGATGTTCTCATGTTGGTGATCAGTCAGGAAGTCTGTCGTTGGACTAAACGATATGCCAAGTGTGGTAGAGGTGATTATTTATTTATTTATTTATTTATTTTCCTGTCTGTATTGAGTTTGCTTTTTCCTGATTTCATATTTCCCTAATTGTACTAAAAACTGTAGGCCCCAGTCATTGAGTCTGAGGTCTGAGTTTGTTAGCACCTCTTGTTAGGATGGGATTTTTTTTACCTCTCTCTCAGCACCTCTTACATAAATGACATTCATAATCAGTGAAGACTGCACAAGTAGTAATGGGACTTATTGTGTAACAAGCCAAATGTCGGTAGGATTAGGCGCATGACAAAATTAAGGAGAGGAACAGTTGCCAAGGCAGGTTGTAGAAGAGCAAGCTGGACTAGACTCAGACTAGCTTAGGCATCTATTTTATTAATTTCTTTTTATTCAACTGTTGTAACAAATACTTTGGTCTTCCTATAATGCATGGAATGGAATACATGGCTCACAAATCCCTTCCAACCCAAATGAACATGCACATTGCACAGGGCGTGGATTGCTGGTCAGCTGTGACTTGTATACAGATGTTTCTCAAGTGTTTTAATTGAATGGTTGACTGCTACCTCATATGAGACATCACTTTTAAAGTATATTGGCTTACATTCTCTTCTGGTGTAAATGGGCACAGCTCCACTGAGACATGAAACTGCTCCCACTGATGTCAACAGACAATTTGGACAATCTCTGTAGGGTTAGATATTTTTGGTTGTTGGTGTTTACAATGCCTCATGTTCAGGCCAATAAATGTATTTTTCCTAGGAGTGACTTATGAT
This sequence comes from Carettochelys insculpta, assembly GCF_033958435.1. Classification (NCBI taxonomy): domain Eukaryota; kingdom Metazoa; phylum Chordata; order Testudines; family Carettochelyidae; genus Carettochelys; species Carettochelys insculpta. The sequence goes on from NC_134148.1 coordinate 12,897,247, forward strand.
GGGGTTATGGAAATGCTGACTTCCAGCCAAGAACATCTGTGCAATGCTCCCCCTGGCTATGCTGTTAACACATTCCTTTGATGTGCAGAATAAATACCAAGAGAGTCACTGTGTTTGACTCAGTTTCTGGGAGGGGAGGGATGGACATGTGTAGGCGGTACTCGTTGGGCCTGACTGTGTTTGCCGGCACCTTTGTAGCCACTTGTGCTGTCAGAAAGAAGCTGGAAAGTTCTATCCAGTGAGAATGGTAGCATCTGCGTGGGTGGGAATAGCTACACACAACATTACTTGGAGGGTAATATAGAACAAAGCCCACAGTCAGCCAAGCTTCAGGACAGTTAAATCTGATGGGGGAGACTGGCTGTTGCTTATCAGAAACCATACCAAGTTCCCCCAAATGCTGGCTGGTTCTGGCTGGTTTGGAAATCACTATAGCCAAATGTCATTCTTCCAGGTTCTTATTCTGCTTCAGTTTTCTTTGTGGCATCCCTCCACAGAACAGGCATGCAAATATTTACTTCCTTTGGTGTTGCTGTGCTAGTGCTGTTTGCTGCTTTTGGGGCATATATTGCAGATCAGTGTACATTAATGCAAATCCTTTATGAACCTAGCAGCAAACTCTTATTGCTCCATGCTTGGTTAGAATAATATGCAGAGATTAATATGCTTGCTCAAGGACCATAATTACAGTTAACTCTTCCCCCCTCCCAAAAAAAAGGAGCAACAACCTGTAAGAGACATTTAACTGGTTACGTGGAGGTTCTTTTTAGGTAAGAGAGAATTTGTGAGATTGAAAGTTTCCTGTAAATATCTCTAGCCTCAGTTTCGAGTCCTCTGCTACACTTTCTGCAATCTCTTGTTCATTTAGGTGACTGAATCTCTTAGCCTAGTAGTTGATCCTTCAAGAATTTGCTTTGACTAATCCTGGCCAGCCCACAGTGACACTTGGAAATACTGGGGAGACAATGTGGGTGAAGGAATATCTTATATTGGGCCAACTTTTGCTGGTGAAAGCCACACTTTTGAGCAACACAGCTCTTTTTCAGGCAATTACATGAGATGCAGATGTATTCATGCTCCTAAAAACCAACTTACTGCATTTTGGGTTTCTGCTCCAAGACAACAACTTCACTGTCAGCTTACACCAGCTGAAAACTTGGCTCACAAAATGTTGACTGTTGTTTGGCTTTGCTATGGGTAAATTCTATTGGATGCTCTTACTCTGACTTCTGAGCTAGATATTTCTGCTAACAAAGGTTTGCGCGTGCATTAAGTACTTTGGGGTCTGCTAAAGAGAAATATTATGCAAGGCCTAGTGTTTTTTGACTCCTCTTCTCCCCTGAGTTTTGGACAGAATAGTGTCATTTCGCAGGGGTGAAGATCATAGAAGCCTAGGGCTGGAAGGGACCTCAGGAGGTCATTGAGTCCAGCCCCCTGCCCAAAGCAGGCTAAACCTAACTTAATCAGTCCAGCCAGGACTTTGTCAATCTAGGACTCAAAAACCTCAAGGAATGGAGATTCCACCACCTCTCTAGGTAAAACCCAGGTCAACTTCTTGGAGAGCAACTATGATTACCATTATACCACCAATGCCTCTGAAAAAAAGATTGGTTGTGTCCCCTTCCCAGAATTATAGAAACATTTTTTTCTTAGATATGTTTTCTGTTTCCACTTTCTAATATTTTTACGTTCATGATCCGGTGCTGTAAAACCAGGGCCAAATACTGGGCTTTTGTCCTATTAGCTTGTTTTCATTTACTGGCTTCAAGTGTTTGCATGAGCTTCTTCATTTATAAAACAGGGAACTGCGACAAAGGGGCTGGTTATAATGTTGCTTGATAAACCTTTGTAAAGCAATGTGCTTTTGCAAGTAATGGGCTCCATTCATTATTAGCCCAGTTGATTTTCATTTACACTTGGCTCTAACAATTAGCTTGAGCAGGTGTGAAGGTGATGGAGGGGCTGGGACGCACAGAGGTCAGCCACCGCTCTATGTGATAAATTAACCATTATTATCTGCAGTGAAAGTGGCTCTTTACGCTTGTCAGCAGCAAACAAAGGGACAACATATCTCACACAAACTCCAGTCAGGGCCGGGCTGCCAATGTGACATGACTGCTTCGTTGTGTCTGCTAAATAAAGGCAAGTCCTCCTCTTGAGATGTCATACCACCTGTGTGTCTCAGTTCAAGCAGGTAGAATAAATTGTTACTTGAGGGAAAAAACAAAGGAAAACAAAACACCTCGAGCTGTAAGCCATATTCTCAGCCCTTTTCTGCTGAGAAATTCATGTTTGTTTTAGAAACCAATCAGGGTAAGTCAGGCAGTATTTGAGGCACAGGAATGAACTTTGAAAAAATTAACAGATAACTTGGGACTGGTGTTCTCAATTTCCCTGTGCTGTTTGTTTGGTTTTTAAACTGATTCATTTTGCAAAATACACAGAACTCTTCTGCATCATACTGAGCTTTCCATGGGCAACTGCTATTCATCTTTAATTAACCATGGTCCACTGAAAAATCCCAAATTCTAAAACACAATGACAAAAGTCTGGAAGTCTGAGATTCCATCAGGTTCTCCAACCCCCAACTTCTTTCCTCAGTTTTGCCATCTTTAACTGTATATGGAGCTCTCCGGTTATTGAGTGTGGAGAAGGAGTGTGAGGAGGGGAGCCACGTGTTGGTTGATTTTGGATACGTATAAAGCACAGGCAAGTTACTTGACAAGAAGATACCCATGTCTAGGTAAGAGAACTGCAGTCCATAAATGGCTGGTGAGTCCTTGTCTGTTTTTACATGGCTGCCAGGGTGGAGTTCAGAAAGCAGGGGAATGCTATGTCCTCTCTTCTCTGTTTACAGCAGAGAAATACATTGGGAATAATTCCCATCTTTTTCTAGTTGATTTGCTTTTATCTTTTGAGGAAAGGGCCTTAAAGCTTGCTTTCCATTCCCTGGCTAGCAAAATAGCTTAATGTCCACGATATGTGCTTCCAAAAACATGCCTGTCTTGCAGTTGACTGGATGAGTGTGCGTTTTTGCTATTTGTACCTGCTCTTGCATTGTTGTGGGCTGGGGTTTTAAACAGGTGCCTTTGGCTTGTGTTACCTTAAGTTGTCTCTGCTCAGATTTGCTTACTCAAGCCCAGGAGGTCACACTCCACCACAATACTTGGTCAGCACTGTGCTTCCAACAGTGTGAACTTCACAGAGCAGCTGAATCCACGCTGCATGATTAGTTTGAGCTCAGTGGCACTCAAGCTTGAAGCCAGACCTCGGAGGGTATTGCCGCTCAGCAAAGAAAAGCCCACTGTTAGCTTATGTGAGCTGGCTAGGGCTCCCAGGGCTTGAGCTCCTTCATTGCTGTGTAGACTTGTGTGCCTAGGCTGGAGCAAGAGTTCTGGAAATCTGGTAACCAGCTGGCTCTTAGACATACCTGGAGGGGCCACCTACCTCCAATTTAAATTGCCAGTTAACCTGATCTAGAGACTTTTGTGTAAGAACCAGAGCAAAACATTTGACATATGCCTTGAGCTAGCCTTGTAGTGAAGAAAAGCTCTCTGAGAGTTAGGCTACGTCTACACGTGAAGCCTACATTGAAGTAGCCTATTTTGATGTGGCGACATCGAAATAGGCTATTTCGATGAATAACGTCTACACGTCCTCCAGGGCTGGCAACGTCGATGTTCAACATCGACGTCGCGCAGCACCACATCGAAATAGGCGCTGCGAGGGAACGTCTACACGCCAAAGTAGCACACATCGAAATAAGGGTGCCAGGCACAGCTGCAGACAGGGTCACAGGGCGGACTCAACAGCAAGCCGCTCCCTTAAAGGGCCCCTCCCAGACACAGTTGCACTAAACAACACAAGATCCACAGAGCGGACAACTGGTTGGAGACCCTGTGCATGCAGCATGGATCCCCAGCTGCAGCAGCAGCAGCCAGAAGCCCTGGGCTAAGGGCTGCTGCACAAGGTGACCACAGAGCCCCGCAGGGGCTGGAGAGAGAGCGTCTCTCAACCCCTCAGCCGATGGCCGCCATGGCGGACCCCGCTATTTCGAAGTTGCGGGACGCGCAACGACTACACGGTTGAACGTCGAAGTAGGGTGCTATTCCTATCCCCTCATGGGGTTAGCGGCTTCGACATCTCGCCGCCTAACGTCGATGTTAACATCGAAATAGCGCCCAACACGTGTAGCCGTGACGGGCGCTATTTCGAAGTTAGTGCCGCTACTTCGAAGTAGCGTGCACGTGTAGACATGGCTTTAGGGTCCCAAATCTCACTGGAATTCAATAAGAATTGGATGCTTATCATGCTTGGGTGTCTTCGAAAAGCTGTGATTCCCAAATGTATTATTTCTAGAACTAGTCTATGAAAACTTCCCTGGGCATACATGTATTTTAGAAGAACTTGCAGACAAATGCTTGTTTTGAGAAGATCTTGATCTCTCATGATTTTTCTTTTTTTCTTTTGCAGGAACCGAGGGGATGACTCATCAAAGTAATTGTTAATTTCAGGTTTAGCTTCTAATGTGGAAACAGCTGTTGCAAAGCAAGGCTGCTGCAGTACAGACCCTTCCTGGGCAGATCTGTGCTTTTAAAACTCAAAGCCGAAAGGGCTCAGAGGTAGGTGAATGGGGGAAATAGGGCTGGAAAGGTAACCTGGCCATTCAAAATCACAGGCCTTGTTTGTCTGTGGAATGAAACGTACTGATGAATGTTTGGATCTGACAGTACAAACTCAAGGCATTTTGGGGCTCTTCACACAAGGGTATATCTATGCTGCAATTAAACATGCCCCAGGGGCTTGTCAGCTGAGTTGGACTTGGGCTACAAGTCCAGCCTGAGCCTGAGCACCTACACTGCAGTTTTTGCAGCCCCACACCTAGGCTGTGTCAGGTACCACGGGCTAGCCAGGGTGCTGGATTGCAGGATAGCTGTAAGTATAGAGTGCCTCTGAGGGAGAAGGTGATCTAGGGAGAGAAACACAACATGGTCTCTCGCCACACATAGAATGAACCACCTGGGCCACGCGTTAGTCATGTTGATTAAAGCACTCAGGGAAGCTGTGCAGATACTATAGTGAAGAGGGTGATATAAGAACCTATGTACAAGTGAATAATTGACTGGAAACCGACACCCTTAATCATCTGGGACAATGTATGAAATCCTGGTCCCATTGAAATCCATGGGAAAGCTCCTTTTGACTGAATGAAGCCATGGTCACATTCAAATGAACTATTCCCTGATTTAAGACAAGTGGCTCAGAAGAGGTCTGAATTGCTTAACTTCTAGGGCAAATAAGTGCTACCTGGAGATTATACAGAACACATAGGCAAACTAAAGGTATGCATGGGTAAATAAAAACTCAAGGGAGAGTAGAGTTACTTTTGTTCTTGAGTGTATCTAGTTCAAAAATCCTTGGGAAACCCTGAATTTGGTCAGTGCTCCAGCTAGCTCTTAAGAAGCATAACCACTGGAAGACAGACACTTCACTATTGTGGTGGAAACAACTCTGCTAACAGCTTTTTGGGAACTAATGCCATGTTACACTTGGGAGAGGCTGAAGACGTTGCAGACTACAGACTTAGCGTATTACTTTAAAAAATGCATGTGAATTACTGACATGCACTGTTTGTCAGTTCCCACTAACTTGCTGGTGGCTATATCATTTGACTTGCCATTTGTGCAAAAACTGCATTGGAAGGGTTAACTTTTTTTTGTATTCTGCAGAGCCGGGAAATAGTAGTGTTTCTTTTGTTACCATGTGTGGGCAGTGGTGATGGAGCTGTGTTGGTTCCAAGACATTAGAGATAAAGGGGGGTGGTAATATTGTCTTTTTCACAAACAGAAGTTGGTCCAAAGACAAGCTCTCAAGCTACACAGAGGGCTTCTTCAGCCCTGTGTTGCTCAAAAGCTTGTCTTTTTTTCACCAACGGAAGTCCATAGAAGAGATTACCTCATCTACCCATCTCTTTAACTAAACAGTATCACAGTTTAGCAGCTCTCTTCATCCTCAAATTTCCAAACCATTTTTTCTTCGGGTGGGGTCAGCAAAACCCTCATGATGGGTGACAAAGACCCTTCTTGAATATTCCTTGTTGTGCTTTCCAAAGGCGGGAGATTTTCAGAACCCATAGAGATGTAGCCTTTGGACTTGTGGGACCCAGAGGGAATTTTGTTTTGAAACTTCACTGTGCCTCCCCAGTCCCCGCCTTCTGCTGCTCTTTCCTCTGACTAAACAGCTGAAGAAAGATATTCCTAGCCCCCAGGGCCAGTTCAAAATAGTCCGCAGAAGAGTCTCTAGTGAAGAAACTCTTTCTAGCTGTCGTGCAGAGTCAGTGCCGGTGGTGGGCAATCTCCATGGCCTTGTGAATGTAACCCCACTGACTCTTGTCATGTGAGCCTGTGCTGCAGCATCACCCTTAACAAGACAGAAGCTTGCTGAATGGTGGATGGTGTACCTGAATCACAGAATCATAGGGCTGGAAGGGACCTCAGGAGGTCATCTAGTCCAGCCCCCTGCTTCAAGGAGCATCAACCCCTACTAAATCATCCCAGCCAGGACCTTGTCCAGACGGGACTTAAAAACCTGCCCTTAGGTGCCTCATTGTGCTGCCCTTGCAGAGCTGGTGTGGCTCCAGCACACGAGTGACTGGAAATGGAAACTGGGGAAAAGAACTATTGCATGCAGGAAAAACTAAATCCTGTATAACAGCTGTGTTTACAGGGGCAAGCAAAGATGCTACAAGTAAATGGCAGCAGTTTTGTCATGCACAACATATTGTTTGGAAACAAAGTGTTTGTTTAATCTTTTGATCTGTCAGATGAAAGGATCGATCACGTGAGAAATATAATACACAGGGGTTTAATTACTGCAAATGGGTAGGCAAACACAGTATGCAAAACAATACATTTTGCCGTGCGTGTGTGTGTGTGTGTGTAATTACAGCTGGGCAGGAAAGAGCTCCCCCTCCCTTTTTGTCAAAAATACACGTTTTCTCAGAAAATTCCCGATCAGCTCTAGCAGATGTGATTTTTCTTGAAAAGTTTGACAGTAGATTTTAAGTATAAATAGGGGTTCTGACTTGTATGGTGTGTATACGCACATTCATGCACATGCGCATTATAACGGGACCAAAAAAATCAATTTTTGATGGAAAAATCTAAATTTTGTTTCCAGTGATAGTTTTTATGGAAAACAAAATTATTTTCAACTGGTTTTTAAATCCTTGCCTGCAAATAAGAGGGCATAGACCCATTTTCACCTAACCCACGGACACAGATGATGCTTTAGATTAAATAGCTTCTCTTTACTGCTACCCAGTTCTTTACAAGCTCCATCCTGTTCAACATGCATGAGTATTCCTATTGTGTTTGATGCACTACAAAGATATTCTTCAGTGGCTTGTCCGAGACCACACTGCCAGTCAGTGATAAAGGGCAGATTAAAGCATGGGAACTCTGGGTTTCAGATTCCCGCTTGCTAATCACTAGACGGCATAACTTTGTAGTTAATGTCATTCAGTCCTGTAGCACCTTGCAGACTGCCAAACTGATTTATTAGGTAAGGAGCTTTCCTGGGAAAATCAGAGGAAGTGAGTCTTACCCATGACAGTTCATTACCTAATAAATAAATTTGTCAGGCTCTAAAGTGCTACAGGACTGCTTGTTTTCGTGAAGCTACAGACTAACATGGCTACACCCCTCTGAGACAAATAGAGTGTTCACAGCAAACTTAGTCAGCCCTGGCAAGAACAGAGGCAAATGAAGCCCTAGATGGGGAGGTAGGTACCGAGGAAGGCCGGGGCGATGGAGCACTGAGGAGTCAGGTGGTGGCCAGGGGTGATAGAGGTTGAGGGGAGCTTGGGGCCACAGTGCAGCCAGGGAATGGAATCCAAAGCCTGTGCTTAGGGAACAGGGCCTGTGGGTGGAGCTTGAAGCCTCTGGGCTGGAGCCCAACCCTGCCACCTGCAGGAAGGGGAGAAACTCGCATGGCTGCCTGCTCCCCCAGCTGATGTGTCTCCCCAGCAGAGGGGCTGTGCTCCCCCTCACTGCCCAGGAGACTGTGGCCATAAGAAACGCCTCTGGTGGCCACATTTAAGAGAGGCTGATCTAGCTCTATATGGCACTGTGGACAGAGTCTACTTTTCACTGCGATGTCGCTACACATATGACATGCCACCACCAGTGCAGACAAGGTTTTAACTGCTTTGTGTTCTGTCCATGCGCACTAACAGAGGGAGCAAAAATGTAATAAATCTGAGCTGTGTGCTGCTGTCCACGACCAGACCGATTCCGTTGGAAACAATAAATAGAAGTGAATTGGTTGACACAAGGGAAGAATCACAATAAAAGCTATTTAAAATGTAATCTTTAATCTGTGGTTACAGAAATCAATTTTTCAATTAACATACAGTGGTCGAATTTATTGAACTTACAGCAAAGGGAGAAGAGTTTTATACTTCCACTTCCCTCCCCGCAGCCTCCCTTCTCCCAGTGCATAGCTGTGCTCAGGCAAGCATTACTTTCAGAAGTTTATGATTTGGAGCAGATATATGTTACACTGGGCGAGATGCCAAACTCAGCCTGCCGAGGCTTCATCACAAGCCAAGAATTTAAACAGAGCATAGATCACTGCTATTTAATGAGGGGCCAACCTCCAGATGTAAAGTACAGGTAAAGCTCCCAAAGCTTGGATCTATTTCCAAGCTTATGTTCGAGAGCTATCGGACTGAGATTTCAAAGCTTGCTTTTCTCTTTCCTTGAGAACTAGGAAGTGCAGAAGCAGAAGGCTTTCATCATGTCTTGCTTATGTGAATGTTAACAGTTGAAGTTCTGCTCAGTCTGTGTGTCAGAAGGACAAACCACTTGCTTATAAAATAATCATCTGGAGTGTTATAAGACTCATTTTTGATCAGGCATCTTTAAATGTCCTTGAAAATACATATATTATCCATATGTGAAGCTGAAAAAGAGTCCAGGAAACTGGCAGGAACCAGTGAGTTCACAGATGTTTGAGATCTTTATTTTTTTCTTGAAACCTGAAGTCAAAATTTAAAACTGAATCCCTAATACAATGCAATCTCAAGCCTTCTGGGAAGAGCCTCAAACTTTGAAAATAACTGGGAGAAGCTCGTTTTTAAATGCTGCTTAGAATTTAATTTCGGTCTCTAGTGTTTTAGAATTGCCAGTCTGCTTCATAGTCAATCTCTGCAGTACAGGAAAATGTGAGTGTGAGTGTCTCTGGATACTGTGTTTGAAATCCTGGTCCCAGTTAAAGCAACAGGAGTTTAAATAACATTTCCCAACAAGTTTTGTTTTCAGTAGCAGCAGGCCACCAATGAATGATGCCATTGCTAACTGAACTAGCATCCTGTGTGAAATGAGGGTATGCTTCTAAGTATCCCCACTGTAAAAGCCTCCTCACTCCCGCCCCCATCACCACCTTCCACTCTATCTCCACCATGCTTTTGTGCTGAGAGGCTTAGAACAAGAATTTAACCAGTATGTTATCAACTGTCTAAATGCTTGAACTACCACCCTCCCCCCACACCATAATATCTAAGACCATGAAATGAAAAGGTTTGGAGAGTCAGTTCTGGTGCCGTCTCCTCTCCAGAAATGGTTCCTCCAAATCATAGCTGAGGCACACTGAGGGCATGGCTATGTAGAATGTGTAGGTCTTTTTCTCTCACCAGCTCTCAGGCACATTAATTCTGTGCCATCTGCAGGTTTCCCTGATGAGGCATAACTACCAACCTCTCTGTGGCAGTGCCAAGTGTACAGTGTAAGGTCACACACTGCCCTGGCACTGTGCCTTTCAAACTGGTGCTGTGAGGTTTGCTTCCCATCCATTGACACTGGCTAATGATGTGTGGTCATTTTCAAATTTAGAGAGCTATAAGCGTGAGGGATTTTTAGGTTTAATGATTCTAAAACCTTGTGGTGGAACAACAATGCAGCATTTGAGAGTCAGAGGTTGCATCCATTCTGAGGAGGGACATTTTAGCTTAAAGTTAAGCACATGCTTAAGTATATTTTTGAAATGGGGCCGTTGACTTCTGTAAGTCAAAGAAAATGAGGTCCTCTAAATGAGCCCATATTCTATACCCTCCTTTTCTCTGGGGTGTGTAGTGATGCTGTCATAAGTTGTGCTGGTTTAAATTTACCATGCAATTCGATTTAAAGAAGCAAACTCTTTTAAAATGATGTATAGGATCTCTCTCTATATATATATGTATATGTTTTTAATGTTTTGGATCAAATTTAGGGCTTGAAGTTTAGTTCTCAAAGCTTATTTTAAAGCAACTTTTTCATGTCTCATGTGGACAAGATTCTATTGCTGTAAAGTAATTGTATGAGTGACTGCGTCTGCTTAAGTGAACAGCTTATGGTTACTATATTAAAGTGAACATTTCAACTTGGCTAACACAACCACTGAATAAACACATATTGATATTATAGAACAAAATAATATATTAGTGCATTGCTCATTTGTGCTCTGATAGTCACCCTGATACTATTAGTCATGCAGGGAGTGACAAACACAATTACACTCGAGTGCTAATAGAGTGGAAGGGCAAAACTGCCTGACCTCGGCATCCTGGGTCGATGTAAATGTTTGATGTCTCATTGAATTAGTATCACAGTGTGAAAGACAAAGCTCAAACTAACTGCAATGAGCCTGGACATGCAATACTGCTGATTGGGCTGACATAATTAGAATAATATTCTTCGCAGAGCTAATAACAAGCAGAAGAAATAAATAACCATGAGTTAACTTAATGGCCGCATGCTAAAATGCTCCTTTGAATATGCTAAGGTTAGCACTTTCTATTTACTTATGAAACACTGGTGTTTCTTTCTTTTTCCTTCCTATGTGACTATTAATTGAGGTGAAGAACTACATACTGATTGCTAAGACCATATGAAAAGGAGGCAAAGGATTTTAAAAGGTAGTTATTTTTAATTCTGCCACATCATTGTTAACCCAATCTGCATTAGATCTGGCTCTATAGAAAATTCCCCGATCAGCTATAAGAGAGGGAAATGCTGACACGTGACAGGTTTTAAAAGATATAACTACACTTTTTTTAGTTTTGGTGATATCCTATGTTCTAGTTAAGCATCTGAGGAATGTAGTAAATGTTTGTCTTGGGTGTAAGTCCTATTTTGGGTATCTATTTCACGGTATCTTTATGAGAGTTTTTACAGCAGCACCTCATTGAAACTGGTGTTTGGCAATCTCTTGTCAATGTCACCTACCTGAGGACAGATGACATTGACCTGAATTTAGGGAAGGAGAGAGGAGAGGAGGCCATACAGAGGTACAGATGGACCTTTGGGACTGCCCAATATTTCCTCTTTTTTTTGTCCATGGTCAGAATAAATTTTGTTTTGCACACTGAAGCATGTGCAGATGTGCACCGCCAGTAGAAACACAAGCTGCCAGTTATACGAGGCTGTGGGTGCTCTGCTAATCAGCTGGGCAACACCTGAATGTCTCCTGGGAAGTCACAGAGAACACTGGTACTGCCTAGAGCTCTTAACCCTCCAGGACTATATGCTACATACAAAGAATAGCAGTGCATGAACCAGGATCCCAGTCCAAACTAGGCACAACACTAGTCCCTTTGAACGCAGTGGGGGATTAGTCACATAAAGTTAAGTGCATGCTTTAATATTTTGCTGCGTTAGGGCTGAGGATCACAAAGCCCATGGAAGTCAATGGAAGCATGACTTCCGTGAGTTTTGGATTAGACCCTAAATGCAGAAATAGGAAATCTGAGTTGAGTGGGCAGTTCTTTCTCTTGTAACGTATCTACCTTTTGGTGACCTCATTTCCAGGATCTCCAGAATTTATCATTTCTTACATGATGACTTATGGGAGTCAATAGTGAGATAACAGCAGCTTAGGGTGGGTACAAGATTGAGGGCTGTCGCTCTCTGAGGGTATGTCTACAGAGCAGGCTTATTCCGAAATAAGCTCTTCTGGAAGAGCTATTCTGAAATATCTCATTTTGAAGGAACGCTGTTAATGTTCCCTTTGCATGAACTGGACAGGAGGGGGTACATAGATAAGGTGCCGTGGCAGGTAAGCAAACTTTTATCACTTCCCAGGACAGTGTGTTAGCTTTGACCAAAGTTCTGAGGAGAAATGTCTTTTATGTTCTTGTCGTTTATGTTCCCAAGCTGACTTCCATCTGTTACTTTCAAATAATCATAATCAAAAGGGCCCAGCATGTACAGTAAATTACATTATTTCACTTCATTGCGGGTTACGGGTTTTATTTCAGTTTATTGCCAGTTTATACTGAGCTAGCACTGCTGAGCAAGCAGATGCCATGAAATCAATGTCTGCAGCAGGGATGGCGCTCTCCTCAAAATTTTGAGGAGTAAAGGCACTTCGAAGTACCGGCAGGTGAGCCGTACTGAGACGCGAGCCGGTACTTTGCAGATTAAAACTTTGAAGTTGCCACGGGGGGCGGGGGGCGGAATTTGCTCAATGAAGTGCTGCCTATGCAGCACAGCACTTCATTAGTAAACTCCCAACACCCAATTACCATCCTTCCTTCGAAGGAGGGTGGTAGTGTAGACAAGCCCTAAATGTTCTGAGATGCAAAGCAGGCTGGGGGCCTAAGAAAGCAAGGATTAGGCAGAGGCAAACTATTAATTGGAGGCTTGGTCTACACAAGGAGATTAATTCAAATTTAAGTGAGTCAGGTCAATTTTATGAATCATCAGTCTTCACTACAAGGCTCAGTACGTTGATTTTAAGGGATCCTAAAGTTGACTTTTGTACCCCTACTTTTCATGAGAAGTAAGGCCAAAACTGAATTTGCAATGTCAACCTTAGGCTTGTACAGCTGCAGTGTTATTAAATTTGATTTTACTGGCCTCCTAAAGTGTCCCACAATGTCCCAGTGTGTCCACTTTGGCCATCTCTTCATGAAAGAGACAATAGGGAAATCTGACTTTGCCAGTCATGTGGTTACATATGTTTGCAATTTTGTTTATATTATAAAATCTTTCAGAAGGACCTTTTTCTGTCTAGGCTTCGTGCGCACGTATCCTTTGTTAATAAAAGTCAAATGGTTGTAAGGTATGTTCTCCCTTAAACTTCATATCTGTTTCCGTTCCCCTCACCCCTTTGTAATCTGAGGACGTTCCAGATCAGTGTCAGGTGCACATCATTAGTTTAGTTAATAATCCTTGGGGCTGGTTCAGAATTTCTAAAATTTGGTTTTGTTTTAATGGTGGAGAAAAGATAATATTTTGAATTAATTTTGTTTTTCCTTTAGTTTTTTGATCTGGTGTTAAGCAAGTTAGTAACTTTAAAAAAAAATTGAAATTCTGAATATTTGTGAAGGTTGTAACAAAAATGGAAACATTGAAAATTTTCATACTTCCCTCTCTTTTAAAAAATAACCCCAATCACAGTTCATTGAACGTTCAAGCTATTGTTTAGCATATCTGCACAAGAACAAGAACTGCACAAGACACAGTTCCTACATCCCAACTTGGGAACAGGGTAAGGAGCAATCCTGAAGCCAAATTAGGAAAAGACAACCCATTTTCTATTTCCCATTCTTTTACGAGTTTGCAGATTGTCTGTTCTAGTTCAGTTCCCACATTGTGCATGCAGATGGCAGTGTATCCACCTAGTGATCCTGAAGACTGCTTATTCACATTTTGTTTTTCCGGTGTTTCTTTCATCCTTTTTGTAAAAATAAAAGACCACCTATTTCACTTACACTCAAGTCATGCAGACATTTAAACAAAGAGGGAGAGAATTAAAATCAAATTGTTTTAGGGACACATAAATCTATAACACAATTATATTGCAAATACAACATGTATAACCATTCTGAAAAGTTGCATTTAATTCATTCAAAGTGAAACTACTTTCCAGCATTCCCTAGTTGTTAATTCTCCAGAGTTTCCTATGGTGATAGGCAAAATGGTTGGAAAATGCTGCCATTCTGATTTGTATGTGTTAGTTTACCATTAATCTTAGGTGCAAATGAGGAACCAAAGTACTAGGCAAAGAAGAAGGAGGCTCCTAAGGTATATTTTTTGAAAAGCACTAAAATAAGATAGCAACCTTAGCTCTATGGAAAATGAATAAAATGTAGACCCCCCATAAAGCCCAGATCCTCAAAGATATGTAGATGCCTAACCCCTGATTTGAATGAGAGGTGGGTACCTTTGAGGCACCAGCAGTAACTTATTTTGAAAGTTGGCCTTATACGCCTAAGAATCTTAGGCTTCTCTGAGAATCTTGCCCTAGAAACATTGACATGTACGTTAGAATCAAGCTGTCATATCAGCTCAATTACTCAGCTATCTTAGTCTCTGCTGGGTCCTAAAATTGGGAGATGGACTTACTGACCAGCAATAACTACGTGTTAAACATGTGATAATCAGCCTGTAATAAAAGGAGGAGGTGGCTTTCTCTTTTGAAACCAATCAATACAATTTCTGTTGAGATCAATGAGCTGTAAGATCAGGCCCACAACCTTCAGACACTGCAAATGCTTTTTTTATCTTATTGCGGCATGAGGAAAAAAATTGAACTACCTTTCACTGGGCGGATTTCCGAGTCTGAAATGTTAAATGCTTAAGTACCAGAGGAAGGACTGTGGCCTTCACAGCAGGCAGCTTTGAAATGACCCTCATACAGGGGAGTTTCTTCCTAACTACCGTTAATCAGAAGTTATGTTATGCTTTGAGCTTTTGCTACTTTTAAACTAATAACAGGATATTCTTATGTCTACTCCTTTTACTGTAGTCTTGGCTTCTTTGATGCTTAGCAATGAGTTCCATGCGTATGCTGTGTAAACGGTATATTTTTGCTGAAAACCATTACAGGTTGCACCTCCCTGATCCAGCACCCTTGGGACCTCAGCGGTCCTGAATGAAGGATTTTGCCAGACCAGGAGAGGTTAATGACCCCTGGTCCCTGACCTCCCCTGCTGATCCTCCAGCCATGGCTTCCTGGTCCTGCAGATGCAGCTTGCCACTGCAGCCAGCTCCCTGGCCCCAGACCCTTATGGGGGCTGATGGGTGATGCTGCCTCTGGCCCCAGCCCTGCGTGGCTGCCAGGGGATCCTGGTGCTCTGGCCCCCAGCCCTGAAGGGCTGTTGGGAGGCCAGTTCAGCTTGTTCTACTGCCCTGGCTGTCTGGTCCAGGAGCATTCCCCATCCAGCTGTACAAGGGATGTTGCCAGACCAGAGAATGCTGTTTTAGGAGGTGCAACCTGTAGTACCTGTTAAAATGCAACCATCTGCTAGCCATTCTGAATGGCATCATTAAACAGTATTTGGGGGTGGCAGGGATAAATTACAATTGGTCAAGTTTAAGCCATAGGGGAGAATACTAGGTCGAACAGGATGCACCAATTTCATGCACTTTGGAATTTGATGAGGGCACTTCAGCTAAAAGTCCAACTCTTCCGCAAAACATGAAGGGATCTGTGATCACAAAATGTTAGAGCCTCTGTTCTGTGTCTCATTCAAAAGCAAAAAGTGTGATTGGTAAATTTAAATGAATCCCTTTGTGGTGTGAATTCAAATCTCCTGTCCAGATATCCACTGCTGGTAAAGGATACTCTTTGTTAGTATTCCAATGTTAATTAAACAAAAACAGCCTAAAACAATCTGAGTCTCTCTTAGGCTAATAGGAACAAATAATAGCTGCAGAGAAAGAGAATAAAGCAAGACACAAATTTGTCTGCGAATGTGGAAATATCTTGAACAGCTATGGACTTGATTTGCTTTGATGCCATTTGACAATCTGATAATTTTTGCAAAGATATACTTAAAATCCTGTTTCGTGCAAAGTTCACAATTTTCCCCCTTGTTTAAAATACACACTGCGTCTTTAATTTGCAGGGCTGTGTATTAATTTTGCAGAGAGCACCATTTATTTCCCTTTCCTTCCACTTTGTTTAAAGTCAGTTGTTGACAACTCTCAAGTGTGTCAAACTCTCATCGCTAATAATTGCTTAAGGACCCCTAACTTCTACAAGCATTGGTTACAGCTCAAAAACCAATGCTTCAGCCCTGTTTGGTGGGAGGATTGGGGGTGAGGGGGGAGAAAGAGGAAGAAGAAACCGGAGAAAGTCTTCTGATGAATTTTTGATTTTCCTTTTTAACAAAGAAATGTCTGTGATTCAAAGAAATAGCTTAAAGTGATATTATAAAATAGAATATCGAGTGCACTGTTCCGAATGACTCTTTGCTTTTAATGTGAGGCTGAAAAATTGTCAGTGCCTTTTTTGATTAGATGAGATTTTTTTTTTGTTCTTGATCTAAGAATTGAGGAGAAAAACATGCTCCTTGCATTTGAATATGGTACATGCTTGCTGCAATGGGTTGGAGATAAAGTAATAACAGCACTGCCTCAAGGCGGCACCTGTGTGTGTGGGTCAATGCCATTTCTCTTTAGATCGCTGCTGTGCCACTCTCTTGGCTGCTGCTTTATTAGGCCTAATTAGGCAGGCTGTCACTTTTATTGGTGATGGAAAAGGAAGATAAGTAGATTACTTGTGTCACCTATCTCTATCCGGACGTGTCTAAAGCGATTGCTGGGGGCCACAAATATATTCCGCAAGGGGAGAAAAGGGGAAAAACAAAACCAAACCAAACCCAAGAAATGTATAAATGTCTAGAAATGACTTACCTTTGGCACTACTATGTGTAATTTCAAACCCACAGGGAAAAGTGTTACACTACATACATAAAGCCTTTCTGTTCCAAAGGAGAAGGTTGTCTGTAATGGTTTTTGTGATATCCAAATGAAAAAGCTGTTTTCTACTTAGAATCCTAGCAACAGTTTAAAAAAAAAAAGTTAGTCCAATTTACTAAAAGTGGCTGGTGAAGGATCGCCGGCTCCTCTCAGCTATATCTACACGTCAGGTGCTATTTCAGGATACTGCAGTATCCCAAAATAGCTGCCCCACATCTGTGCAACACACCTGCCTTTTTGAAATATTTTTCAAAATAATGGAAGTGCAATTTCAACATCCCTGTATAGCTCATCGCAGGAGGAGAAAGGGATGCCTTGAAATAGCGCTTTATTTCAACATGTGGCACCGTTTAGACAGCACCATGTGCTAAAATAGTCTATTTTGAAATTGATTCTAAATACACTATACAAGTTTCATAGCACAAATTGTATAGCTTATTTTGAATTTAGACTGTTTGTGTAGACATAGCCCTAATGACAGGCATGTTGGCATGTTAACAGGACTGTTGAGAGCAAGGCATGAGGAGTCATTCTGCTGCTCTACTCAGTGCTGATTAGACCTCAGTTGGAGTATTGTGTGCAGTTCTGGGTATCACATTTCAAGAAAGATCTGGAGAAACTGGAGAAGGTCCAGAGAAGAACAACAAGAATGATTAAAGATCTAGAGAACATGAGCTCTCTGAGGGAAGACTGAACAAACTGTGCCTGTTTAGTTTAGAAAAGAGAAGACTTAGAGGGGACCTGATAGCTGTTTTCAAGTACCTCAAAGAGGTGGGTGGTTTACAAGGAGGAGGGAGAAAAATTGTTCTTCTTGTCCTCTGAGGAAAGGATAAGGAGCAATGGGCTTAAACTGCAGCAAGGGAGGTTTAGATTAGACATTGCAAAAAACTTCCTGACGGTCAGAGTGGTTAAAAACCGCAATAAACTACCTAGGGAGGCTGTGGAATCTCCGTCACTGGAGATATTTAAGAGCAGGTTAGATAGACGCCTGTCAGGGATGGTCTAGATGGTGCTTGGTCCAGCCGAGAGGGCAGGGAACTAGATTCAATGACCTCTCGAGGTCCCTTCCAGTTCTAGTGTTCTATGATTCTGTTCTCTTCACTATTTAGACTAACGTTCAGCACATCTTTGGGTTACTTGCAGCAGGTGTGTGTGTGTGTGTGAGAGAGAGATTACACGTGGGGACAAGTAGATCATTTCATACAATTTAGCAATGGGTAGAAATCTCAAGGTAACCAAATGAATCATTGACTGGCACTACAGCAACCAATCAGTGTTTGCAATTCTTTGAAGTTCTAAAATACCGTCATTTCAGAAGATCGAATGTAAAGCCCAGTGAAAGCAATTGAAAGACACCCACTGACTTCAGTGAGGTTTGGATCAGACCCAGAAGGTTCAGAAAATGAAAGTGCTTATTAGCTCTTGCATTAAGGAAGAAAAATGAGACTACCCCTTATTAGGTAGCTTTATGAGAATGAAATGTTACGTGCTTCATTCAGGGTTGGATGCTGATGCACACTAAGCTGAAAGATTAAATAAAATTGACATTAAATTCTTTAAAGCTTTTTAAGCTATTGAATCCTGAGCAGAGTGGTAGATGATGAAATAGTTTAAGTTTTAAAAGGCCTGAATTTGTAAAACAGACTAGTCTTCTGTGACAGAAACCTGACTTAGGAGAGCAGTAAGTCCCTTGTTGTGATTTTATTATCTGTGTTACAAGTAGCACATCCAGGGCCCAGCGAAATCAGAGCTCTGGGGCCTTAGACATCATCCACAGACATGGAAATAAAGCTGCTGAAGCTCTATTGACTGATTGTGGCAGAGGCAGCTCACTCACTCCAGCCAAGGTATGAAAGAGTCAGCAGTGTCTTTCTAGGAAGAGGAAGTCAGGAAGTAAAATTCTCGAGCCTTGCATAGTAAATTGTCTCAGAGGGGTAGCTGGGTTAGTCTGCAGCTTCACAAATAGGCAGTCCTGTAGCACCTTGGAGACTAATTAATTTAGTATGTCATGAGCTCTTCTGGGTTCGACCCACTTCTTCAGATGAAAAAGTGGTTCATATTTGAAGAAGTGGGTCTTACCCATGAAGACCTAATAAAGTTCGTAGTCTCTGAGGTGCTACAGGACTGCTCATTATTTGTAAACTTCTAGAGATAATCAAGCTCAGGGAGTCTTTCCCCACTCCGCTTGTCTATACGGGGTATAGTGACATGGGTAACAGGGACTATGCATCGAAGTTTAACTATCCCATTGTAGCCTCTAGCCAATCACTTATGCTGCAGGGGAAGTGTTCTATGCAGAAGATACCTCAGAATGCAATTCCTGGGTCCGATGCTGATTCCATTTACATGAGCATAAATTTTACAACAATTCTAACAGCAATGTCAAATGGGAACAGAACCTGACTCCTCTGAATCCAGACTCAGGCTGGCCTGGACAGTTACCAGCAAATTTCCAGGTGGCTTCCAGAACTTGGAAGTCCCCAGGAGTCTAGCAGTGGCTGACTAGGCATAGATGTGTGCGTGGGGTAGGCCCATGAAGCAGAGGCAGAGGTGCAGGCCTGGCTACTTTTGATTCTCTTGAATTGAGCAAGCCCAGCATATGCATTAAGAGAGACGGTGCAAGACAAACTCAGGCCTGGTCTACACTAGGGATCAAAGTTGATCACAGATGTGCAATTCTGGACGTGCCGTTAGTGATGTTATAATCGAAGTAATAGGAGCTTCAGGTTCGCACCGACATCTCTTACTCCACACGTCAGCATAGAGTACCAGGGTCGACGGCCAAGTTCAGAGAGCTGAATTTTGCCACATCTTCACATACATGGAAAAATCAATCCCTTGAAGATTGAATGTGGTACGTTGACCGACCGTTCCCCGACCCCCATAAGTATAGACATACCCTCAGGCAGTCCAGGAGAAGAAGGGGACATGTGAGTCAGGTGAAGCTCAGAGACATCTGGCTTCAACAGAGCACCACACAGCCTGATGATGATGCTTCCAAAGGCATTGGCTGAGAGGTGAAGATATGAATTCTGTAACCTCAGAACTTACCCGTCACAGTGACACTGGGTCACAACGAGAGCTGTGTCATTAATGAATATTTTCATCTCCCTAGAAACTCCAAAAAGGTGGAAAAAAATTGATCTGGGGGTCAAACCAAAACTGCGGTTTTAAAAAAATTGTTGCTGAATTGAAATGTTGAGGGAGAAAAACCAATCATGGATCAAACAAAAATTTTATTTCATTTAGTTTGAGTGCTTTTAACATTATTTTGTTCATTGCATTGTTGCTCTTTGTCAACAACAAAGGGAGGGGAGAGGAAAAAAGTGTCTCATAAGACTAGAATTTTTTTGTGACCAAAACGCCTGATGAAAGTTGCATTGCAATGAACATTCTGACTATTTTGTTTCCAAACGACAGTTTTTGATGGCAAAACTTGGTAAGGTAGGCCAGTGTGTTTAAACTTTTTTGAGACCCTGGAACACCAAACAATACACTTTTTTATGCAGAACACCTATGAAATTTTTCTTTAATAAAATTATCAAACCAAAAGAAAAAAAATCCCCAACCCCCCCACCACAAACAAACAGCAACATACATGGCAAAACCAAGATGAAGTAATTTAATCATGTTTAATAACAGAACTTATATAGCCTCAGGCTAGGGCTAAACTACGGCGATACATCAAAAGAAGTTTTATTGGAAGATCCAGGCAGACAAAGCTACCGAATGATCATGGCCACACCCAAAAAGTGGATTGATAGAGAGTTGCCACACAGTCCTGACCACTTGTTCGAAAGAACAGGCCAGGAAATGCCGCAGATGGGGGCTGCATGGCCAGCAAGCCCTTCTGGGAGCTCCGGCCAGGCTCTCCCTTAAAGGGCCCCTCCCAAACACCCCCTCCCTGCACACACTAAGGCTGCCTTGCTCCCCAAAGCATAGCAGAGCCAGTGCAGGGACCAGAAGCTGCTAGCCTTACTCCACAAAGCAGCTGCCCGGGGCAATCAGGTGGGTGTGGAGATACCCCACCAGCTTGGACTGGTGGGGTTGGAAGGTCATGGGTGAATGCGATGACACACACTGGGTGCGGAACTTCTGGATGAGGACAGGGACGTTCCTCGAGCTGAGCACTTGGCTCACCCCTGCCCTCAGCAGACAGGACACCCACATGTGGCCCACCACCCGCGTCGAGCAGTGCAGAGCCCTTGCCATGTGCAAGCTGGTTACCCCAGGCAGCTACTGCTCCATGGGCCAACAATTTGGCGTGGGGAAGTCCTCCATCGGGACTGTCGTCATGTAGGTAAGCCATGCTCAAGCTGCAGACCCTGCCCTGTGAGGAGAGACTCCTGGCCGAGGGGGACCCTCGAGGACTGGGGTGGTGGTTGTGAGGGTTTGGGTAGGGGGTGAAGGGGAAAAGGCCAGTCATAACAGGACCATGCTGTCCCAACCTCCACAGGCCTGCTGCCATAGGGGCGTCATTGTGGGGGTACCTGTTGGGCTTGGGGAGGAAGTGGGCCGGGAGGGGGCAGGGCAGTCTGCCGGGGCCCAGGGACACCCACCCACATGTTCACATGTGTTTTGTTTCCATCCCATGCAGGTCATGTGGACAATCAATGCGGTGCTGCTCCAGAGAGTCATCCGCATTGCTGACCTGGACATGATCATGGCCGGCTTCATGGCCCTGGAAGTCCAAAACTATTTCAGGGCCACTGATGGGACCAACATCCACATCTGGGCACTGGGCTACAGCACCAGCCTGTGCATCACCCAGAAGGACCTCCATTCGATTGTCCTGCAGGCCCTGGTCATCCACAGGGGATGCTTCACTGATTTCTACATCGGCTGGTTGGGCTGGGCCCATGACATGAAGGTCTTCTGCAACTCTGGCCTCTGCCACAGGATGGAGGCAAGGACCTACATGTGAATCATGGGGGGACACGACATACCCACGCCTTCCCTGGCTCGTGCGGCTGAACACCAGGCACCTGGACCCCAACAAGGATCTTTTTAACAGCTACCTCAACTGTGTGTGCATTCCAGAAGAGCGTGCCTTTGGCTGGCTGAAGGGACATTTTCACTGTCTCCTCATCCACCTGGACCTAGGGGATCAAAACTTCTCCCAAGTTGTGTAGGTATGTTGTGCTCTCCGCGGCATTGTACCACTGCTACTACAAACAGCTGGGCATGGATCCTCACTGCCAAACCCACAGGGATGGGGTGTGAGTTCACGAGGCCCTCTGGGAGGCTTCTCCCACTCATCCCAATGACCCCACTCCCACAGGGCCTTGGGACCACAGCTCTACTTCCTCCCCCACAGGGTCCATCTGATTGCCCTCCCCTACCTCTCCAAAATGATGAGGCACACAGGGGTTTCGCAAAAACAAACCTTTACTTTAAAGAGCAAATTCAGCAACTAGCTCAGAAATAACCCCAAACCTATTTACAAGAAAGTGCAATGTTGCGAACTCTGTACATTGGCCATGGGAGCTTGGGACAGGGGCTCAGGGGCATTAGTCTTCAGAGGGAGGTGGAGGGCCATGAGCCATAGTGGGTGTCGGATCCCCTTCTGCCCCAGGTTCAGGGTCCCCACTGGGGCTCAGATGGGGCCAGGTGCACAGGGAAGTATTGGAGTGGGAGGGGTGCAGGGCTTAGGCTTGGCAGGGAGGAGAAGGAGGTGACTGTGGGCCAGGAGACAGAGGTGGTGGGGTGGCTGGCATGGTAGCACCCACTGTGGCAGTCAGCCAGTGGACAGAGTCCACGAAGCCCTGGGGGAGTTCAGGCAGGGGCAGGGCATGGGGGAGGCAGGCTCGGCGACTGCTCCTGCGGGATGGTGGTGGTTGTCTCCTGGTGGGACTTCAGCTCTGCCCAAGCCTGCTGCTGCCGCCATGCCTGGTCTGCCTCCTCCACCTGCAGCTGCTGCTCCTCCAAATTGTTCTGGCACCTGAGATCAACCGAGTAGGTTGAGGCGTCATCCTGGGGATAGTGATGGGCCCTCCAGCTGTGGGCTTGCCCTGGCACCAGTGGTGGTTGTGCATCAGCCCTCTCCTCCATTGCTCCTGGGCATCATGGCTCTGGAACCTGGATGGGGCTGGCCGGCCCTGGTGGTGGGGTGGGGCTTGCCAGGCCCTTGGATGGTGCAGCTGTAAGGATGAGATGGGAGATAGAGAGACAGTAAGTCATTCCTGTACTATAGCCCCCAGGGCCTTGCCCCCCAAACCCTGTGGGCAGGAGTCCCCACACCCCCAGGCTGGGGGTGTCTCAGGAGCAAGGTCATGTGTGCCCTGCATGGTGGGTCCTGCTGCACAGGGATCCCATGGGGCCAGTGGGAGCAGGCATACTGCTGTGACCCCCCTGTGCCCTCCCATCCAATGGGCCAGCAGCCCTGGGGGATTCCTGGCTCTGAGGGATCCCCCCCATGGGTTGTGCACGCACCGGACAAGGCAGGGCCTCTCCTCCCCAGCTCATCCCTGCATGTGTGGCTCATGGAGTTATCTGCAGGAGCAGGGGGCTCAGTGTCACTTATGGGCATACCCATGAGCTGGGAGCTGCAGCCTTCTGGGGTGTGTCTGGGGTGAGGCCAGCAGCCATGGGGATGGCCTGCTTCCAGCCATGGCAGGGGTGAGTGGTTTCCCCCTTGCCCCAGGGCATGCGACATGCAGGGTACTTACTGGGGAGCCCTTGAGCAGGTCAGGGATGTCCTTCTTGACATGGCCTGGCTACAGGATGCCAAGGCCACAGTGATAACAAGGGAACCATCATTGGACTCTGGGTCAGAGGGTGAGTCCGGGTCCAGCTCCGGCTCCTCCAAGATGGACTGGGTGGATATGCCCAACTGCTCCTCCTATGTCTCAGGCTCCAGCTCCAGTAATGAAGAGGGTGGTCCTCTGTAGCCGTGCCCAGAGGGTGCTGAGGAGCAGCTGTCATAGCCCCCGAGGAGGCTATGGAGCTCTTTATAGAGGGACAGGTGGAAGGTCCTGACCCTAACTTCCTGGCCATGTCCCTGGTCCTGGCATAGCCCTGTCTGAGTTCTTTAACTTCTGCTCAGAGCTGTTCCAGGGTCTGGGTTGGATAGCCATGTGCTGCCAAGCCGGGGGCAAGCCGGGCATATGTGGGGCCATTCCACCTCTTCCCCATGGTCTCGCTCTCAGGATGGCCTCATCTTCCCAGGGCCCAGCAGCTTCCACAGTTCAGGCTAAGTTCATGATGGGGTCCTGTGTTTTGTGCCCTGGGGGGAGCTCCTGGGAACACTCTGGTGGCTCCCTGGAGGACCCCGGGGGGGCGGGTTGGGGTCACAGTGCTGCTGCCTGTAGGCCTTAGGCTCAGTCCTTAGAGAGGGTGCAGCAGTGAGGGTGTGGAGGGGTGTGAGTAGTGCCTGTGCTGCAACCAGCCACCTAGCTTCCTGCCATGGGGCTCTCAAGGCAGTCTGCACCTTCAGCTGGAGGCAGAGGGCATCAAGCTCTGATTGCTCTGGCCAGGGCTTCTCCCAGCTCTGGTGCAATGGAGGACTTCTCTTTCGAAAAAAGGGCCCCCTACCCTATAAACACATTTATTTTTCAAAAGACTCTTCCTCACCTGGGAGAGGCAAAGGGCTGCCAGAAAAAGTGCCACATTCTGCGGATTTCATATCAAAAGAATACATTTTGTGTGGAAAGTCTCCACAAGATTTTTCAAAAGAGTGACGGCTTTTTCCAGAAAACTCGCTGGTATACATGTAGCCTCAGTGTATTTTTCCAAAGGCTCAGGGCACACCTGCGAGTTGTTCACGGAACACCAGTGTCCCATGGAACGCAGTTTAAGAAACACTGGTGTAGACATACCCTAAGGCTGTGTCTACACGTGTCAGATCTTCTGGAAGAACACAGGCTTCTGCTGGAAGATCTGGGGAGCATCCACACATGTAAGGTGCTCTTCTGGAAGGAATCCAGAAGAAAACACCACTTCTTCTGGATCCCTACTGCCTCTTTTCTGAGGGGAATAGCGCCTTCTTCTGGAAGATTCTCCCAGAAGAAAGCACATGTGGACCCTTGCAGACCGCTTCTTCTGGAAAAAGTGATCCACCACGGTGGCTCCCTGCCAGAGCCAGGAGACAATCTAGCAAGCTCCTAGGGGCTCTATGGTGCCTGCTTCCAGCAGTAAGTTAAAGCTGCAAGGACCTAGAAACCCCAGAGCAGGAAGCAGGGGCTGTGAGGTTGGCAAAAAGTGCTGGACTGCAGCACCCAGCCTACAGTAACCCCAGACTTGATGGCCAGTAGTCAGATAGCCAGCCCCTCCACTCCTGCCAGGGCAGCCCTGGGGAGTCGGATGGAGGCAGCCCAGAGGAGAAGCAGACCCATAAGAAGAGAGCCCCTGCCTGGACAGAGCCAGACATGAGAAACCTCCTTGCACTCTAGTGTGAGGAAGGTATCCTGAGGGACATGTTGGGGCACCGGCGAAACGCTTCTGCCTGCACCCGACTGGCCACAGCCTGGCTGCCCATGACCATCCTGCCCGGACCACAGACCAGGTCCAGTGCAAGAC
This sequence comes from Carettochelys insculpta, assembly GCF_033958435.1. Classification (NCBI taxonomy): domain Eukaryota; kingdom Metazoa; phylum Chordata; order Testudines; family Carettochelyidae; genus Carettochelys; species Carettochelys insculpta. The sequence goes on from NC_134148.1 coordinate 12,922,512, forward strand.
TGAGAAACTCCTCCAGGGATAAGCACAGGCCAGGGACAGCAGCAGTCGCTCCGGGTCCAGCCCACCCAGGTGTCCCTATTCTAGGGAGCTGTGGAACATCCTGGCAGGTGATGACACCTTGCCACAGCACCACCTCATAGACACAGCAGCCACAAACCTCCCTGCTGCACCAGAGGGGGAGGACAGCGGCTCCTCTGAAGAGGCTGGGGAGGTGGGTGAGACTAGCCAGCCAGCCCAGGGACCCTTGGATGACTCCTCCTCTGAGGGGTCCCTTGTGATAGCTATGACATCAAGGTCCAGCAGCCAGGCCATGTCCAGCTGGGCATTCCCAGACCTATATGAAGTCACGCCAGGTAAGCACATGGCATGGAGCATCCCCCCCACCCCGGTGGGGGCACACTCAGGCCCCCCTACCACGCTCCCCCCAATGTCCCACACCAGAGTGCACTGTGGGGCCACAGGCAAACTGCAGGTCACCCCCCCACATCCCCCCACTGGGAACTCCTGCACACGCAGGTCTGTGCAGTGGGGGAACCCAGGGTGCACAGCAAAGCCCAGCCTACCCATGCACCGGGCATGGAGCCATCTGTGCCTGACCGCATCTCTCTCACCCAGTGCCCCGTTTCCAGGTGGGGCCCTTCACAGGTGGCAGCTTCCCTAAGGTGAGGGGCTGCCAAGACCACCATGCCAGGGCCATGGCCTGCACAAGTGCCTTCTGGGTCCAGCCCAGATGCAGGTACCAAGCGGGGGCCAGGGGACTGCCACACAGGGCATGGCTGGGGCCCTAATCCCGTCTTCCCACCTCCTTGTCTTACAGCAGGTCCATTTGGGAGACAGGAGAGGTGATGGAGGAGCCTAAGGCCAGAGAAGCTGGCAGGCTCCCAGGTGGGGCATGACCCACTTGTGCGGCCACAGCCTGGTGGGTGTGGAGGGTCCGCTCCCGGAGCCTGATGGAGGAGGCAGCGGCGTATGTGGCCGCCCTACTCCACCTAAATGACATGGCAGAGAAGCACCTGGCCCTGGAGGACCTCTAGTGATGCTGGGACACATGCGGGGGAGATGCTGAGAATGCTCCACCAGGTATGTGGAATTCTCATGGCACTCTCCACTGCCCCCCTGTCACCCCTCTCCCCCTCTCCTCCCGTCCCTCCTGCTGCTCCCCCCTGCCATCCTCCCTTCCCCTCTCTTCCTGCCCCCTCCACTGTCCGCCCCGCTGTCCTCCCTTCCCCTCTGCCATCCCTGAAGCCCAAGCCATCCCCGCCCTTGAGGCCATAGCTGCCCTACTACACCGGGGTCTTCCCACAACAGCCCTTCAAGACCCTGGGGTCCTGGCTCCTGGCCATGGCAGGCCCCATGGCAGGCTCCCCCACCCTGGGAACCATCCTCTGCCACTGCCCCCACGGAGGATGTGCCACTGGCTGCCCACCACCCCCTCCCTGTGCTCCCCACCCCATTGGGGCCCCAACGGGGACAATGACCCGGGGTGGGAGAGGCAGCCATGGGGGCTGGGGCTCATGGCCCTCCACTCCATCCCTTGAGTAGGTCCCTTCCTTTACCCTTCCACACCCAGTTATTACACTCCCACTGCCAGACATCCCGCCCTTGTAAATAGTTGACCCCACTCCCTTGCATTATGCCGAAACATGTTTTTATTGTTTGTATATATGTTACTATAGATAGTTATTTACATAACACAGTTTTGTTTGGCACCCATGCGTCCCTGTTCTTTGGGAGGTGGAGGGGAACCTGTGTTGTGGGCCTGGCTAAGAGGTCCCTGTTGGTGAAGGCCTCTCAGATGTAGTCCCCATCCCAGTGGAGCTGCCAGCTGGGGGCCGTGGGTGGCAACTTATACTCCTGCAGCAGTGGGGCCAGCCCACCCTGATGCTGTGTCCCCTCACTTTGCCTCGATGAGATTGTGGAGAGCAGAGCAGATAGCCATGAGCTGTAGGACATTCTCCACCGCCACACTGAGGAACCTGAGGAGGCAACTGAACCATGCCTTTAGGTGCCCGAAGGCACACTCCACTGTGTTCTGGGTGTGTCCCAGCTGGGAGTTGAAGAGATCCTGCAATAAGGTCAGGTGCCCCATGTAGGGCACTGCAGCCATGGCTGCAGGGGTATGCCAGGTCGGCTACCAGGCATAGCAGGATGGCAATGTTGCCAATGACAAGGTCCCATTGGGCAATGTATGAGCTCGCTTCCATCTGGTGGCACAAGGAGGAGTTCTGAAAGATGTGAGTGTTGTGTGCTCAGCTGGGCCAGCCGATGTAGACATCGGTGAACTGGCCCTGAGCATCCACCATGTCCTGGAGCATGATCAAGTGGTACTCCTTGTGGCTGACATATTGGCAGGTATGGTGGGCTGAGGCCCTGATGGGAATATGGGTTCCATCCAATGCCCTGAAGCACTGGGGGAAGCTGAGCTCTGCAAAGCTTGCCAAGGCCGCGTTGAGGTCCTTGAGGCGCACAAGCCACTGCACGAGTATTGCACTGATAGGCCTCATGACCTGCAGGGGACAGAGAGCATGCACACTCATGGGTGTGCTCAGGGGTACCCTGAGCCGATCCCCGGCCACCTCCTCCCTCCCACCCCATGGTTCCCCTAGCATGGTGCCCCCCCAGGAGTGGGTTGGTGTATGAGTGGGGTATCGGGGTCCCCTGTGGCGGGCTCCCTGGCCTCTGTGTCTGGGCCCCCCAAGGGTCCCTGGGGTCCCCGTTGCCTGACGCCCCCCACCAAGCTGATCTGGGGCCTGGCACATGGTACGATGGCCCCAAAGGTGGACTTTCCCACCCTAAATTGCTGCCCCATGGAGCGGTAGCTATCTGGGGTGGCCAACTTCCAGATACTGATGGCTAGACACTTCTCCACCAGGAGGGCTGGCTGCGTCCCCATGTCCTGGCAGTGAAGCACGTGGGCCAGCCAGGTACGGATCTCACAGAATGTGCTGTTCACCATGCGCAGGTTCCACTGCCACTGTTCACCGTCGCACTTTGTCCTGACCACCAGGTCCCACCAAAAAACAAACAAACAAAAAACTCTTCAATAAAGAAGTAGCCAGTGTCAGGAACTTATCTTGGAAAAAGTTGCAGATCACTATTAAGCCAAGAAATATTCAAAACATTGATGTGGTTACAGTGTCTGATATTTTAAAATGAGTTGTTGTCATGTGAGGCTACTTATAACAACACTTCATATTTCTTTCTGCACACAGTTCTTGCTTTCTTTTTTTAATTATTTTAATTATGTTCTCTGCTCAGACTGAAAGTCTTTTAAACTCCCAGCTCAAGATTTGAGATGTCAAGGCCTCTGATGTACAAAGAAAATATGTTGATGTATATTCAGTGTTTATTTTCCACTGTTGAAAGGTGAAATCTTTTCTCTTCCATGATGTGCCACTACCAGCTGTACTATCTGTAGCTCAAGGGGCACCAACAACCTCTCTGAGTTCTTGGGCAAGGTGTGGGAGGCCCAGTTCCATGGTCTCAGCATGTGTGGGACCTCAGGCAGTTGGGGGCAGCTAGCCCTCAGGATCACCCAGACTGCAGTGCACTGCCAACCCCTCAGCACTGCCTAGAGATGCTCTGGCAGCTATTTAAATGCTTGGGAACGCTAAGTTTCACAACTGCTGCAGTATCGGTGCCCTGGGCCATTTTGAATTGCTTTGCCCTCTTTTCCCCCACTCTAGCCAATGGGCCTGCAGCTGCCTTTACAAAAGGGATAAGGAATAGCCTTTGGAGACCATCAGTTCTACTCTGTTAGCCAGATGGGCTGCTCTTGAACAATAGAAGATGATCTTTTTTCCACACAAGGACTGAGTGTTAATGTTAAAGCGCTTTCCACCCATGGAAATGGTAGACTGTCAAACAAACCAGCCTTTGCTGTGTAACAAGGCAGTACATCAGCTCCAAGGCAGTTATTTATTTTTCTATTGTTGGTTGGCCTAGCAGTTAAGGGCTAAATGCTGCTACATTTACTCACACTGAGTGACACAGAGCTCCATACAAGGGTCTTCCAGCTCCCTGAAGCAATCCAAGCAGGTACATGAGTCCAGATATTGTGCAAAAAATCACTCTGTTCATGCTTGCCTTTGGTGGGTGTGTGCGCGCGTGTGTTTTCAACTCCATATGTTAGGAAAAACAATGATAGAAAAGGCATCTACCTATAAGCTTTTTGCTGTTGTGAAGTTTCATTTTGCAGGCAGGCAGACTTGCAGCACAATAGGAAGAGAAAATATACCTCAGAGGGCCAAACCGCTCTTCATTTGTAGATGATTAAAACAAGCTCTTTAGCAAAATATAAACATAACCAACTGCAGCCCAGTTAGATGCTGTCACTACAAACTTCACTGCAAATGATTACTTCCCACAGTGTCTAAAAGACCCTCCTGATTCAGCCAACTCTATTTTATGAAACGAGATTGTCATTCAGAACCCCTCACTTACGAAAACTCAAGGCTGCTCTTTCATTTAAGAAAAAATGAACAACCCCTTCCAATAATGACTTATCTCATTTAAGTTATAAAAATAGTAATTTGTAATCTCACATCCTTTTTTTAAACCAATCATAAACACAGACGGGCAGCGGGGAGGGTGGGGAGGGAAGGTGCAAATGGCCACCCAAGCACTAAACTATATTACTCAGAAGACCACTGAGCTAAAATCAGCCATGTCAAAGCCCTGACTCGGTATAAAAGCTTGGTGCTGTGGCTGTATCTCCTTTATGAGTAGCTGATGCAATAAGCGATCTTCTAGAATTTTGAGCAGCCAATACCACAGGCAATACAGTAAGATGGCAAATACTGCACCCTAAATTTAATTACTCTTTATAGTGGGCCATCTTGAAAGGTATTTTCCCTGTGATAGTTCCCTTGATTTTCAAATGCTTACGGAAGTACAGGCCTTTTAAAATGTTGGCCTAGTTCGAATATGTTTTCTGGTGTTCAGGGTGACCGTCACCAGAAGAACTGACTAAAATCATATGTAGCTAATACTTACTCATATTCCAGCAGGGAAATGTTTTGCTTTGGTTCCTATAAATTTTAAATAATGAACTATGTACTAGTTAACTCTTTGGAGGCTTCCAGGCCTGACAAACTCCAAACTGAGGGGATTGGATCCACTTCATTTTTGAGATTCAAAGAGGATCCCAATTTTAAAAGACTCTTCATTCCTCTCTAATCCTGTTCTTTCCTTTTCTGCAGGCACCAAGCTAATCAGCCATCAAGACGTGTAGCTTAAAAAACACATTTCAACCATTAAAGTTTTTATAAAGAGCTAGTCAAGACTGGCTTTAAAGACTAGTGAATGATATTCAATTTAAAACACATTGTCTATTGTGCTTACAGCTCTGCATTTCCAATAAAGACTGAGCCAGATTCTTCTGTGAGCTTCCTTGGAGTTTAGCTGAACTAATTCAACCTTTCATATCAACTTCTGGAGCACAATTTTCTTAATCAGAAGCCATTAAACTCTTTGCATGTTAATGTATCCATATTGCACCATTTCCTTTTAATTTCAGTGCCAGATTTGTGCCAGCGAAGCCAAGTTGAATGGAAAGGATGGGATTGATGCAAGTGATCAGCCTAGAAGAGCTTTGTTCAGCTGCACTAATAACAGATATGAAGAACAACAGGTCCCACTTGGCGGATGTTTGAGGAAGTAAGTGCGTTTTAAAGGTGCTTGTGTGGCACAATGGTCAGAAGTGTCACTCGAGGCTGCCTTTTATAGTCTAGTCAATGATGATGTGAATAGTAGATACATTAGCCAGCTACTCATGGCTGCTAGCTGACAGACGAGTACTTCTTGATCCTGGAATTGTATAGGCAGGTGTGATGGGCAGTCGCACTTCCCAGAACTCTTCTGACCAACATTTATGGCCTCTCTGTAGTAGGTCCCAACCTGGCATTTAAGCCCCCTTCCCTAGGGTAAGGATCCTGCTTGACTGCATTCAGGAAGGGAAGAAGGGTTCTGTGCCCTCCCGGGAGCTTGGTGTGCCAGCATAGGAAAGGCAATACCTAGCCCTAATTATATTAAAGGTTATTACTATTTCCCTCTGATCACATTAGCATTAATTTCTGCATTTGTGAGATAAAAATCTGGTACTAGAATGCACAAATATTATTGTTCTGTATCAATGGCTTTTAAATCCAATTAGTGAACCTCATTATTGCAATGTATTAGGGCTTTCATTGTCCACAAGAGACAACAAACAAGGTTCCCATGAAGTCACATTATAAATGACTTCTCTATCCCCTCCTTTAACTACAGCGAGTCCTGTGGACCGTGCTCCCATTACCACACACCATACTTAGTGGTAGCAGCATGAGGAAGCCACATCTGTCAAAGGGCAGAGGTTTTATTTTAGGCTCTGGACCGAGTGCTGGGCATGCTAACTCCCACTGCTCTGTATCCAGTTTTTCTTAGGAAAAGGAATATTCCTCTTTAAAAGCTGAGATAATTCACATTCCATGGAAGGTGATACAACCTGTTTAAGTGCATTTTAAAGAGACAGACTGTGTTTTAATGGCCATTTAGTAGATGGCTATCAACAGTCTGTGCTTCCTGCCTGGGGACAGCATGCAAAGTTTATTAAATATTAAGGAGCTGCTCATTTCTTTGGGGAAGTTTGATAACAGAACATCTGCATATTTAGAAAGCAGCCAGCTAACATTCTTTAAAATAGCTGATTGAGTAAGTGGGAAGGACTAATGTTTGTCAGGCTAAAGATGCGTACAAATGTGGCTTCTTCTTTGAAGTCTTCCCTTTTGCTCCTGCTCCATGAAAATGTTGACATTTGTCTAAGATGCTAATTTAGGGCTTAGCTACACTGGCAAGTGTTGTGGAGGAAGAGTGAATTTTGTTGACAAAACTGCATGAGTGCCCACACTGCAACATGACTTTGGTCTCAAAACCTGGCTAGTTTTGTTGACAGAAGCCTTCTAGCTCCATGAGGGAAGCGTCTTTTCCTTTCCCTGTGCTGGCAACAAACTTACAGTAGAGACACCTTGAGCTCTTTTGTTACTGATTCTAGCCTCCAGGAAGTGGCCCACAATTCCAAGTCTGCAGTTTGAGCTCTGCTGCAATGTGGACAGGTGAACAGTCACCTGCCCTCCCCCCTTGTAAACACTATCAAATTTAAACCCTGTTTCCTTCAGCTTGACCCTACCCCTGTGGCCTGGCTTGCTGTCCTGTGGTCTCATGACAACTTCCTAGGTGCCCATGACTGGCCATTGTACCAAATGCTCCCCTGGTTGGACTGTCATTGAGCTGTTGGACCTGATCAGTGTATGGGAAGAGGAGTGTGTCCAGTCCCAGCTGCGAGTGACCAGTAGGAACTGGGACCCACTCCCCAGTCCTTGTGTAAAAAGGGGTATGAGTGGCCGAACATGCTGCAGTGCAGAGTGAAGATTGAAGAATGTAGACAAGCCTATCATAAGGCCCAGGAAGAGATCCCACTCACCAAAGACCTGCTGTTTCTACAAGGAGCTGGATGCAATCATCAAGGGTGGCCTTGCCTCAGGTACTTCGGAGGGCACCTTGTCAATAGGCATAGGAACTAACCCAGAGGATGAAATTAGAGGTTAGAGGGTGAGGTTGAGGTAGATGAGGACCTCTCAAGTTTACCAAGTGTGTCTGGCAGCCAGGAACTGTTCTGTGCTGATGACAGACATAGCCGTTCTCAGCACCTGCTTTCTGGGGACCAGGAAAAGAGATGCAGGGTAAGTGGCTGGGGCTTGGGGAGTGCAGGGCTGAGGGCATAGAAAAGTGGGAAGTTGGCTTCTTCTCAGTGGTTTACATTTGTGCGCTAACACCCCTCCCTCCCCCACAGGCGCCATGCAATCGGGGGTCTTTCCTGTGCTCAACCACATCACGTGGGTAGCTCCCAACCCAATAAAAGGATGTACCTGCCATTCGGTGCTGACCATGCTGCCAGGCAGCACCATGTCCTAGTTAGCATGCGCTTATGGCTTCAAGGGCAGGAAAGATATTTGGAGGCTTGCAGCCACTGGGGGGAAGTCTCCCCCACTGGCTAAAATACTCGTGGGCTTGCTGTCACCAAGGGGAAGTCTCTGCCATCAGTTGAGATACTTGGGGGTTACCACTTCAACTGGCCCTCCACTGAATGCCCCCATGCCCATAGCATGAGACGACTGGGGCTTGTAGTGGTCAGGGGGAAGTCTCGCCTGGCAGTTAAGATAACTGGGGGGGCACTTTAGTTTCTTCAACATTCCCAGTGGCTCTGCAGCTGCTGACCACAGCACCCCCCCGCCCGCCAAAAATATTTTCGGGAGCCAGCTGTCAATCACAGGCACTTGCTGGTTTGATATTTAAGCTATAAAATGTTTTTGCTAACATCTTCTCTCTGTCTTCATGCTTTGACCTCCTCAGAAACATGGGGGTGGGCGGCTAGTTGATATTCCTGTTTTTTTATAAATTCAGTGTATGATATTTCACTGCCATCACCCCTGTTGGCAATATCTGTGTAGTGAAGGAAAAGTCAAAAATCTTTTTTCTTGGACTTTTCTATCCTCTTTCCTCTAACTTTGAGAATAGCGTCCATGTCGCTGTATTGTTTTCAGGGAGCAGATGCAATCATGGGAGGGGAGACACTCAGTGGATGGCCAGTTGAAGATTCAGCTACAGAAGAAAGACATTTCTGTAAACATTTTTGCCATCTCTGTGGATTCCCTACTTTTCCTTCCTTCCAATGGGGAAAATGGACGTTTGCTTAGCATGGGAGGGGAATGAGGAAAATGCAATGTGGGAAGATTGATGTCAAAGACCAGCGAGCACACCCAGAATGCTACAGGGATCAGAGAACTGTGGAATAGGTTCCCACAATGCACTACTGCAACAGTTGATGTTTGCCAGTTGATTGTGGCAGCAATAAGTCAACTTTATGAGGAGCACGTGGGGAGGTGAGGATGGTCAAATTCGAACCTATAAATTCCGGAATTACAAAATCAATAAATTCACATTTATCTCTTAGTGTAGATGCAGCCTGAATGAGCAGCTAAGCTTCCATCATGTAGTTTTTTCAGCTCCCCTAACCCTTCTCTCTGGAGATAACCATCAGTGTTTTCCTGCTCTGAGTTCTGCCGATACCCTCATCTGGATCTCAGCTCTTCCACCTGTCCCCTGGCTCATACATGTCTACTTCCAGCAGATTTTCACTCTCTTTCCTCTGCTGCATGCTTCTGTGCTATCTCCCAGATCTCTGTTTGTTCTCTTCCCCTCCAGATACTGTGCTCCCTTTGCCAGTGTCTTTCATTTCCCCTGCCTGATACCTCTGCCAAAGAGCTCCTCACTGATGCTCAGCTACCCCTGTCCTGAGTCTTTCAGCTCCTTCATCTGACTTTCAAATCCCCCTGCCTGTCTCTCTGAGTTCCCTGCTCAGTCTGTTTCTTCTGGCCATATATCTCTGCTTCCACAGCTCTCAGGAGGATTAGAGCTTTCAGTATCGTCTCTTGAATCAAATGAGTGTCAAAAAGGTGCCAAAAGCATTGACTGGGTCCAGGGCAATGAACACAGAGCTTCAGAGGACCCATAAAAAAGCACACTCATCTCTCACAAACTTGCGTCTCCATGACCAGTGTGTAAGGCCTGATCCCATGTTAGTTTGAAAGACTATAGAGTGCTACACGATTTCATTTCTGGGGTTTGTTACCAGAAAATTTTCATAATAGTTGCTCCAGTAAGATTTCTGGCAAATCCCAAGTCTTTATGTTGACATTTCAGCCATCGTATAAGTATTCGGTTAAGGAAGGGTGGAAAAAAGCCAAAAACCAAGGGGCAGGTGATTTCCTTCCTCTGCTGAACTTGGTAAGGGGAAGAATTTAGAACAGGAAAAATCATCTGTAGGGAACTAGATTTCTCATGAATTGCTGGAAGATTAACTCAAAAAAAAACAAACAACTTTTCAGGAAAAGAAATTTCTGTGTTGGTGCAAACTGAGGAAAATCTCAGCTTTTTGAAGTCTGCTTGAACTGTAATTTTTCTCATCTGCATGTGAACTAAAATTAGAAGACTTTTATTTTTTGATCCTGCTTTTCTACTAAGTTTCTAAGTCTCCAACTTCTCTCTGAGCCGTTTCAGGGTTGTTCTCTAATGGTAACCATCCCTTGAGTTCTTCCATTACAAACAGCTCAGTGGCTGATAAAGGAAGCATTTTTATTTTGGTTTTGTTGCTTCTGTCCGAGAGTGAAAAATGAGTGTAGTCCCAGGTTCTCTTTTCAGTTATAAATAAAAAATACTTTGTTACCTAAGGCTAACCCAACACTGGTTTCCTTTTACAAGCTTTTGGCAACTAGCAATCTCATCACTGTCTAAGGTACGGAGATGAAAATCTTTTTTGCTTTTTTCTTTTCCTCTTCCAGAAACACTTTAACAAATTGATTGCAGGATGGTTCTTTTTCTTTTTTTTTTTCCTTTCTAATATAGCACCGTGATAAATAAAAGTGAATGCGCCATGCAGTCTGATTGCCACTTGTTTAGGGATTAAAGTATCGATTCTTGAATATTGCAGATTTAGACATGGGTTAATTAAACATTTACATATATGTGTAGAACAATATATCGTATGGTACAATAATATGCACTTTAATCAGAATCTGTGGGTGTTGTGTGTTTGCTTGTTCCATGTTAATTGGCATCACGCTGACTCCTAGCTTAGGTATTTGGCTAGATGGAACAGAAGAGACATGGTGTTTTAAATATTTTAATTAGGACCAGCAGTTCCCAGCTCGCTCATTTCTCATTGGATTGTTTTTCATGCATGAATAAATTAGCTAGCATGGAAGTACTTTGCAGAATGTAGTTGCCCTCTAGCCATAAAATGAGTCCTGTTCATTAATACTTTAATGAAATTAGCTGTGAGCAAAATATTATTCCTTTTAACTGTGTTCTAATTTCTTAATTTTAATTAGGCACATAATTGTAGTATGCTGAAATTATCTTAATGTACAGCAAGAAAAGTTCTCTTACCGTAGGCCTGTGGCTGAAACTTGCTCACTCTCCCAGTGCATTTCAGCTTGCAGTTTCTTCCCTTCAACTTTTCCTCATTCTAATCAAAATCTTTTCCTTACTTTGCATTACTACAGTGTGTCATTAGGAGCTGCCTAATGCTTGTAAGTACTTTGAAGATAAAAAGCTCTATAGCAGTGCTAAACATTGTTCTTGTTAGAAAGGATTTATTGGGTGCCTTAACAATTTTAGGGGAAAAATTACCAAGCACTGAGTGTGTCTAACCAGAATGATAATGGGAATTGAGGACACTCAACACTTTTGAAGTTAAGGACCCTAAAATCTATCTTACTTTTCACAGTTGTTACATCTACCTTTTGATAGTAAAGCCTTATGTAAGAATTGTCAAGCAATGAAGTGTGTGGGAACTTGGATTTTGACAGCTCCAGGGTCAGTTTTCTGCAATAGAATGCTCATTCTTATTCTTTAACCTAAGTTTTTTATGGTTTGATTCAGCACAGTGGGAGCAACTGGTTTATAACAAACTAAACTGAACTATAGCGAATGCATGAGACACGGTACTTTGCACATTGGCTACGTCTATACTAGAGAGTTTTGTAGACAAAACTCGTGGAGCATCTATACACATAATGCATTTTGTCAACAGAAACTATCGACAAAAAAGCTGTGTAGATGCTCCGAGGGGCCCTTTTGTTGACAGGGCAGATCTAAAGATCAATCTGCTTTTACGTGTAGATGCGATCTGTTGACAGAAGTTTTGTCAGGACATCTCTTCCAACAGTAACTTCTGTAAACAGATGCCTCTAGTATAGATGTAGCCACTGTGTTTAAAGTGAATCTTCTCATTGAATATTCATCTCCCTAGGGAAAGTAGGGCAGAGACAGTAGGAACATGATATTGAGAAGCGCTGAGTATCTTCATGTTGCATTAAAGTCAGCATCTAGGCAGTCTGGGCCTTTAGAAATAAATCTTTTGTGTCTTGTCCCAGGCCAAGCCATCAGGTGTTGGTAGAGCTGGAAATAAAAATCCAACTGAAATCAGTGGGGCCAGGATTTTATCCCAGAATTCCTTGCTGCCCAAATCCATACAAAACCAAGTTGTCCATTCTACTATATCCTTCAGGAAAGTAAAACTCAATCAAACAGTGGTTGTTAATTAGGTAGAAAAAATGCCTCTGAGGGCAGGTCAACACTAGGGGAAAAAGTTGACCTAAGATATGCAATTCTAGCTACAAGAATAGCATAGCTGGAGCCGAAGTACCTTAGGTTGACTTCCTGCCATCCCCACAGTGGGAGGTCGATGGGAAAAAATCTCCTGGCAACTTCCCTTACTCCTCATGACTGTGACGAGTACTGGGGTTGATGGAGCACCCTAAATGTTAAGTTCAGTGCATCCCTGCTAGCTGTGCTAAATCCTAGCCCGGAAGATCGACCTCCGGGGTGTTGCTCTTGCTGTAAGCATAGATATACCCTCACTTGAGTAGGTAAATACTGGTGTTTGTGATATAGTGGGCAAAGGATCCAAGTCAGCACTGAATTTGTATTGAATGTGGTCATGCCAGTTTAAGTCAAACCTGAATCTGAGTTGAGAAATGTCATTAATGATGGTTCTAATTTATTTATGTATTATAGACAGCATTATAGGCTCTTGTCTTCAGAAGTCTCTGATTACAGCTGTGGTCATGCTTCCCTGTGTCTGAACAGTCCCTCTGAAACCAGTGGGGTTGCAGAATTTGGCCCAGGTTCCCCAAAGGAGGTGTGCCTGCTTGGACCCATAGCCATTTTGCTGTCATAATAGGGACCTTTGGCATTGCTAAAATGGAATTCCTAATTGAAATGCATTTTCCAGCATATTTTATTGCCTTCTGTAATTGGCATCTGCTCTAAATAATATGGATATTTCTTATTTAAATAATATATTATGGCTAATTGTAATACTTCATTATGCCCACAATTAAGTGAACTGAGGTTGGTTTACAATTAATACTAATACTAGATGATGTGTAATTTGAAAGTAATTTGCTGCTGTTAGCAGATTGCCAGTGGAAAGAAGAAAGCTAAGGGACTTCTCGTTTCCAGTGGCAATCTTGTTTTTCTAAATAAACAATTTTAAATAAAATGTGTGTTATATTCAGATAACTAATGAAGTAATTAGACTAAGCATTCTGCTTTCATTTTTGACCAATCATTGTCACTTTGCTGTTTACACACATGCATATACCCTCTTTAGAGACTTAATTCAAATCATAATCTATTAAAGATTAGTAAAATTAATATGGTACATCTTTAATTGTTTGAATGCTTTGGGGTACACTGGATAACTTGGATAACTATGATTTCACTTAATCAAGGGAATGTTCAGTGTAATCCATTGAACTCAGGATACTGATCCTACATCATCTGATCATGGGTAACTCTAAATTAGAAAACAGCGACTCAGAAAAAAGGAAGATGGTGTAATTTGGAATCCCAGCTACTGATATGGAATGGTATGACCAACTGTTTATTTGGCAGACAATATTCAGAGATATTTCTCTCTTAAAAACTCTTGTCTTTTGGGTATCAGTAATTTCCAAGCCATCCTTAACTTGCTGTGTAAATTCCTTGCTACAGAGAAGCATGGCATTCATCTCTTGTAAATGCAAGAATTATTGGGATTTGTCTAGATGAGCTCTTAATATTCTAGTCATTTTGGCACTGTGATAAAATGTTCCATATTTCAAACAATGAATAGGACAGTCTAATGACCATGCATGTAACTGCTGACTTTAAACAGCTGTCATGTAAAAAATAACTAAGCTGAAATTTTCTTAGCCTTATTTCCAGTCAGAGCTACAAAAAAAGCTAAATTTGAAATGGTGTCAGCCATTTTTTAAAGCAGGTGTCAGCAACCCACAGCACATGTGCCAAGAGTGGCATGCGAGCCGATTTTCATTGGCAAGTACGGCAGGAGCTCAGCTCTGCCTTTCCTCCTCCATGAAGCCAGGAGCCTGCTCAAAGCCATGCCTCCTGTGGTTAAACAAAAGACCAGCTAATGCTACCAACCACACCTAAACAGTAAAGCTCTGCATCTTAATTAATTTATTAAAGAGGTTGTTGTAAGTAGGACTTACTAGTTACTTTAAAAGGTATCACCGGTACTCTGACTGTACATAGAAGTCAAAAGGTCAAATTTCAGCGCTCTGCCTCGGAAAGGTTGCTGACCCCTGTTTTAAAGTGAAGCACAAAACTGCTAGTGCCACCATGAGAAATATAATTTTTTTTTAGCTAAGATAATCAGAAAATAAAATCAAACCAACTAATCAACCTGCACCCCCCTGCCCAAACTCTCTGTTTGAGACCATGAAACAGGTAGACTAATAAGCAACTCAAAAGTGAGGTTGGAATGGACACCGTAACTCAGCTATCACTGGTGTCACTTTCCCTTGCTCATCTTACTGCAGTCATCTCAAACTGGCATGTGGCCATCAACATTATAGTGCCAATAACACTTACAGCATTTTAGGGCTATGAAGTGGTGAGTCAGACTATATCCAAATATATCAACATGAGATGGCAGGTAGTGGGAATTTATTTACTCACTTTGCACACAGGCTAGGTAAAAATACAAGGATTTGGAAGAAAGAATGAAATCTTCAGTGTAGCCTGGAACCAAGTCATGGCAGTTATTCTTTGCTAGCAATGAGATCCATGGACTTTGAGTACTGTCGGCTTTCCTGCTCAATTTTAAGAATTCTGAGCTCTTACCTGTGTTTTCAAAACACCTGCTTGGTTGATCAGTTTGTTTGACCATTTTTACCTATCTGATTAATCTTCTGCGTTTTGAGGGTCAAGTGGTGGTGAAAGTAATTTTTAAAGAAAAGGTTTGCCATTCAGATGACTTTTTGTAACATGTAGGCCCAGGGAAAGTCATCACAAGGGCTGGAGCCTGTAAAAGTCACACACCCAGACTACCTGAGTGAGGTTTCGCTAAGGACAGTGAGCCAACCCAGTGCTACCTGTGGATAGCTACTTGCCTAATATCTTCACTGACTATGGAAGATCGACCACTTAGGTTCGCTTTTGTAGGGTGCCGTTTTGCACATGTATGAAAAGGCGCATTCTGGGGTCAACATCATCCTCAGAACTCCTTGTGGGCCATGAGGATTAAGGAAGGAGAAGCATCGACCTTCTGCCATGAGGACAGCTGCAGAAGTCAACGGCTGCGAAGTCAATTTTTGATGTGAAATTTGCTTACCAAAAATTGTATAGTGGCTGTTGACCTTCCGGGTAAGTGTAGACGTAGCCTAAGAAGGTGGGTGCTAATTAGGTAAGGAACACCTGGAATTAATAAAAGCTTCTGCGGAAGCTCAGATAGGAAGCCAAGTTTGAGAAAGAGTCTGAGGAGAGAGGTTCCTAGGGCAGCTGTATAGGAAACTTCTTTGAAGAACAAATGCTCAGTGAGAGACCAACAGGCCCCAAGGTAAAAATGGTCTGGGGCCAGAGCAGTTCAGGTGAACAAACAGGCTATGGGATTTCCTGGAAAGCTACTAGGGGCTTGTTCAGCTGAGAGCTATGTGTTGTCAATAGAGTGGTGTCTGGCTAAATGCCATCAGAGGCTCAAGCTGCAGGGGATGGAATTCAGCCTGCATGTGCTCAGTGGTTAGAGAGGCAGAAAATACGAGTGATTAACCTGGGTGGAGTTTCTGAAATACTAGCAGAGACAAGCTTTTGTTTGTCCTCATGTTGTCCTGGTCTGGTAAATAAATCTTTCCCTCTGATAGAAGGTGCTCTTTCATACTAGAAAGGCCTGCTTGGTCTTATTTGTACCACAGGTGAAATACCATGACACTATCCAGGAAGGACTAATAGTCACTTGCATAAAATATACTTAATACTTTTGGTTTTTTAGAGAGGTTGTGTTCATATTGGCTAAGCCTACACTAGCCCCTTCCTTCTGGAAGGGGTGTGGTAAAGAGTGAGTTGGGCACTTTTGAATCGCACACAGCTGCCATTATGCTAATGAGGAGCTGCATATTCACTGTAGCACCTCATTAGCATCTTCCCAACTCGCTCATTACCATGCCCCTTCCTACCATGCACCACCTGTGTAGATGTGGGTCTTTTGAAAGGACCCCCCTGGACTTTGAAAGCCCCTTCTTCATAAAACCGAACAGGAAAAAGGGGCTTTCAAAGTGCAACGGGCCCTTTTGAAAAGCTCCCACCTACACAGGTGGCACACAATTTGAAAGTGGCACTTTTGAATTGCATGAGGCCACCATTATGCTATATTCATAGCAGCACCTCATTAGCATCTTCCCAACTCGCTTATTACCATGCCCCTTCTGAAAGGAAGAGGCTAGTGCAGATGGAGCCATTTATATACTGAACCCAGTTTTACCGTTAAAAAGTTTGCCAATCTCTTCAGAGAGTGCTTGCATTCAATCAGCAGTGCATCCACTTTCATTGCAATGATGTGATCATTTAGATTAATCAGTGTTTCACAATTGCAGTAGATTAGAAAATTGATAATTAAATACTGTATTCACTTTAAAAATCCAAAGCCGATAATGTCCAATATAGAAGACCTAGCGGAAAGGTGGCTGTTTTAGTGATGTGTCTCTATTCCCCTGAAATTGTTACTTACACTCGGTACCATTTGGAAAGATCCAAGTAGGCACGTTTAATGCAAATATTAAACTGGGTGAAGCTAATACCTTATGTGGTTGAATAACACAGATTGAACCTCTCTTGTTCAGCACCCTGGGGACCTGACTGGTCCCAGACAAGAGAATTTGCTGGACCACAGGAGGTCAATACTGCCTAGCAGCATTACAAACACTTTGATTGCTTACTGGGCTCTTAGAAGACATTTAAGGATAAATTAGAGCTAAATAACAGCATAAAACACTGAGAACCAGGAGTCGTGGCTAGAAATAAACTTTATGGGACCACAGAAAACTTGGCCACACCTGTGATAAGTTGTCGGCCACCTAACTAAAATCATGCTGGATTACAGATGTTGCTGAACAAGAGCATTCTGGATTAGAGAGGTTCAATTTGTACACATATTGGCTGCGTCTACACGTGCACGCTACTTCGAAGTAGCGGCACCAACTTCGAAATAGCGCCCGTCACGTCTACACGCGTCGGGCGCTATTTCGAAGTTAACTTCGACGTTAGGCGGCGAGACGTCGAAGTCGCTAACCTCATGAGGAGATAGGAATAGCGCCCTACTTCGACGTTCAACGTCGAAGTAGGGACCGTGTAGACGATCCGCGTCCCGCAACGTCGAAATTGCTGGGTCCTCCATGGCGGCCATCAGCTGGGGGGTTGAGAGATGCTCTCTCCCCAGCCCCTGCGGGGCTCTATGGTCACCGTGGGCAGCAGCCCTTAGCCCAGGGCTTCTGGCTGCTGCTGCGGCAGCTGGGGATCCATGCTGCAGGCACAAGGTCTGCAACCAGTTGTCAGCTCTGTGTATCTTGTGTTGTTTAGTGCAACTGTGTCTGGGAGGGGCCCTTTAAGGGAGCGGCTTGCTGTTGAGTCCGCCCTGTGACCCTGTCTGCAGCTGTGCCTGGCACCCTTATTTCGATGTGTGCTACTTTGGCATGTAGACGTACCCTCGCAGCGCCTATTTCGATGTGGTCTGCGCAACATCGAAGTTGAACATCGACGTTGCCAGCCCTGGAGGACGTGTAGACGTTATTCATCGAAATAGCCTATTTCGATGTTGCTACATCGAAATAAGCTATTTCGATGTTGGCTTCACGTGTAGACGTAGCCATTGTGTTATGTTTCCTAACTTTATGTGTGCCTCGTGTACTGTTAAATGACTGGGCCCACTTATTCTAGAATTTTTTTGTTGGTTTTATTAAGGAAAAAGAGAAAGAGGAGGCAGAAATGGAAGGTGATATGGAAGTGGGGAAATGGATGTAAGTTAACAGATTTACTTTGATATTTACCTTGCTTATCTCAATGGAAATACACCTTCAGCCTTGAAATCTTTTAAAACTAAGGCTATGTCCACAGTGGCAATTGAATGACAACATTTTTATCATTCAGAAGTGCTAACCCCTCTCTCTAAAACAGACACAAGTTTTGTCACGGCCAGCACCAGTGTGAACACCATGTTGCTAGCAGGAGCACGCTGACAACGGAAACACCGCTTATTGGGTCTGGAAATATTCTGTCAATGGACGAGCTGACAAACAGCAGCTGTGCTGCCTGACTTGTAACAATGTGACTGCGTTGACATGATTGCATGGCTATGTAGACAAAACCTAAGTGTTCTTTGGGCAGCATTACAATCTGGGATGGCTAACAAATAGTATATACTGTGTGAAATGAAAATATTTATTTGAACTTAATGATCTTTGTAATGATGAGATTAAAAAGTTGGGCCCAGTACTGCGTTTTCCAGTGTGTGTCTGCTCCTTTCTTTATCTCCATGGGAGACATCTACACTTGAGAGTTTTGTCGACGAAACTCACAGAGGGTCTATACATAATGCGTTTTGTCAAGAGAAACTGTCAACAGAAAAGCTGTGTACATGCTCTGGGTGGCCCTTTTGTCAGCAGAGTGGGTCAAAAGATCCATCCGCTTTTATTTGTAAATGCGATCTGTCAACAGAAGTTTTATCGGAACATCCCTTCTGACAGTAACTTCTGTAGACAGGTGCTTCTAGTATAGATATAGGCCATCTGTGGACCACATGGTCATCTTTGTTTCTAGTACCGCCATCGCTGGGTGTCCCCTCCTCCTGCATCTGCTTTCTTAACGCTTTCTGGAAGAGTAGTAGCACATGAGAGATCCTCCCAAAGTGCCCGGTTCTCTGTAACCTAATTTATTTCTTTCCTGGCATATGAATAATTTATCTTTTGTTGGAAATTCTGCCTAGTGCCAAAATCATACAAGTGATGACTGTTTTAATCAGATAAGAGAATGTATATGGAACTTGAGTTAAGTTATTGAAAAGTTAAGCCTACAATACTACAAAGGTCCGCTGCTAAGCAACTTTAACACGGCCTTCTGCCTAAATACTGAAGTTGTCAGAGCATTTTATGGTAAGATATTTGACCATTTGCACTTCAGAATCTGACAGCTTTATTTTCAGGTAAGATAGATTCCCTGGTGAGATGCTTTGGTGGGTGGGTGGGAAATAATGGTTGAATCAGTGGCTTTTCCTACATGGACCTGAGAGTGTGAGGTCAGGCATTTCAAAATGTTAACAAAATTGAAGTATCAGTGGGGAAAACAAATATGTGATTTGCTTGGTGTTGGATAGTCCAGGGTTTTGAAGTATAAAAAGCAGATAGGTGTGAAAACTTATTTGTGAAGATTAGGTACATTTCTCCTATGATCCTTATCACATTGGTTCCTGTAGTAGAGTCTGTAAAAATGGTAAAAACCTGCCCACCTACCAGTAATTTTTGTAACAAGTATTGTGAGGTTTAAGAGAAAGATTGTAATGGATACGCTACTGGAATATGGCTAATTTATTAATAAGGACTACTTGTTAAATTTTATGCAAATGGCAGTTTTTCTCGATGGAGATATATTGATGTTTACCATTATGAATATGAAATTGTTAAATGTGGATTTTGAGTCCTCAGGAGCCATTTTGAGTGTGCAATTTATCAAATAGTGAAATGCATCCTAACAGAGTTGGTACCATAGGAAAGACAAAACCAGCAGGATAGTCAGGCAGCATGTCCATTGGGGAAAGAGAGCTGCTGTGACCTCAGTTGATATTATTACAATAGGTCCGTGCTCGCGTGGGAGACTGTTTTTTGACAGCAAGCAGAATGAAGCATTTTTATTTATTGAGGGCTCCACCCTGCAGAGCAATTAGGCATGTGCGTAACTCTAAGCAGTGGAGTAGTCTTACCGAATCCAATGGGACTATGTGTGTTCCTAATGGTTAAGAATGTGGGTGCTTTCAGCATCAGGGATGAAATGAGAAGACTTTACTGTGCAGTTGCCTGATCTATATGACAGAAAATACATGCAGGAGTCACTGTGCGAGGCAAGATTGTTCCCTTTGGAAACTTAGTTCAAGTTCTGGCCCTGCTACATTCTAATGACTCTCTCGTCCACATCCACTGCTGGCCTATGCCTGGAATGGGAATGGGATGCTCTCCTGAATGAGCTCTATCCTGCCCTGGTCTCCCACCAGAAGGTGTCTGTGTTTCCCTCTTCCCTGTGAAGAGGGAAGTTTTCTGCCCACTAAAATGCAGGATAGACTGGAACTCATACAGACAGCAACTTCAACTTGCCCAGCCTATCTGCTTCAGGGATTCACTTCACCTCTCAGGGCTCACCCTTCTGAGATGGCCTGCCCCCTCCATTCCAGAACGCACACTCCCTTCTCTTTCTGGCCACTGCTTGTGATATGATCTGTTTACTTGGGTACCAAATCCCACTGTCTCGCTCTGACCAAGAACTTTAAGAAAAAAGGAAGGGACTATGTAAAGAGTTCAGGTCAGTGCATGAAAACAGTAAGTATGGAGCCAGCAACTGAGTGGGGTGGCAGGGTTGGTGGCCAAGGGAGCTGGGCCATATGCTAACACTCAGCATCACAGGAAAGTGGTAGGAAATTGCATCCGGTTGAAGAGCAGAACTAGAACTCTAGAAAGGGGCCTACTTCTGTGTTGAGGACCTTCCACTGTGAATTTTTGCACTTTAAACTTAAATTCTCACCTGTAAAACTTCCACACCGAGATTTCTTCTTTTCCCTCTAATTTATATGATTGGGGGAAGGGAAGGAAAAGAAGCAACTGGCTGTACAGTCCAATGTATGGCACAGTTATGGCAAGCATCACTAGGTGGTGCTGTTACACATAGTGTTTCAGGTTCTTTTCCTAACATACAAGTGAATATTCAATATTGGGAAGACATGCCATGGTGTGAATTTTTGTTATGCAAGGTTCTGAGTGTTGGCATTTGTCCTTCAAAAGGGAGATGTGTGAGCAGCAGGAGTTTGGTGTCTACCTTGATCTCTAATTAGTCAATTCTTTAGACAGAGTTGTTCAGCATGCACTGGTTGCTGGAGCTGGGGCTCAGATTCCTAACTGAAAGCTGCTGATTGTCGTTTGACCCTTTCTGTTCTGGAATTGGAGTATGTGTGTAATTATATTTAGTGTACACCTGATTTATGCAGCACTGATTTCTCTTCCACTGGAAAGCAGATCCCCTAAGTCTCATATATATGCTGGACAAAGGAGCACAGACCAAATCTTGTCTTGGCATTAGGCATAGATCAGGAGTGTCCAATATGCTCACTACTTGCCACATATGGCAAATAGGACGCTGCATTGTGGCGAATATGGGGTAGCCTACCCATGGTTCTTGAGCTGCATGTGGCTCTTGGAGCTTTTAAATGCCGCTGCTCCTGAGAGCTGCACATAGGAACAGCCAGCTGCCCTCTCCGTGAACATGCCCCACCGCAAGTTGCTGGCACTGAATTAGAATGGCAGGGAGAGGGTGTGTGTGTGTCTGGCTCTGGGGGAGGGCATCAGTTAGAGCTGGGGGAGGGGCTGGGAGTGCCTGGCTCTATAAAGTTTTGTATAATATAATGTGTCAAATGTGGACCGATGACAACCACAAGTGTGGCCAGCTTTGAATTCCCACTGTACACCTCTGGCATGGACTCTCTATCGCTTGATGTCTCCAGATGAAGACTGGATGCTTGTCTGGAAGATATGCTCTGGGCAAACACAAGCTATTTGGTAGAGTGCATGGGTAACTGTGGAAATCTGGGGCCTGTATGATGCACTTATGGACTTGGGGATTGGATGGTCTCTTCTGGCTTAAAAAAAATTGCACCTGTCTTTTCAAAAGAGCATAAAAGGAAGGTGGGCTCTGCACATGTAGAACCAAAGACATCTCAGGCTGCAAGGGATCTTTAGACGTCAAGTCCAGCCCCCTGCATTGAGGCAGGACCAAACTCCTGATGGGTGTTTGTCCAACCTGTTCTGTAAAACCCTGGAGGCCTATTCCAGACCACGTCTCCTTTACCGTTTAGCTCAGTTAAATGGAATGTAGCTTCTAGTGAACAAAGGCTGAAGGTGTTTCTGAACAAGGTGTCATTCAGGCTTCCCCGAATTACTTATGTCTTCAAGAGAGCCCTGTATATTCTCTCTGTAACTGGCTGACTCGCCAACCACTGCAGGCAGAGACAGAGGAGGAAATAGTGTTGCTGCTTCCATGTCACACCCTGCTCCCTTTGCAGAGGATGAACCCTTGCTTGCAAAGACTCCCATTATGTTCAAGCCCCCTGTGTAGGAGTGAAAGGGAAGTGGAGGAGAGGTTCATAGGCCCATCTCCCCTGGATACTGTATCAGGAACAGGTTCCAGCTGGCTCTGAGAGCATCTTAATTTAAAACCCTTTCTATGTGAATAGGATTCTCTGGTAGATAATTCTCTTAATAAGAATCAATTACCTGTTCGTTTTTTTAAAGTTTCCAGTTGCATGGAACAGGTCCCAGGGGATGCGTGAGATTATGTTCTTAAACCATTAATTTCTTCTGATTATCATACTGCTTTCCTCCTGCTAATTGCTAAACCCTATGGGATCTCACTAACATGAGCTACAGCCAGAGACAGACAACAAAATCAAAAGTCAGCAGCAGGGGTACTTTTAAAACCACATTTCCAAACTTATCCTGTAGTGATGGGACCCAGAAAAGGCCAGTCCATCTCTCTGCCAGTGCAGAAGTGTCCCTGCAGAACATTGTAAATGTGTTTTTCCCTCTATTTTTATATGGATTTCAGTGATGTAGTGTGTACATATCTCCCTAACGAGACAATTCCACCACATGGTACATCTCATCAGCTGTAGCTTTTCCTGGTGTTGCTCCTTAATTTCCTCTTTTATAACTTGGCTTCCCTACTGGCAGTTAAATCCCTGTATACTACCCCACATTTCCTTTCTATCTTTGGTCATTCCATCATTTTAATACTGTTAACATGTCCCCCACTTAGTTATCCCTCAGCTAAACTCGGTATATGTGGATCTTTATTTACATAGTTCTTCAAATATTTTGTCATTCCCTGATCAGCAGTTTTTGTCTTGTGAACTCAAGGTTGATTAGTGCAATAACTAACTGAAAGTAGCATTGGCTTTCTCAGTTATTTATTGCTGCCAGAGTGCATTGCAATTTCCTACACCCTTTTCTAGACACATTGTTGCATTTCACGTATGTATTAGGTTTTAGCTTAAAAACGTGCCTAAACTAATATACATATAAAACGTAATAAGCCTTTCCTCTGTATGACATCTATCATTTAATATGTGTTTTAAAATTGCCTTTTAGGATTTAATAACACATGCTGAATTATATAGCAAGAGAAAGTAATCTAATCTATCAATTCTCAGATGAGATTTGTAGGAGGTTGGTATAAGCCAAATGAGACACTGTGTTATTTCTCTACTAGTAAAGAGGTTGCTTCAAATACTTGAACCAAAAAGGTGAAATTTCTGCAGGAAAAAATGGCAGAGGGAGATTTGTAGACAAAGGTGTCAGTAGTTCATCCCTGTACCTTCAAGAATGATCCCTTAGAGCATTGTTGCCACTTGCAGACATAACCCCTGTGATGTTTTGATCCTGGAGATTCTTCTCATCTTGATGACTTAAAGCTATTCACAAAACCACCTTTATGTTTTCTTAGCCTTTCTTCCCTCCTTTTACAATTTTGACTTTTTGTCACTGGCTGTGTAAAGTAAGAGGTGTGGAAGGGGTGTTGTTTCATTTGTGGGAACACCCCTAGATGTGCATAACCATTGTGGAGAAAATAAGGGTAAAAGCATCTGAAAAGTCTTCTTTGAATGTATCTACGGTAAATGCTTTGTAAACTCTTTCATATCTGGCAGCCCTGGGACTGCGAGGTTGCCCGATATTCATATATTCTGGTTAATAGAGAGGTACAGCTAGCAATACATAAAACTAAAGAAAAACAAGAGAAGATAGTAAGAAGCAAACAAAAACGTATGCAGTCTACTTTATTTACCAACCACAGTAGTGTTGTACACTCCAAATGTATACTGTATGTGCTGTATTTATTTGTGTTTACTTTCACTATGCTGTACTTATGGAAAATGTAACTAAAATTTACTGATGGTTAAAATACCGGTTGTTTGGGAGTTCCACGTGATAGAATACGGGATATGAAAGAGTTTACTGTATGAAGTGTGTGACTCCCAAATTTTTAATGTGTTTAGAAATTAAAATCTGTTACAATAGCTGATGTTTTTCATATATTGCTTAATTGTACTTTAAAGGAATATTTCCAGGTAAGTATTTTTTGAAAAATATCCAGGTATTTATGCATACCTATCATTCTAGGAGCAGTATATTATATGCAGGTGAGAACATTGGGAATTCATTGATATTTGACACAGTACTCTAAATAAAGAGGCACACAATTACTTGTAAGGATGCACTACTCGTGTGTAGCAGTATACACACTTCTACATAATGCTAGCTTGTAATGCTCTTTCTTTATCAATTACTTTATTAATGAGACATTCCACCCCTTAGTACATGGGAGTTATATGCAGCAAATGATTCCATCATCCGACAAACAACTGATGAAGTGGAAGTTTTCTTGGAGATCTGAAGTACTCCAAGTGGATAATAGTAGCATAAAGAATGAGAGGCTTTATAATGAAAGAGAGAGCATTCCTGCAGGGTTTGTATGCCAGGAAAGGGAACTCAGTATCTGTTGCCAAGAAGCTGTCATACCTGCCTTAATTATGATTAACAACATACACATATACCTGAGAAGATTTTTTTTCTCATTGACTTTTGTAGAATGTCCATGTCGCTCCTACTATTATCTCAGTAGCATCTGCTACTGTAGTTTTTATGATCGGGTCTAGTCTCTGATGCATCATCCATCTATGCAGAAAAAGTATTTGCAGAGCATGCATTCATCGTCAGTTTCAAACATCCTTCTCAGCAGATTTCTACCTTAGATAGCACCAAACCCTATTTCTATAGCTTTGGGCAGTTGTATGGTCTAATCCTGTACAAGGAATAAAAATTGCTTAGAGTAGCAGAGTAATGCTATTGCATTTCATGATCCAGATCTATGCAGCTGTGTAGCTAAAGGCTCTAAAGCTGATCTGAATCACTTGTAAGCTGCGTCTACACGTGCACGCTACTTCGAAGTAGCGGCACCAACTTCGAAATAGCGCCCGTCGCGTCTACACGCGTCGGGCGCTATTTCGAAGTTAACTTCGACGTTAGGCGGCGAGACGTCGAAGTCGCTAACCTCATGAGGAGATAGGAATAGCGCCCTACTTTGACGTTCAACGTCGAAGTAGGGACCGTGTAGACGATCCGCGTCCCGCAACGTCGAAATTGCTGGGTCCTCCATGGCGGCCATCAGCTGGGGGGTTGAGAGATGCTCTCTCTCCAGCCCCTGCGGGGCTCTATGGTCACCGTGGGCAGCAGCCCTTAGCCCAGGGCTTCTGGCTGCTTCTGCGGCAGCTGGGGATCTATGCTGCAGGCACAGGGTCTGCAACCAGTTGTCAGCTCTGTGTATCTTGTGTTGTTTAGTGCAACTGTGTCTGGGAGGGGCCCTTTAAGGGAGCGGCTGGCTGTTGAGTCCGCCCTGTGACCCTGTCTGCAGCTGTGCCTGGCATCCCTATTTCGATGTGTGCTACTTTGACGTGTAGACGTTCCCTCGCTGTGCCTATTTCGATGTTGGGCTGAGCAACGTCGAAGTTGAACATCGACGTTGCCGGCCCTGGAGGACGTGTAGACGTTATTCATCGAAATAGACTATTTCGATGTTGGCTGCACGTGTAGACGTAGCTGTAATCTGTACCAGTAAAATATTCAGACTTGCAATGGAATCCAGTAAGTGTTGGTCACAAAGCCAGTTTTTGAGCTCATTCTTCTGTCTCATTTCTTGTGGCTAGATTATTACCACCACTTACTGTGCATGTAGGTGTCTTAAAGGGAAATATCCAGGAAAGTCCATACTTCATCATTTATAATGAAGTAAATGCATGTTAAAAGCAAGGCTGAATAACATTCATGGCCTTTCCTGTGGGTGTGGTGGTCTATGTACACACACTAAATTGTGGGACCTAGGTATAGATCAGTCATGAAGAATTAATTACTATTATGTGGCTGCCCAGGCTTGAATGTAGTAATTCCAGGTGAGCATTGTACTGTAAATTGTTGTAGCAAGAAATATAAATAGATTCAGATCAGTGACTCATGTTTTCAGTTGTTCATATATTCTAGGGCAGACAGGGCTTTTAGAAATGAAGATCCAGTAGAGCAATTCCATCCCACACAGTATTTGCGTTTTATGTGCCACCCTGCCTCTCTGTCATGTGCCTTTGACCTAACTGTATTGTACACTTAGGCTATGTCTACACTTGAGTGTTTTGTCAGTAAAACAACAAAGAAGCCCATGGAGTGTCCAGATTCCCCAAGCTGTTCTGTCCACAGTAAGTCAATAGAACACAGCATGTTTGTCAACAGCTGTGCCCCAGTCGCCATGAGCTGTTCTGGCTGTTCTGGGGGGTCCTCTCCTTCCAGGACACCCGGCAGCCCTGTCTGCTGTGCTTCTGGTTGGCCATTTTTTCAATAGAGTGGCTGAGCTGTCCATTTGCTTTCTGTCAACAGAGCAGATCGCTCTTGACAGTTTGGCTGTGATCGTCTGTCAACAAATCCCTGCAATCTAGACAGCCTTAGAGTTAATGGCAGATAATGGTATGTAGAGTCATAGTCCTTCAAGGACCCCAGCTCTATCTATTTCTTGGGAATTACATAGACAAGGTGGGAGAGGTAATATATGTCCCCGGACTGACTTCTGTTGGAGTAAGAGGCAAGTTTTGAGGTTACATAGAATTCTCCTGTGCATTAGACATTTTGGCCATGTCTACACTAGCACAAATCTTTGAAATGGCCATGCAACTGGCCGTTTCGAAGATTACTAATGAGGCTCTGAAATGCATATTTAGCACCTCATTAGCATGCTGGTGGCCACGGCACTTCAAAATTGCTGCGTTTTGCTGCCGCACGGCTCGTCCAGATGGGGGTCCTTTTTCAAAGGACCCTGGAAACTTCGAAATCCCCTTATTTCTATCAGCAGAAAACGACCTCTGTCTAGACGGGCTGCACGGCGGCGAAACGCGGCAATTTTGAAGTGCTGTGGCCGCCGGCGTGCTAACGAGGCACTGAATGTGCATTTCAGAGCCTCATTAGTGATCTTCGAAATGGCCATTTGCAGATTTGTGCTAGTGGAGACATAGCCTTTGTTGTACTTCAAAGACTTATGCAGGATCTTTTGCAGGCGGTAAGTCAAAATGCCACATTTACTGGTAATAGCTATAGCAGGTTCTACTTTATCATATGCATAAATGCACTCATACACGTGCACGCACACACGCAGGTGCACGCACACGCTCACACGGTCTTTTTGCTCCCCCTGCCTTCATTGCCCAGGTGAGTTAGATCAGGGAGGGCTGGAGCTGGGCTTCTGCTGGTCTGGATCAGTGCTTGATGTTGACAAGAGACCCAGGGTCCCCGTGCAAAATACCCTGGATTTATAGCAGCTTCCCTTTCATGCAGATCTATGGTAATTTGTCATGCATTAGCTCATGCATATGCAGAACCTGTGGCAGCTTCTGGGTGTTGTCTCAGTGCTGCCACACTTCAAAAAGGGGTGCTTCCAGTACTTGCTGCTGACTCCGAGGTCTTAGATATGTCCAGTCTTCTTTTAATGAGCCCACTTCACAGGTCTTATTGTTCTTGGATCTGGCTTCCATCCCCTCTCAGACCCTTGCAGCTGTTGCTGGAGGTGCTTGTCTTTCATGCCTTAGCAGCCATACACCTCATTCACTCAACAGGGAAATCCATTAATTAAACGTCTAGTGTGAAGAGGTTTTCTTTACCTTACCTAATACAAAAGACTTAATATAAAGTTGTAAAAAGTTTCTAAATAAAAGGACTTCATAATACCAAGATATACAACAAGGCTATGTCTACACTAGCCCCAGAACTTCGAAAGTGGCATGATAATGAACCTAACTGAAAGATGATAATGAGGCACTGCCATGAATATGCAGTGTCTCATTAGCATAATGGCAGCCACGGTACTTTGAAAGTGCTGCTCTCGATCATGCGTGGCTCGTCTACATGGGGTCCTTTTCGAAAGGGTCCCGTACACTTCAGTTATTTGGTTATAGGTGTGCAGGGTTCTTTTGAAAAGGACCCCATATAGATGAGCCACACGCGATTGAAAGAGGCAGTTCCAAAGTGCTGTGGCCGCCATTATGCTATTTATTAATTATTTTATTAATCATTAGCATCTTTCAATTAGGTTCATTATCATTCGCCTTTTAAAGTTCTGGGGCTAGTGGAGACAGTCCAAAAGACTTAATATAAAGTTAGATAAAGTTAAAGTTATATAAGGAGAGGCTTAATTCAGAGGTTGTATAAAGATGATCTACACTCATATGAAAATGAGTAATAGAGAGATGTATCTACGTTGTAAATGATTAATACGGAGCTGTAGCTACAATTTAAGCTCTAAGGGCCCTGTTAAATCAATCACTGAGGGAGTATAATGCTCATTCAATGGAAATTGTGGAAACAATTGATCTGATCAATAGTTTGGCCACTGGACAGATCATTTGCTTGTAGCTTGAGCGGTTATGATACAAGAAGTACAATTGCTCAGTCTGTTTATAAATGCCTAATAACATCTAAAAGCAGCACGGCTGGCAATCACAGCAGAAGGTAAATAAAATGTGTTCAATGCTTAATACTGTATCAGAGGGGTAGCTGTGTTAGTCTGTGTCTGCAAAAACAACAAGTCCTGTGTCACCTTTTTGACTAACATATACTGAAGCATAAACTTTCATGGGCAGTGCATCTGATGGAGTAAGTCTTTGCCCACCAAAGCTTATGCTCCAAAAATCTGTTAATTTAACACTTAATACTGTATATTCTAATTTGAAATGAAGTTTGTGAAAGAAACCCAGTGCTTGAAATACATAGATGAAGAACTGAATGATCTGTTGCATTCAGAGTTTCAAATGGGATTCATTTCTGTTTGTTATGCTTCTCATATATTTCACTCAATTTGAAGCGGGGGGCATGGTACACAGGAGACAAATGCATTGTCCCTATCTAGTGTACAGTGGTGCATGAGTGAACAAAATCACCTGGAAATCTTTTCTATTTCTGTTACCTTTGGCATTATTGATGTGCACGATTTTCATTATCTTGCACGTTAATCATATTTGCTATCCTAAACTAATTTTCAAAAAATTTACAAACCTTAGGTGGCTATAACCCCAAATAATTTGGGGGACAGTTCAGCATCCAGGTAGAAGCTGCACACTGCACTGCCCAACCACAGGGAGTTGGAGGAAATTTTGTTCAAGATCATTGGAGCAAAGGCACTCTGCTGTCAAGTTCCAAGAGGGCCTCAATATTCACATCGCAAAGAAGAAAGCAGCTGCTAGGATTCCCCTATTGTATGGTACTTGTGTCATTTTCAGCAGAATGATTAAAGGCTGCTGCAACCCTCAACTGGCATTGCACCATTGGTGTAACAGGTGTAGGGTTTTTCACATTTCTTACCCTTAGACACAACTGTAATTTATTAGTACTACAATTCTAAACCATCCTATCTGGAGAGTCACTAACTGTGTTAATTGTTGCTAATGGACAATGTTGGTACGTCTTGATGGGTCACTTTTCGACCTTCGTTGTTTGAATGCTAAAACCGAGATGCTTGAGAGGCTCACCCTTGAAGCCCTTTTCGCTGATGACTGTGCACTTACGGCATACAAGGAATCTGATCTCCAGCTCATCGTCAACAAGTTTGCTGAGGTCACTCACCTCTTTGGTTTGACCATCAGCCGAGGAAAGACCGAGGTGCTGTTTCAACCTGCTCCAGGATCTGCTGTTCTCCCCGCTTCAATCTTTATTGAAGGCACAGAGTTAAAAACAGTAGAGGAGTTCAAGTACCTTGGCAGTGTGATAGCCAATGATGGCTCCCTTGACAAAGAAATGAATGCCAGAATCTGTCAGGCCAGCCGGACACTAGGACATCTGAGAGTGCGAGTGTTGAATCAGCACAATATCCAACAGTCTACTAAACTGAAAGTGTACAAGGCTGTAGTCCTGACCAGTCTGCTGCATGGCTGTGAAACCTGGACCTTGTACAGAAAACATATAAAACTTCTGGAGCTCTTCCACATGCAGCCTGAGGTCAATACTGAACATTTGATGGCAGGACAGAGTTACAAACCTGGAAGTCCTGGACAGAGCAGGAACCACGAGCATTGCAGCCTTGATTCTGAACGCCCAGCTTCACTGGACAAGGCACATCATACAAATAGAGGAGTCAAGAATCCCTAAGCAACTCCTCTATGATGAACTCTCCCAGGGCAAAAGGAATAAAGGTAGGCCTTGCAAGAGGTACAAAGACTGTGTAAAGGCCAGCATTGCTCATGCGGGTTTAAAACCAGATCAGCTAGGGCATCATGCAAAAGACGGAACAGGCTGGCGTGCTCTCGTATGACAAGCATATGACAACTTTGAAGAGCAGAGACGCGTACGCCTCATTGATGCTCGTGAGAGGAGGAAAGCAACAGCAGCAGCTGGATCAACAGAGCCAGGACAATTCCCTTGCCCCCACTGTGAATGCTCATGCTGTTCAAAGCTTGGACTCCTCAGCCACATGCAAGTCCACAACCGATGAGCCTGTGCAAGTTCAAGATGTCATCATCGGACACGACGGACTACCTGCTGCAGGTATGTTCTAGTCCCTACCTTTCCTATGATGATGAATGATATGCCTGTATACTTTCCTACAATGTAGAAAATACTGAATGAGTAGTAGGATGTGAACTCTTTCTCTTTCGTGCTCAACCGGTAAAGGTGCACTACTAGGAAAGCAATTTCCCCGGTTTACAGGATTTCAGATATGACCTTTGACCTGGGAATCAGGAGGTGTTAGAGAAAGTTGTTGAGTACTATCAGTTATCGGTCAGCTCAAGAAGTATTTTACCATAGATGGGGTTAGTGCTGGTGAAGTGGAGATGGTAGCCCTGTTGGCTAGCACGCTGGGTAAGTCTAAACTGCAGGTAGCCATGACTAGCCTATGCCAGCTGACTCGGGTTTGCAGGGGGCTGATGCTGCAGGAGTGTTCAACTGCAGCTCAGATGTTCTAGCTTGGGCTGCAGCTCCAACCTGGGGACCTCCCGCCCCGCAGCACCCTATAGCCCTGTCTGCAGCTGGAGCTTAGAAGTCTACACTGCAGTTAAATAGACCTGCAGCCTGAGCAGGCTGGCAATGGCCAACCACAGAGTTTTAACTGCAAAGCAGATGTACCTTCTGGGGCTGGAACCTGAGACTTCTAGAGCTAAAAAGAACGACCTGCCCCAGCTTGGGTTAAGGAGCCCAGTCTCTGCAGCTGGCATCTGTAACACCTCATATCCTCTGCAAATGGATATGAGGGGACCTGTGGGTTACGTTTTATGCATGTTTTATGATTAGCATCTAGCATTCATTTCTTTTTACAAAATACTTTTGCAGCTGGATATAAACCTGCTATGCCAAAAATGTCCTTGGATGAGAATTTTGCAGAACAAATCTGAACATCTCTGAGTGGTGAAAGGAAAAAAAAGTCATCAGCATGTAAAACTAGAAGTCCTGAAAGGTAGGTTCATAACATGTGGGACCTCAGAGGCCAGAAACACTAGCGCACAAAGTAACACATAAGTCATATACAGGTTTTAGCTCAAGGCACGGCTGTAAAAATCAAGCCACTCTAATCCAGTGGTGTCCAAAAGAAATTTAACAACTGCCGCAGCCGCCTCTCCTCTCGCTTTCTGACCCAGGCACCCCTCCCCAGGGCCAGGCACCCCCTACGCAAACTGCCAGCGACTCACCGGAGCTGCCACTGGAGCTCCCCATCGCTGGAACCACCCTGCTGCTGGAGCTGCCCCGCATGATGCTTTGAGCCCTGCCACGCGCTGTCGACACTGGAGCTGTAGGAGGAGACGCCTCTGCTGCCACACACTTGTGGCACCAAGTAGTGTAGTGTGTGCGCAGAGCGTGTGAAGGGCTCTCCATGCGTATGGCTCTAAGGAGCCACATTTTGCCACAAGGCAGTGTCCAGTTTGCCACATGTGGCAAACAGAAACTACATTGGACAACACGGCTCTAATCCACCTTGGGAAAACGTAAGAATGCAGTGTGCAAACCACATGTGGCTTTATTGGGTTGAACCTGATCATGTGTAGGTGTAAATCCAGAATTACTATTGAAGCCAATGGAGTTGCATTGGCGTGGAACTGGTTGATGTACCTCAGGTCAGACTGAGATCTATGGCTAAAATCCTGATCCCACTGAACTCAGTAGCAAAAACCTCATTGACTTCAAGGGGACAGATTTCAACCTATGTTTCTGATTAACTTGAGATAATGGCTTATACAGGTCTGACCTCCTAATGCCTACTTCTGCTTCAGCCTGACATGCCTTGCCAACTGTGATCTGATAGTGCTGAAGCAATCTTAATTTAAGGCAAGAACATATTTTCTCATTTTTTTGAATTAAGGAAAAGAATGTAGCGTGCAGATCAGATGCTTTTTGAATTTATATTCCAGTTTTCAGTACAGAACTAACTCCCAGGAATAAGACCCACATAGCCTGGAATTTAAAGTGTATTAAGAGCTGAGAGATTTCTATAAATTAATACACCTAGGTGACTATATTAAGCAAACCAGCCTTGGAGGGATTTAGTGCATTTATACTCTATAATTTTCAATCTCCAAAGACTTTCATTTACCTTGAGACCTATTTCTCCTCTTTCTGTCTGTTCCAGTACAGTTTGAAAGTACTGGTCTGTGGCGTTTCCTCCTGAAACAGAAGACATTTTCAGATATGGTACTCCTTCTCACAGTTGTTCAGTTCATTCAGGCGGAGAGTTTTGTTACACGGAATGGTGCGACTTGTTTCTTGTAAGTGTTGAGTTTCAAAATCTTGCCTTTCATGGGTACATTGCTGATAGAAAAATCACGTGTGGATCACTATTGGGAAGTGGAAAAATGTGGTATTTTATCCTAGGAAGTGACAGATATAAAGAGGCTTACAGCAAAGTCTGAGGACAGAACTGTGTTTTTGTAAATCCACTGACTTTCTATTTAGCTTGTAGAGGACTCCAATATACGAGGTACTGCTGTAGAATTTGACAAAAAGTTGTTGCTGGGATAACAGCCAAAATGTGTGTGTTTTAGTCTGGTCGTGAGCATTTATGGTGCTAGAGGAGACCCATTCTTTTTCAATGAAACATGTCAAGATCACATTTGAAACAAACTAATATTGACTTAAAAGTTTTTGGAGCACTATTTCCTTTTTCATTTAAAACATTTTTCTTATTTTTCCATTCTAAATATAAAAAGATGATTTTTGTCTCCCACCTGTGCTCTGAATAGCAGGATTCAAAGCTTCGTATCTTCAGCAATCCTCCTTTTCTTCGTGTTTGTAACCATTGCTATTTATTAGCTGTTCCCAGTAGTGCTCCCATGTGCTGGGTAATATAGAAACCATATAAGGAGGCACAAAGCCTCGCCATGAGAATTTGCACTGAGCGGATCAAATGTTAGCAGAAAGGGGCATTGGGGCATTTAAGGGAAATTAATTGGTCAAGATTAATTTGGTTTCTTTTTCCATTCACCTAAAATGCCAGGGTAGAAGGCCATTACCCCATTTACTTGTTCAAAAGTATTTGGCAGTTTTAACCTCTCCCTGACACCTCACACCAACTCATGACCTGATCACAAAAAAATTGACTGAGTATTTGATATTGATATGCAAACTATGGCCTCCAACAAGTCTCGAAACACTCATGCACATGCTTACCTTGATTGCCACATGTAATCTTCTTGATCACATGGGGCTATTACTGCAAGTAAAATTAAGCACTGCAAGATCAGTGATTATAGATTAGCTTGGATTCAGACTAGTTTTCTGACCATGTTATTTCCATTTGTTGTCTGGATGCGGGTCTGTGGATTTTCATCATCGAATACTCATGTATGCAAATTTAAAATTTCTTTTCTGGGAATACTTATGTGAGCAGAACTCAATTGCTTGAAAATTCATGTCAAATAGCGCTGTAGAACAGGTATCAGTTTCAGCAAAGTAAATTTAGCTTGGTACTTTTCACAATCCCTGCGCTTATACAAATGCAAGAAAATTACCTGTCTCAGGAAAAACAATGAGGAGTTCTATGTTACCTTAAAGACTAACAGCTCTTTAAGATGCCACAGGACTCTTTGTCGTTTTTACAAATACAGACTAACACAGCTACCTCCTGAGGGTGTAAGTAGATTGCAGATATGCAGTTCTAGCTACAGCAATTGCATAACTAAAATTGACTTATCTGCAATTGACTTACTTGGCCGTCCACACATAAGGAGGTTGATGGGAGATTTGGCTGCCGACCCCAGACAGTTTGATTTTGTGCATCTCTATCAGGTGTGCAAAATTGAACTCGGGAAGACTCTGACCAGAGTCAATCTTCCTGGAAGTGTAGACAGAGCCTGAGACTTCCTAGCTCAGGGGAGGGGATACAGAGAGAGAACACACTGGTCAAAGTATCCCCTTCAGTAGGCCACCCTAGTTGTAATACATCTGCCTGAAGGGATGCCTAGAATTTCAAATAAAATTCATTTTATTTGAACTTTAAGTGTTTATATGAGTTTATATGATGGTTCTTAAAGAGTCTGCTGGTTTGAGAGAGATTCTCTGCACTTAGAAAAACAAGGACTAGTGTAGGAACTGGTGACATCTCTGAAAATGAAAGAAACAACGTGAACGAGTAACTTACTATAGTAAACTCTTTCCTATCCGGAATTCTATTATCTGGAACTCTCAAATAACTGCATTTTTACCATAAGTAAATTTTAGTTTTGTTTTCCATAAGTACAGTATAGTGAAAGTAAGTATAAATAAAGTACATACAATATAAGTTTACGGTACTACTGTTGTTGGTAAATAAAGTACTCTGCATACATCTTTATATGTTTCTTAGCATCTAATCTTGTTTTTCTTTAGTGTTATACATTGCCAGGTATACCTCTCTATTATCCAGAATATTGGAGTATCTGGCAACCTCCTGGTTACGGGCTGCCAGATATGAAAGAGTAAGTGGTGCTAGAAGGTATATATATGTGCATATGTAGATATAGAAAATCACATGCAGTGCTTAATAGCCATTTTAAGTCATTACAATTTATATTTTTCATGCACCCATGATCTCCTCACTTGGACTTTACACCCTCTTTCCTCTCCCCTGTTAATATTACAAAAGTCCTGAACCAGTGATAGTTTCAGATAAGACTCCATGTGACCCACTGTAAGTAGGAATGAGGTTTCGAATGTTAGTAACCATCAGGGAGGGAGATTAGCAGCCAAAATGCGGGTCAGGTTTCCAAAGATCACAATGTATGTAAGTTACACATGCCTTTTTGGTGTGTGTGCATGTTTCCTTTCATGTAACAATTTTAGAAATACATCATTTAACTGAAAACCATATAGCTGCAACTAATAAGAGCCATGCTGCTAAATTATTAGTTCACATAAAGGGTCTAGCTTGTAACTACATTTTCTCCACACTGGTGACTGCATTTACTAGAAGGATTCGGTGGCCACATGTCTGGCATTAGTCCCCATGTCCCTGAACCAATGCCTTTCTTAAAACTAATCTTCAGAAAATCCCATGCTACATTTAACTTTGGTATCTCTCCTGTGGGCCTCATGTCTAACCAGACATGGACGATCTGAATATTTCCTGCATGCTAAACAGACCTTTGTAAGCCTTTTCCTCTAGGCTAGATTGTTATAAATGCTGTTTATGATCCTGCTATGACAACTGTGAAGGACATGGCAAAGAATTTATCACAGGATTATTCATCCACCATCGGAATACCTAATAAGATTCTAAATGACCCAAGATGATAATAAGATCTAGCTTGTAGCAATAAGGTATTAATAAACTGCTTTTTTTTCAATAAAGAAGAGTCCTGGCATCATTACCCTGACATATTTGTTTTCCTTATATTTTGCTGGCAAAGTAGCTCTGGTGCTTTATATAGCACATTTATAAAAAGCTGTGATGTATGAAAAATACACCCCATATGAAGTGAAGAGAGTTATGTTTGCCTATGCCATGGCAGGGCTAGACTTTTCAGTCATAGATTCTAATTGTTCCATGCTGTTTGTCTTTGTATTTAAAAATTACATGTAGTATAATACATGGCCCACTGCAGCACACAAGGCCATAATTCAGATGAAGGGGTTTTGTCAAAATCATAAACCCAGAAAGTGCAGCTCAAGTGATTAATGACTGACACTGGCACCCCGAAGCGGTAGTGAACCTGACGCATCTCCCGTACCCCTATTTCAGTTGGTATCAACCTAACACCATTAACTTACTTTAAAAAGAGGGTCACAAACTTCTGTGACAAGTCTCAGTGATTCCACGGCAGAGTCTAGTTTATCAGACTATTGCTCCAATCATCAATCCACACCTCTGTCTGGGCAGTTTCCTTGGAGAAGCCAAGGATGGGTGTATGTCTAATTAAACGTTATTTATGTTTTGACCTAAAGGGATCTCAGCTTCAGAGAAACTGGGTTCATTTCAACTGACCATGAGGTCCGAGGCATAGCAGTTTGAAATTTTTTTGAGCTTCTCAGTTGCATTGTAGTTCTAGGAATGCAAAGTTACATTGCAAACCAGTAATGTCTTCAGGGTATTGAACAAGGCAAAGGGAGTAGGGCTGCACACAGCTCTGGTGACTTGATCTTTATGCTATGGAGGGAAAATATTTTTTTCTTCTCTGCGTTTTTTCATATTTCATTTAATCACACAGGTGGGGGAGTCTTCTGGGTTAGGGCACTAGCATCTCTCTTCCCCATCTGTGCAATGGTGTATTAATACCTCTCTTCTCATAGGCGTGTTGTAAAGATAAATACCTTAAAGACTGGGTCCGTGCTCAGATGTCACTGTAATGGGGGCTGCATAAGTCTTAAGATAGATTTTTAGGTCAAAGGGAATTTATCCTTTTCAAACAGCTGGTATTTTGTGTGCAAATATTCCTCTCTGACCCAGTGTTGCTGGTGCTGTTTTATGCACCAATTTTGCTCACACAGAGCTAGCTCAGCTGTTTGCTGTGGGTGCTCAGATATGGCTTTTTATTTTTTGTCTGGGTGTAAAATGAGCACATGCTCATATTGGTAGGTGCGATAAATTGCACAGGCAAAAATGAGAGGACAAAATCCGTGGTTGAGACTAGATTTTCAGATCCAAGTGGGAAGGCAAGAGGTCCACTATCTTAACCTTCTCCTTACTTCCCAGTAGATCTGTCAGTAAATTAAAGAGCTCATACCACTATCATAAAACACAGGGGTTGTTAGCGCCATAAATTATCTGAAGATTTTATTGTACTGATGCCTTTCTGTTAATGTGATGTTTGTGAAAATTTCAAATTTACTTGATATTTGCCTGTTTGAATAGCTTCTTGAAGACAAATATTGAAAAAAAAGTTCAAATATTTGATCTTTAAACATTGTTCTGTCTGAGTTTGGTACGTAGTTCCTCTTT
This sequence comes from Carettochelys insculpta, assembly GCF_033958435.1. Classification (NCBI taxonomy): domain Eukaryota; kingdom Metazoa; phylum Chordata; order Testudines; family Carettochelyidae; genus Carettochelys; species Carettochelys insculpta. The sequence continues at coordinate 12,960,120 of NC_134148.1, forward strand.
GCAGATTGGGCAGACTTATGTAACAAACCAGTAAACATTTTGAATGTTATAAATAATCGTGGAATTTGAGTATTCATGCATAACATGCTTTCTTCATGAGTTAGTTGAATAGTTCTTTAATGTTCATGGAAAGGGAACACACAAAGACATAGCCATTGTTATGGCAAAGTCTCAGGGGATATAGTCTCTTGTAGGTCACTTGGACCATGTCTACATGAGTGGGTTTTTTTCCTGAGAAAACCAGACTTTTGATGAATAAAAACCTCAGAGTGTCTACGTGGCAAATGCATTTTGTCGACAGTTTGTCGACAAAAACCTGGCACATCTGCTGGTAGCGTTGTACCTCTCCCCGTTCAGGTCTAATGCCTCTCTTGACAGTGTACTGTTGACAAAACAGCTGTCTAGATGCTCTGGAGCCCTTTTGTTAACAGGGCTTCTGGTTCACTGGGCAGCCCTGTTTTTCAGAGCTTCCAGTCAGCTGTTCTGTTGAGAGAGGGCCGGGCAGTGAAGATGTGATCTGTCAACAGAAGTTTGGCTGGGAAATCCTTTCTGGCTGACTTCTGTTGACAGAGGCTTCTTGTGTAGACGTGGCCCTGCAGTCCTGATATATCCCCTCATGAATGTGGTCAGATCAGTTAGTGTTTGAACCTGAAAGAATATTGATAGTTGCTTTCCTTCCCCTAGCATGGCATTTCAACATGTATTTGTACAGAGTAGATAAAGTATGTGTATGTGTAGAGTACATTTTTATGTATACCTGTATTATAATTATATTGAATGCATTTGATATAAACCCTTTGGTGATTCTGAAAGATGAAAGTTATTTTGAAGCATTACATCATAACTGCAGATGTATTCAAACTGAAGGAGCTGGTAAACATAAGTCTCATGGGTTGTTATCCCCTTTATATTGTAAGTATGGAAAACATGAAGCAAAATTAAAATTAACATGCAAAATACAAAGGATCTTTTGGAGTTTACATAAATGTTTATCTGGGGCACAGAACAACTACTCCATCTTCGTACCCTTTCTTCCTTTAATAATTGAGATCCAATGGTAACTCATCTTCCTGATATAAAGTTGTCCTAGGGGACCTGGCTGTATCAGGACCTTCACCAGCACCACTGTGCTAGGCTCTGGTGTATGAGTTGTCTGGAATTACACTTTCAAAAAAGCATGGCCTGAGTTGGAGGAGAGAACAGTGCCCATAATTTAAGTATAACATCTTCATGCACTTTAAAAATATGTATAGCTTGCTCTGTTGACAATCTTAGTAAAAGAGGCTCATGAAAAAACATCACAGACTGGTTGGTTTGTGTTGGAAATGTAGCTGCCTAAGACTCTCTCTCCATTCCTGCTAGGCCCACTTCCAGTTTCTTTCTTCCAGTAAATAGAGGTGTGACTACCGAGGGCACACTGCATTCCTGAGCCTCTTGCATGCAATGTTGTTGTTACTGTGTCAGTCCCAAGGTATTAAAGAGACAAGGTGAGAGGTAACATCTTGTATTGGGCCAGCTACTATTGGTGATTGAGAGATAAACTTTCCTGCTTTACACAGAGTTCTTCGGCTGTGTCTAGACTGCGTGTTTTTTTGGTGATGCTTTTTTCAAGACCCCAGGCTCAAAATTAGTAGAGTTGAAATATCATATTCACACAGCCCCAGTGTTGCGCAACCGAGAGCTTTCATTTACAGCCACAGCATTACAAAAGAAGCATTCACATAAGCTGATAATAGGTGTGTTTTGTTCACACACATTCATTTTTGACCTTAAAGGGGAGTGGGAATTGATGAAAGTCATTCACAGGGCTGGAGTTATTATTTTAAGGAAAACCCTCTTATCTCGACTTCTTGTGCATGGCAGCATGAACACTGTGGAGATTTTTGGAAAAAAAGCTCCCACCCCCCAAAAAAATAAAATAAGTGTAGACAAGCCAGAGTTCTGGGAAGCTTAATCAGAGTGTCAGAGCTAAACATGGAACAGATTGTTTGGCATAAGTCATTAACATGCATTCAAGGGTAACAGAGTGGTAGCTGTGTTAGTCTGCATCCTAACAAAACACAAAAGTAGTCACATAGCACTTTAAAGACTAACAAAATAATGTCTTCGGCATTCAAGGTGAAGAAGCCCATTAACAACCTCTCCAATAAGTGGGGTGCCTGGGAGTGGTCATGGTCAGAGATGGGAATCAGCTGGACCACGAGGCAGTTGTGTTCATGGGTTACAGATAGGATTTACAGCTTATTACAACAGTGTCTCTAGTCAGTCTATCATTTTTACTGTCTAGTAAGTTATGCATTTAAGTTCTCTGGCTCGTATTTTGAAAGCGTTGTGCAGGGTTCCTTTGGGAATACTGTGCCAGCTATCTAATGATCAGTTTGTGAAATACGTTCACCCACAGGTGAACTTTTATCCTGTCTCTTATTGTTTTCATGTGCAAGTTCATTCAAGCGTGTTGTCATTGTCTGGTTCACCCACATAGTTGCTACTGGGGCATTCAGTGCCCTGGGTGAGGTGTGATAGACACATATAGGACTATTGTGAGTTACTTTGGAAAGGCAGTTGGGAAATGAATGTGCATAAATGACCAGTGGAACAATCAAGACCACATGGGCAAATGGGTGAGTGTGCTATGTACTTGTGTCTCACAGGCAAGTTGGTCAAACTGATGCATGATGGATGGAAGAGCCATTCCTATCTCATGGAGGGATCTAGCTTACGTTTTGTTCAATTGAAAAAAAATTAAGGAACACTTCTATGGGTCTTGCAATATAAAGTCCTGAGAAACAATTCAGCCACACTGCATCAGAGTAAAGTAGGTGTATATACTGCAGAGATAAGGCAGGTTAGATACTTTCCCTACCTTGTCTATCTCTCATATCCGGGCACTGACATGGCTACAGTTACACACAAATAGAACAAAGTGAGTCTGAAAGCATGTTCAAATAAATGAGCTACACTTCTGTCTTACCCTTTCCATTTCTGTCTGTATCAGCACCAGTCTTATATTCTTTGACATTTTATTTTAGTTTCTCAGCATTTTTTCTAATTAAGTATTCTGTATTTATAGCTGATATTTTTGTGTATTGTCCTATTCACTTCCAACATGCTGTCACTTGAAATAGTGATGAATGCGGAAAGCTATGTTCTGTTGTTATGCAGATTTTAAGCTAAAAAGAATGTGAATCCCTCTGAAATCACTCTGTTTAAATGCAGACTCTTGGATCCTCCAAACCTGCATAAATGCATGCGGTACCTGGTCAGATCCCAAATCAGAAGTGGCCTATAATTATTTCAGTTCCGATTTGGCTGAGATGGCTGTTCTCACAAAGGTTGGGCCCAAGAGAGTAGAAATCTCCTGGAACTATTTAACCTTGCGCGAAATGGGTCTGAAATCTTTCAAAAGAAGCTTGCAGCATTCTGGCACTGTCAAATCACAGATCAACTCTGAACCCAATAGTAGGCCCGATGCCCAAACTTGATCGAAATGCGGATACCACCTCTTAGGCCTGTCTTCACTGGAAATACCTTTATACTCAGAAGAGATTTTTTTTCAGAAACCTGCATCCTGTACCATGTAGGTGGGACAATACAAGCAGCCTTGATGCTAAAAGCTTGAAAATTCTCCACTTGCCAAGTGGAAAGGTATTTAATTTGCATTTATAAACAAATCAGAGAGTTTTTTTGCAGAGAATAAAATAATGTGTAATGTAGCAAATAATGTATCTTCTCTCCTTTTCCCTTCCCACGACTCCCCTGGCTACTGCAGAAATAAAGTACATTTGTACAAGCTGCAGGGTACCAGCTTCCTAATATCCAAAAATCCACCACACTGGATGAGCTCTCGGGGCTCCAGGGTGGTTGGGAGGATCATAGAATCGTAGAATCATGGGATCACAGAATCACAGAGCTGGAAGGGACCTCAATAGGTCATGAAGTCCAGCCCCCTGCCCCAAGCAGCACCAGCTCTAAGTCATCCCAGCCATGACTATGTCAAGCCAGGACTTAAAAACCTCCAGGGGTGGAGATTCCACGCCTGCCAGGCAACACATTCCAGTGCCTCACTACCCTCCTGATGAAGTAGTTTTTCCAATATCCAACCTACTCCTCTCATTCTGTAACTTCAGACCATTACCCCTTGTTCTGCTGTCTGTCACCACTGAGAACAGTTTCTCTCTATCCCTTTTATGTCTGCTCCGTGTCCATTTATTCTTGGTGAAGGTTTTGCCCAGTCTGTCCAATGTACATAGTGTCAGGGTATTGTTGGCATATAGTGTCATATATAATGTTGCTGAAAGTGCACAGGAATGTGCCTTTGATCTTGTAACTAACATGGTTAGGTCCAGTGATGGTATCTCCAGAATAAATATGTGGGCAAAGTTGACAGCAGGGTTTGTTGCAAGGAAGAGTTCCAGGATTTGTATTACTGTGGTGTAGCCAGTGATTGCAGGTGAGAATCTTTCTCAGGTTAGACTGAACTTATACTCAAACATCAAGGCCGTTTTGGAAGTGGCATGCTAACACATGGAGCGAAAGATGCTAATGAGGCATGGATGCAAATTCCCCATGCCTCATTAGCATAACATCATGTGATTTGGAGTCTGGAAGACCGTTCTTCTGGACTCCAAAACGCCGTGTAGAAGTGTGGCCCCTAGCGGGGCTTCTGGAAGGAAGTCCTTCTTCTGGAGGCCCCTTCTTCCTGAAAATTTTCGGGACAAAGGGGCCTCTGAAAGAAGAACTTTCATCCTGAAGCCCCCCCGGGTGCTGTGCTTCGACATGGCATTTTGGAGTCCAGTAGAACGGTCTTCTGGACTCCAAATCACGTGATGTTATGCTAATGAGGCGTAGGGAATTTGCACCTGTGCCTCATTAGCATCTTTTGCTCCATGTATTAGCATGCCACTTCCGAAGGAAGTGGCCTGTGTAGAAACGGCACAAATGAAGTACAATCTCAACTGTGCTGAACACTATGCTGTCCAGAGTCTCCAAAAAAACTCGGACATTATAATCAAGCTGGCTGACAAAGGGGGTGCTATCATCATCATGAATAAATCAGACTATGAACAGGAGGCAGCTAGACAACTATCCAGCACCACATTTTACAGACCTCTTTCCTTAGATCCCACTTTGGAATTCCAAAGTAAACTACACCATCTACTTAAAGAACTCCCTGCGTTTAACTGAGACCAAATTCACTCAGACACACCATCTGAGCCCCGACCTGGATTATTCTTTTTACTGCCTAAAATCCACAGACCTGGAAACCCAGAATGCCTTATCATTTCAGGTAGTGGCACCCTTACTACCAGACTGTCCAGCTACATAGACTCCCTCCTCAAACCCTACACCACCAGTACTCCCAGCTATCTTCGAGATACCACTGACTTCCTGAGGAAATTACACAACACCGGAAAACTTCCTGACAATTCCATCATTTACACCATGGATGTAGAGGTTCTCTACACCAATATTCCACAGGAAGATGAACTACAAGCTATCAGGAATACCATCCCTGATGTTACCACAGCAAATCTGGTGGCTGACCTATGCAACTTTGTTCTCCCCCACAATTACTTTCAATTTGGAGACAGTTTAGACCTCCAGATTAGTGGCAATGCTATGGGCACCCGCATGGCCCCACAGTATGCTAACATTGTTATGGCTGACTTAGAACAACGATTCCTTAGCTCTCATCCCCGTTACCCCTCCTTTACTTACGCTACATTGATTACATTTTTATCATTTGGACCCAAGCTAAAGAGATACTGGAAGAATTCCACAGAGATTTTAACAACCTGAATCCTACCATCAATCTCAGTCTTGACTCTTTCACATGAGAAATACATTTCCTGGATACCACAGTACAAATCACTGATTGCCCCATTGACACCATCCTCTACCAGAAACCTCCTGACTGCTACGCTTACCTACATGCCTCCAGCTTCCATCACACATTTCATCGTTTACAGTCAAGCAATTAGATACAATCGCATCTGCTCTGATCCTACTGACAGAGATTGAAAAGTACAAGATCTTGACCAAGCATTTATAAAACTGAATTACCCACCAGAGCCGTGTCTACATGTGCACGCTACTTCGAAGTAGCGGCACTAACTTTGAAATAGCGCCCGTCACGGCTACAAGTGTTGGGCACTATTTTGAAGTTAACATCGATGTTAGGTGGCGAGACGTCGAAGCCGCTAACCCCATGAGGGGATGGGAATAGCGCCCTACTTTGACGTTCAACGTTGAAGTAGGGAACGTGTAGTCGTTGCACGTCCCGCAACATCGAAATAGCGGGGTCCTCCATGGTGGCCATCAGCTGAGGGGTTGAGAGACGCTCTCTCCAGCCCCTGAGCTCAATGGTGGCCGCATGAAGCGGCCCCTTAAAGGCCCCCACCCCCTCCCTTCCTGTGCAGGAAGCTGAGAGAGCGTGCAGGCAGCAGCAGTAACACGCGGCTAGCCTGCACACTCCTCCGCAGCCACCCACACCCCCACCTGATGCGATGGCCGCCTGGCAGCCCCCCCCAGCGTCCCCAGGGGACCCCCCCCAAGGGGAGCCAGGGCTCCCAGCCCAGGAGCCAGGCGGCAAAGCGGCAGCGGGGCCCCTCCTGGAAGGAGGCCGAGCTTCGGGACCTGCTGGGGCTCTGGAGCGAGGAGGAGGTGCTCCAGGTAATGGGGAGCAAGAGGAGGAACGTGAATGCATTTGCTCGGCTGGCCGAGGGCCTGGCCGCCCGGGGTCACCCTGCCCGCACTCCTGACCACGTCAGGAGCAAGGTTAAGCAGCTGCGGCAGGATTATGCCCGGGCCTGGGATGCAGCCGGACGATCTGGGGCCGCCCCCATCACTTGCCCCTTTTACAGGGAGCTCAGGGCCATCCTGGGCCCCCGGCACACCTCCTCCCCTCCGGCCACTCTTGACACCTCGGCCAATGAGCCCCAGCAGGCCCCAGAGGTGGAGTCCGCCCCGGAGGCAAGCCCCGCACCCCAGGGGTCCCTCCAGGAGCCCACCACTGGGACACCGGAGGAGGAGGAGGAGGGGGGATCCTCCTCCAGCGATGGGGGGCTCCGGATCGTCCTGCCGTCCCAGAGCTCCAGCAGGGCGTCCGCCCACCGGGTGTCCCCCAACCGTGGGAGCGGACCGTCAGGTATGTACCCCCCTGGTGCACACCCCCGGGGTTGAGGGATGGGGGCAACAGACATGACCAGGGCCCTCCACATGCCCAGGTGACCATGGCCCCAAGGACAGCAGTGGCATGTACCTCAGAAGAGTACATCAGCCCCTGCCCCCCCCAGCACGACAGTGCCATACCCCATCCCTGGGGATGGGGGGAGCGGAACCTAGGGTCCCCTAGGGGGTGGGGGTGGGACACCCATCAGCAGCAGCAGCATCTCCCGGGGACGGGGATGGGGAACCAACAGCAGAGGGGTGGGGGGACAAGGGCCATGGCTCGGGGCCCACACTAACGGCTGTCTCCACTCTTCTTCCCCTCCGTGTTCCGCAGCTGCACCAACGGAGGGACCGGAGAGCGCCAGCGAGGTGTCAGTGGTCCCGGAGAGCCCACCGGGGCCATCACTCCAGGCCAGCCCCTCGGCGGAGCACCAACCAGCCCCAGGGCGGGGACGACAGTGGACCCAGCACCATCCGAGGACGGCAATGGACCCCCAGCTGCTGGCAATCCTCTGGCGGCAGCTGGAGGTCTCAAAGCAGCGCCTGAGGGTGGAGAAGCGGCGGCTCCATCTGCAGAAGCAGGTGCTGGCCTGGCGCCAGGAGGCATGGGGGGCCTTTATGTGCACATTTGAGCACATCGCGGACTACCTGGCCCCCACATGCCGCGCCGGCCGCCGCTCTGCCCACCCTGCCTGCTCCACCCGCCACTCCACCCGCTGTTCCACCCGCTGTCCACCACCGAGGGGCCATCTGCCGAGGGGGCCTGGGGCCTGCTGACACCCGCCGGCCATATCTGCCGGTCTGCCCGGCCCCCAGCCAGCCCCGGCCAGGGCTGAGGCTGAGGCGCGGGTCGCGGCCGCCCACCCCCAGCACTGGACATTAGGGGGTGTGGAGTCCAGGACGTGGCCCCCCTGGCTTTGTACATATCCCCTTTTACTTGTATTTTGTATATAGTTTGTATTAGACCCCTGTTATATTATGATACCTGCCCCCCCATGTAAATAGTTCTCCCCTTCCTTGTCTTCCCCTTTTTTTTGCTTATCATCATTATAATATATATAATATTTATGTTTGTTGTAAATAATATAATAATAATAAGAATTCAATGTTTGGTGGTTTCACGAACAACAGGTCTATTTTTATTTGCAAGAAAAGTGTGGGGGTGTGTGCCCTTGGGTGCTCTGTGGTGTGGGCATAGGGGCAGGGAGTGTTGTGGAGGATGGGGGGGGGTGCAGTGGGGGGGCCCTGCCAGCGTTCACCCCGCGGCCTCGTCGAAATGTCCCCCCAGGGCCTCCCGGACCCAGATCCCCTCAGGGTCCACCTGGTGACTGGGGGCAGCGGGTGGCTGCACGTTGGCCCTGCCAGCCTCCACAGCCGAGCCCTGAAAGAATGACTCCCCCTTGCTCTCCACCACGTTGTGGAGGGCACTGCACGCGCCGACAATCCGGGGGGATGTTGGTGGGGCCCGCATCAAGGTGGGTGAGGAGACACCTCCAGCGCCCTTTGGGGTGGCCAAATGTGCGCTCAACCACCTGGCGCGCGTGGTTCAGGTGCATGTTGAAGCGCTCCTGGCTGGCTGACAGATGGCCCGTGTAAGGGTGCATGAGCCAGGGCCGGAGGGGATATGCCGCACCTGTGATGACGCAGAAGGGCATGGTGGTGTCCCCCACAAGGATCTCCTGCTGGGGGATGTAGGTCCCCGCCTTCAGCCGGCGGCACAGGCCTGAATTCCGGAATACCCGGGCGTCGTGGGTGCTGCCAGGCCAGCCAGCATATATGTCCAGAAAGCGGCCCCGGCTGTCCACCAAGGCCTGGAGGACCACTGAATGGTAGCCCTTCCTGTTCAAGAAGCATCCTCCGCTGTGCTCCGTGGCACGGATGGGGATATGGGTCCCATCCAGAGCCCTGAAGCAATTTGGGAACCCCAGAGTGGCAAACCCCGCGATGGCGGCATCCAGGTCCCCAAGCCGCACGAGCCTGTAGAGGAGCAGGGCGCTGAAGGTGCAGACGACCTGCAGGGGAAGGACATGGGAAAGCACCAATGAGGAGGGGTGTACAGGGTGTGTCTGGCCCTCTCCTGCCAGGCTCCCTTCCCCTCCCCTGCCAGGGCTCCCCTCCACCCCCAGGGCTCCCATCCCCTCCCCTCCCACACAGCCGGCGGCGTGTGCGGCGGGGGGGGCTGCAGGGTCTGGGGTTGCTTCCTCCTCCCCTGGGGGCAGCTCCTCTTCTGTGGCTAGAATGTGATCAGCTGCCTCCTGCATGGCATTGAGCAGGGCGAGCTCTGCTCCTGCAGGGGCAGCTGGGTGGACCTCTGGCTGCTGCTGCTGGGGGTCCATAACTGCGTTGCCGAGGTGTGTGCGCCTATGGCTCTGCAAACCGCGTGCTGTGCAGGCTGAGTGTGTCTGGAAGGGGCCCTTTATGGGAGTGGCTAGCTGTTGCCCCGGAAGTGCTAGTCCACCCTGTGACCCTGTCTGCAGCTGTTCCTGGCACCCTTATTTCGATGTGTGCTACTTTGACGTGTGGACGCTCCCCTGCAGCACCTACTTCGATGTGGTGCTGCCCAACGTCGACATTGAACGTCGACGGCACCAGCCCTGGAGGACGTGTAGACGTTATTCATCGAAATAGCTTATTTCGATGTTGCTACATCGAAATAAGCTATTTCGATGTAGCATACACGTGTAGATGTAGCCATTATGTGCCAACGATGCCCTGATACTATGTACGTTGGACAGGCTGTGCAAAACCTTCGCCAAAGAATAAATGGACACAGCAGATGTCAAGAAACTCAATACACATAAGCTGATCAGTGAACACTTGAATGGAGTGGGCCATCCTGTTAAAGGCCTAAGAATTTGTGTTCTGGAACATAGAGAATTTAACAACAGATTAGAGTGAGAGATTTGTGAATTAGAGCACGTGTTCAAATTTGACACAACAACACATGCTGGCCATGTCTACACTAGCCCCAAACTTTGAAATGGCCACACAAATGGTCATTTCGAAGTTTACTAATGAAGCACTGAAATGCATATTCAGCGCTTCATTAGCATGAGGGCTGCCGCGGCGCTTCGAAATTGACGCGGCTCGCCGCTGCGCAGCTTGTCCCGACGGGGCTCCTTTTCGAAAGGACCCCGCCTACTTCGAAGTCCCCTTATTCCCATGAGCAGATGGAAATAAGGGGACTTTGAAGTAGGTGGTTTCCTTTTGAAAAGGAGCCCCATCGGGATGAGCCGCACGGCGGCGAGCTGCGTCAATTTCGAAGAGCCACGACAGCCCGCATGCTAATGAAGCGCTGAATATTTATGTCAGTGCTTCATTAGTAAACTTTGGGGCTAGTGTAGACACGGCCGCTATGAACAGAGATATCAAGTACCTCATGCATTACAGGGACTGCTTTGCCTTCCTTTGATACGCGTAATTATCTCAGATTGGACAACTGACATCTCCCACCTCTCACCCCCTTCCTTCTATCCTATTTGATTTGTCAGCTTTTATTGCAATTTTTTTTTGTCCTCTGTACTTATAAATGTCAGTCTGTGCTGGAAATGAAATTGATCTGATGAAGTGGGTCTGTCCTGTGAAAGCTCATCACCAAATAAATAATTTTGTTAGTCTTTAAAGTGCTACATTTCTGCTGCTTAGTTTTGTTGGAGTACAGACTAACACAGCTACCTCTGTCACATGATCCCATGAAGTTTGTTTACAGCCACCAGTCCTATCTCTCTGTTCTGTGCTGTCATTTAGCTGTAGTTTACCCCAAATGTCTTCTAACAGCCCACTCATCAGTGGAAGTCTTGGTGATGTGCTAGAAAATATTGGCCTCCCGTTGTGTGGCAAATCCTCTCATTCATCACCAGTTAGGACCCCAGGGTGTTGGATGAGAGAGGTTCAACCTGTAGTACATAAGTACACTGCCCCAACAAATATGGGAAATAAATTCATGACTGTTCTGTAGGAGAGAGGGTGAGAACTTTTGAATCCTGATTTGGTTCTTGCTTCCTGGAAGAAGTGAGGTGTGCCAGAAAAAGAGTGGGCAGAGCTCACTGTCGTGAATATCTCTGCTCAGTTCTGGCTGGTGCATTGTGGGGGCCCTGTCTACCTGATTTCAACATGGGGACAACACATTGGTAGGTTCTCCCCTACAACACTGTGACTTCAGGAAGGTGAGCGGTGAAGGGGCTTTTTACTCCCATTTGTAGGTGCATAGACCAACTCATAACCAAGCCCTAATGCACTACTACACAGCACTAATGCCACAGTGATGGGCAAGGGATCACATCCTGAATAGAGTGGGATAAAAGGCTTGCCTCAGTGGTTATGTGATCTTGGTGCCCATAAGCAGTGCCTTATGTGGGCTGCTGGTGCTCCCACCCCATGAATATTCACAGCTCAGTGCTCAGCTCCAGGATTGTTCAGTGACCCAGGTCTCTCAGAGTTTGAAAGCTGCTTCACGCAGAGCTGCAAAGGACCTGCCAATGATCTGTGCCTGAGTCAGCTGGCTCACAGCAGGTGATCCCTGGCTTCTCTGCTGTACAGCCGGAGGGAGGAGGGAATGAAAGTGTGATGTTATTGGCACACTCTCCCCTACCCCCCATAGGAGAGAATAGACCTTGCACCTGACTAGCTGCTAGCTGCCTGAGGGGGCTTCTTGGCTGAGAGCCTTGCACATGGCAGGCCTTAGGGAAAATGGCACCCTGGGCAAATTTGCATTTTGGTGCCCCTGGCTTCTGTGGTCATGGTGCCCCCCATTGCGCCACTCCCTCATAGGCTTCCTAGGCACTCCACACTCACCTCTCCCATCCCACCTCTCTCTCTTATGCCCCCTTGCCCTTAATGCCTGTTCTGTGCCTTGTGCACTGTGCCCCTTCACTCCTACACCTTGCATCTCCTGCACCCCTATCTCCTGCAACCACACGGGGACCCTGACCCACCTGGATGCACGAAGCAGCTGGCATTGGTGCTCAGTCCTACACTGGATGGCTGCTCCTTCACCCCAAACAGCCCAGGGGGTGCACAAGGAAAGGGATGCCTGATGCTTCAGCACAGCTCAGGTGGGGAAGGGACTTAAGTATAGGGTTGTGACAAGCAGTAGCTTTGTACTCTTTCGCCTGAGAGTATTCAAGTGACTACATGCACAGATCGGGAGCTATTTGGGCCCTTTCTTTGCTGAGAGGTCTGCATGGGCCGAGGGAATCTAAATGTCATTCTTAATTCTTTCCAATGATGTGTGTCATCCGGACAATGATACCACCAATGGGGAGGGGCTTTCTCTCTTCAGATCTCAATGGGCTGTAAATGTAAGTGAAAATATGTCTCTCTCTAGTGTCCCAAATCCACTCTGTTGCTTCATCCATGCATACCCATTCCCTCTGTAAAATCATATTTAACTCAAATAAGTCACAGGCATATTGAGGGCAGATAGTAGGCACAAATCTGACAAAAAGCTAATGAGCTCTCCTGTGATTATCAGTGAGGACTATGACTCATTAAATCTCATTTCCTGGGAAAGTCCACATAGGGAGAAGAAATTATCTGGAATAAAGGCCTAAAAATTTAATTCAGTCAGATTTATAGGTGTTCTTGTTGCTGCTACAGAAAATTAGTGCAAACAGCACAACCTTTTAATGAGATCTTTTGAAACAGTTACTTTTTGGTAGGGGGTTTGCATCCTCTCATTTTACAAAGTAGACCAATAGCTGCCCTGCTCCCAAATTAAACTGGGGTTTAAACTCATTTATGTTTCTTTCTGTGTTTAAATTTGAGCATTTGCAAGGAGTGACGCATGATATATGAATGCAGGCGCTAACATTTTCATTTATATTCATAACTATGCTTAATATTGGGACCAGTCTGTTTTTACCCCTGGTTTGTTACACACATGTGAGGATTTCCATTTCTGATCCACTTCTCTTTATGTTGTTTTATCTTGGCTTGCTTAAGTAACAGGCATTTCCTCTAGATGAGGCTAATCCAAACCCTATTGCACTCAGTGGTAGGATTCTAACTGATATCACTGGAATTTGGGTTGGCCTGTAGTAAAGTAATTACATGAGGGGTTTTGCATACTCATATTTCTGCTCTGAAGAGAACATTCTGGGTTGTGGAATGGCAGCTTGCAGCTCTGTTCTCAACCTCTGCGCTACATCGTGTGCAAGTCCTGGCTGGAGGGTGGCAGAGAAGCATGTTGTATGCCTGCCCTAAATACAAAGATTGCCAGATAGCTGAGCCAGGCTGGCCTGTGTGGTTTGACTAAGCCATTAATGAAGCTGAAAATGATCATAAGAAAAAGTAATCTGAAAATTTGTGAAGCGTTCCATATTTTTTCCCATCTTTTGGCCACCTTTACAGTACCTGATGGGATCACTACCTTGAGCTGGTGGGGGACTTGTGTGTCTCAGAGACCCTCAGAGCTATGCCAGCAGGAGCCTAGTGCTCCTTGTAGGGTCACCCACACCAGACAGGTCGACGGGTAGTGACTAGACAAAAAGTGATTCCCTGGTCCTCCAGGTTGGGGGTTGGGCGATGGGCTAACAAATCATCCCTGCAAAAAAATAATATGTTCCAGAAACATCTGCATTGTTTATCAGTCCGGACATGCTGTCAATCAGCCTAGCTTGCCTTGCGAGTCAGTTATTCCTGGACATTGGAGGGATCTAAATACTATGGCTACGAGTACACCACAAAATTTTATTGACAAAACCAGTGGAACACACCCACACAAAGCGCATTCTCCTGACAGTCTGTTGAGAAAACCCAGCACGTCCGCTGACGGTGTTCCATCTCTCTGTGATGAGGAATAACACCCTTGTCAACACAGCCTTCTGCTGAGAGAGCGGTCAGGCGTCTGGCTGCTCTTTGTTGACAGAGCGGCTTGCTCTTTCGAGCCGCTGTTGTGGATGGGATGGGATTTGCTGATGGATTTGGATGGGATTTACTGACAGGTTTTGCCGGAAGTTCTCTTCTAACAGTAACTTCTGTTGACAGATCTCTGTAGTGTAGATGTAGTCTATCTGAAATAAGCTCTAATTCTGAGTTGCTTGAAGCTGGGATAACTCTCTTGCTGTGTGCCTAGTCTAGGGTCAAAGAAGCCCTGTGTGAATTCTGTGCTTTTACTTTATTACTTCATTCTTTTAACAACCCTTTCAATAAGGAGTCCTTTTTCTTACCCTTTTAAAATGCTCAGGCCCCCAGTTAGGCCCTGGTACTGTCACTTAAATTGGACCCATCCACATGCACATACAGGTGAGGATCAGAATCTTGTATTAATTGTTTTATACTCTTAATGTTGGGTGTTGGTCTTTATAGCCAGCTGTGGCATATTGGGCCAGTTATGCCCAAGTGTTAAAGGGCTTATTTGCTGCTGTCAACATTTTATGCAAGCATCTGATCTTGTTGTGGGGTTCAACTTGAGAAGTGCTCATTTTAAGACATAATACAGTACTCTTGTCTCATTTTTCTAACAAGAATTTCCAAAGCAGCAACCAGTCAGATCAATAATGAAGAACTGTTAATTTAGAGAGAGATTTCTTGGTTTTGTTCATATGCTAAATCAAGTAGAAAAGTATATTTGTAAAAAGTGAACCTGTATGAAATATAAAGGTATATTAAATACAGATCTATTTTGTGCCCTCTGCAGTTATGCTTTCCGTTAATATAGAAATATTTCAGAGTGTCAGGTTATGACTCAAAATGACATTGTAGTGGAGAAAGGAAAGGTCACAAAGCCAAACATCTCTGACTTCATGCTGTTTGGAAATGGAATTCATCTGGACCAGCCTAGGCTATGTGATGTGCTCGGAGACATACTGTACTGGAAAGTGTACATCTGGAGAA
The DNA here is from genome assembly GCF_033958435.1 of Carettochelys insculpta. Lineage (NCBI taxonomy): Eukaryota > Metazoa > Chordata > Testudines > Carettochelyidae > Carettochelys > Carettochelys insculpta. Next base: position 12,975,126 of record NC_134148.1, read on the forward strand.
AGATTGTGAAAGAGGCATAGATTCTGGTTCCTTTCTATTGCACATACACTGCATAGAAATCATTAACTTTTACCATGATATAATAAAAGGTGGAACTCACCACCATGATAAAGTCCACAGAAGTTTCCTAAAGTGGGTAACTGAACCCAAATCTCTTTGTAAGGGATGCACAGGATTTTCAGCTCCCTATTTGAACTATGGCTTGAAGTAACGTGGAGTGGGCAATAAGCAGACCACAGTCCAGATATGGTTTGCCAAGATTAAAACTTGGCAGGTCACTGGCACTGTATTTACTCTTGCATCCACAGGTACAGCATCTTGCAGCTCCCACTGACTGTGAATGGGAATCCACTACCAACAGGAGCTGCAAGCAGCCTGTGAATGGGCAGGTAAATATAATGCCAGCAGCCCACCAAGGGCTAATGCTGGTGAACTGCCTCTGGCTTATTGATTATTGACTAGACTCACTCTCTGGATCATCACCTTGCCATGGGTGAGCAGGCTTGTGCGTTCCAATGAACCAAAGAGTGATGCCGTAGGGATTCTTGTAGTCCCAAGCAGAGTCACCCCTGCAGGCAAGGTCAAGGGCAGGGGTCCGGATGGAGAATGATCCTAAAAGTCCTCAATGGCAGAAGAGGTGGTGGATAGTAAGGGTAAGGATAGCTATTAAGATGGATGAAGGCTGCAGCAGACAGGAGACTCCCGGTCTTTGTGGATCCCATGCCATTGGACCTGAGCCATCAAGAACTGTGTGGTGGCTGCAGTGCAACAGTCCCCTGACGTTAAAAGAAGTCAAGCACAGGCATCTTCCTCTGCCTGCTACTCTCCTAAACTTAAGCCCTACAGTGACTAGCAAATGGCAACAGGAGCAGGATTGTGAAATCTGGAAGCTTTTAGTTATGAACCAGCACATAGGCAGTGGATGTATGTATCAGTCATTCCATTTCAAGGACTGAGGTGGTAGAATGGTCCAGCTGCTGCATCCATGACTGAGCAGCCCTGTTTGGGGTCTTTTCTCCTCACCCCACATGGAGAGGGGGCTAGAAAATGTGCCCTGCCAACACCTGCACCTTCTTTGATAAGATCTGGGGCTCCAAAATTGGGCTGATCCGCCATCAGTGGACTCACAAATAGGAGGGTGACATGAAGATGTTCTACTCATTATCAAATCATTGCCAAGGGGAAATATTGACTAGAATCACTGGTGAAGACCTACTGCAGGGCTATCCTTCCATGAAAATTGGGTTCCATCCACTCATAACTCATTGGGCAGTAACTTGGACTCAATTCAGAATTGTTAAGGAAGAGTAGAAATTACTATTGCCACATTTCTACTGGATATCTTTCCTCCCCCCAGTGCACACACACACACACACCCTTCATAGAATCATAGAATACTGAAAGTGGAAAGAACCCCAAGATGTTCTCATATCATGGCAGGACCAAACATCATATATACCATCTCCGATAGGTGTTTGTCTAAACTCTCTTAAAAAGCTCCACTGATGGAGATTCCAAAGCCTCCCTAGGCCGCTTATTCCAGTGTTTAATCACCCTGACAGTTAGGACAGTTTTCCTAATGTCCAACCTGAACCTCCCTTGCTGCAATTTAAAACCATTTCTTCTAGTTTGAGCCTCAAAGGTTAAAAAGAACAATTTTTCCCCTCCTTCTTGTAATGACCTTTTAGGTATTTGAGAACAGTTATCATGTTCCCTTACCAGTTTTCTCTTTTTTAGATTAAACAAACTCAGTTCTTTCACTCTTCCCTCATAGGTCGTGCTTTCTAGAACTTTAATCACTTTTGTTGCTCTCTTCTGGACCTTCTCCAATTCTTCCACAGCTTTTCTGGAACATAGAGCCTTGGACAAGACACAATACTTTAGTTGAGGCCTAATAAGCACAACATAGAGTGGAAGATGTACTTCTCGTGTTGCAAACAACACTCCTGTTACTGGAGCCTAGAATGATGTTTGCTTTTTTGCAGCAGAGTCGCAATGTTGACTCAAATTCAGCTTGTGATCTATTGTGACCCCGAGATCACTTTCTGCAGTACTCCTTCCTAAACTGTCATTTCCAGTTTTGTACGTTTGCAACTAAGTTGCGTACTTTGCATTTGTCCTCATTAAAGTGCATCCTATTTATCTCAGACAATTTCTCCAGTTTGTTCAGATCATTTTGAATGATAATCCTATCCTTCACAAGCACTTCATAGAATCATAGAATTATAGAATACTAGGACTGGAAGGGACCTCGAGAGTCCATCGAGTCCAGCCCCCTGCCCCAATGGCAGGACCAAGTACTGTCTGAACCATCCCTGATAGACATCTATCTAACCTGTTCTTAAATATCTCCAGCAATGGAGATTCCACAGCCTCCCTAGGCAATTTATTCCACTGTTTGACCACCCTGACAGTTAGGAACTTTTTCCTAATGTCCAACCTAAACCTCCCTTGCTGCAGTTTAAGTCCATTGCCGCTTGTTCTATCCTCAGAGGCCAAAAAATAACAAGTTTTCTCCCTCCTCCTTATGACACCCTTTTAGATACCTGAAAACTGCTATCATGTCACCCCTCAATCTTCTCTTTTCCAAATTAAACAAGCCCAATTCTTTCAGCCTTTCTTCATTGGTCACATTCTCTAGACCTTTAATCATTCTTGTCGCTCTTTTCTTGACCCTCTCTAATTTCTCCACATTTTTCTTGACCTGCGGTGCCCAGAACTGGACACAATACTCCAGCGGAGACCTTACCAGTGCTGAATAGAGAGGAAGAATGACTTCTCGTGTCTTGTTCACAACACTCCTGTTAATGCATCTGTAGTGAGTCAGTATGGCCTCCTGCAGACTCAGAGGCAGAGGAGGCTGCGCAGAGGCCCTGGTGGGTGGGTCCGGGGCCAGAATACCAGAGGCCTGCCCCTGAGAGGGCGGGGCCCAGTGCTAGAAGAACCAAGGGCAGGGCTCAGGACCCATTAAAGCCTGGGCCTCCGGGCAGGGAGGACGCGCCTGCACGAGCTCCCCGGTGCCAAGGGCAGAGGGCCTGTCACCGCCCGGCCCTGCCGGAGGAGCAAGCCCCCAGCGGCGCCGAACAACCCCGGATCCAGATGCCCCAGGGGGACTACCCGGACTTCCCAGACCTGCCAGGACCTTCACGCTGGCGGAGACTCCCCGCCTTGGAATAAGCCCCAGGAGCGGTCTGCCCCAGAGACCTGGGGGATCCCTACAGCCCTCAGGCCCAGGATCACCTCGGGTCCCCTGTGCTACCGCCGCCCAACTATCCCAATGACATTGATATGAGCGACTGGCCAGAGCCCCCGAAGGTGGACGACCTGGAGGAGGCCGACCTAGAGGGACCCCCCGACCAGATGGACTGGGACCTTCCGCCAGCGGAGGGAGAGGTAGGAAGTGGCCTGGGGAACGACACTCCCGAACCCATGGTGGTGTGTTGCGGCCTGGATCCCCACTGCCGTGGTCATGTGTGAGTGACCCCCAGAGCCCCGGGCCGGGTCGCAGTGGAATGGGAGGGCCTGCGACCCCCTACCCGCTCCTTGACAGGGCCAGCCCGCGCTGGGCCCGTGCTCAAACCTTGTGTTGCTGCCCTGCCCCAAACTGACGGCTGGGCCTGTGCTCAGACCCTTGTGTTGTTGCCCCGCCCTGGACTGAGGGCTGGGCCAGAATTGTACCATTATTGTGAACTCCTGCCCCGCCCTGGACTGAGGGCTGGGCTGGAATTGTATGGCTATTGTGAACTGCTGCCCCACCCTAGACTGAGGGCTGGGGCCTGTATTGTATTGTAACGGTGAACTGCTGACCGCCCCGAACTGAGTGCGGGGCTGGTGTTGTAACCCCTTTTGGGCGCCGCCCACCCTAGGCCAAGGGGCTGGGTGTCTCCGGACGTCCTACAGCATCCCAGAATCATGTTTGCTTTTTTTGCAACGGCATCACACTGTTGACTCATATTTAGCTTGTGCTCCACTATAATCCCTAGATCCCTTTCTGCTCTAGTCATTCCTAGACAGTCTCTCCCCATTCTGTATGTGTGACACTAATTGTTCCTTCCTAAGTGGAGCACTTTGCATTTGTCCTTATTAAACTTCATCCCGTTTACCTCAGACCATTTCTCCAATTTATCCAGATCATTCTGAATTATGACCTTATCCTCCAAAGCAGTTGCAACCCCTCCGAGCTTGGTATCATCTGCAAATGTAATAAGCGTACTTTCTATGTCAGTATCTAAATCATTGATGAAGGCATTGAACAGAACCGGTCCTAACACAGACCCCTGCGGAACCCCACTTGTTATACTTTTCCAGCAGGATTGAGAACCATTAAGAACTACTCTCTGGGTACAGTTATCCAGCCAGTTATGCACCCACCTTATAGTAGCCTCATCTAAATTGTATTTGCCTAGTTTTTTTATAAGAATATCATGTGAGACCATCCCAAATGCTTTACTAAAGTCTAGATATACCACATCTACCGCTTCTCCCCTATCCACAAGGCTCGTTATCCTAACAAAGAAAGCTATCAGATTAGTTTGACACAATTTGTTCTTTACGAATCCATGCTGGCAGTTCCCTATCACCTTACCACATTCCAAGTGCTTGCAGATGATTTCTTTAATTACCTACTCCATTATCTTTCCTGGCACAGATGACGGGCCTGTAGTTTCCTGGGTTATTCTGATTCCCCTTTTTATAGACGGGCACTATATTTGCCCTTTTCCAGTCTTCTGGAATCTCTCCTGTCTCCCATGATTTTCCAAAGATGATAGATAAAGGCTCAGATATCTCTGCTATCAGCTCCTTGAGTATTCTAGGATGCATTTCATCAGGCCCTGGTGACTTGCAGACATCTAATTTTTCTAAGTGATTTTTAACTTGTTCTTTTTTTCATTTCAACTTCTAAACCTACCCCTTTCCCACTAGCATTCACTATGTTGGGCATTGCTTCATCAGACTTCTCAGTGAAGACTGAAAACAAAGAAGTCATTAAGCATCTCTGTCATTTCCAAGTTCCCTGTTACTGTTTCTCCCTCCTCACTGAGCAATGGCCCTACCCTGTCCCTGGTTTTCCTCTTGTTTCTAATATATTTATAAAAAGCCTTCTTGTTTCCTTTTATGCCTGTAGCTAGTTTGAGCTCATTTTGTGCCTTAGCCTTTCTAATCTTGCTCCTGCATTCTTGTGTTGTTTGCCTATATTCATCCTTTGTAATTTGTCCTTGTTTCCATTTTTCATACGATTCCTTTTTTTATTTTGAGATCATGGAAGTTCTCCTGGTTAAGCCAAGGTGGTCTTTTGCCATATTTTCTATCTTTCCTACGCAGCGGGATAGCTTGCTTTTGGGCCCTTAATAATGTCCCTTTGAAAAACTGCCTTCCTGGTGACACCATCTTCGAAGCCAGGCATTCACCTCTAAGATGCACCTGTCTCTGCCTGGGCCCCTACCACTGACAGGCAGGATTGAGGAGAATACCACCTGCACCCCAAACTCCCTCACCTGTGTCCCCAGAGCCCTGAAGTCACTCTTGACCTGCTCAGCATCACACCTCGCAGTATCATCAGTGCCTGCATGGATGAGAAGCATGGGGTAGTAGTCAGAGGGCCGGATAATCCTTGACACCACCTCCGTAACATCTCAGATACGGGCCCCTGGCAGACAGCATACCTCCCAAGATGCAATGTCAGGGCGACAGATGGGCATCTCCATCGCCCTCAGAAGAGAGTCCCCGACCACCACTATGCTACATTTCCTCCTCGCAGTGGTGGCAGCAGACTTCCCAGCCTTGGGGGTATGAGGCTTCTCCTATGCTGTACCGGGCGATTCTTTGTCTCCTGTATCAAGTACAGCATAATGGTTTCCTAGTGCCATGGTGGGAGGGTTCTTAGCAGGGGTGGAACACTGCCTACTGCCAGAAGTGACAAGCTGCCAGTTTCCACCCTGATCTATCTCCTCCTCTGCCAGTGGTTTATCAGCTGTCCTGTGTACTGGATAAGCCCTCTTGCAAGCCCTCCCAGCTTGGTACCATCTGCAAACTTTATAATTATACTTTCTATGCCTTCATCTAAATCATTGCTGAAGATACTGAAAGATCTGTTCCCCAAACTGATCCCTGTGGAACCCCACTTGTTATGCCCTTCTGCCATGACTGCAAACTATTGATAACTATTCTCTGGGAAGAATTATCCAACCAGTTGTGCACCCATCTTATAGTAGCCCCATCTAGTTTGCACTTCTCTAGTTTATCTACAAGAATGTGCAAGAGTGTATCAAACACTTTACTAAATCCTATGTATACCACATCTACCACTTCCCCCTCATCTACAAGGCTTATCATACTATCCAAGAAAGCAATCAGGTTGGCTTTAAAAACCCATGATGGATGTTACTTATCATATTCCAGGTGGATTCTTTAATTAGTTATCTTATATGGAGATACGCATCTAATAGAGGTAGAAGGGACCTGGAGAGGTAGAGGCTAGGGGAAGGGAGAGCTGGAAGGCAGCCAGCCTGAGGAGGGGGAAAGCTGCATCCCAGAGGGGCACCCCTTGGGGTCTTCTCCCCACAACGGGTTGGAAGGACTGTCTCTTCCGACAGCTGGTGCTGTCACTCCTGGGAGAAACTGGGCATCTGTGGCCTAAGAAACCTCTCCTGCTGTCAGACCCTGCGGAGTGAAGTGAGAGTCGCTCCCACCAGAGGACGCGGTGCAGTGCAGGGGGACCCCTGAACCCCATCCATCACAGCAGCATCTCCCGGGGATGGGGATGGGGAACCTGCAGCACAGGGCGGGGGGGACAAAGGCCACGGCTCGGGGCCCACACTAACGCCTGTCTCCATTCTTCTTCCCCCCCTCCTCTCCTGTGTCCCGCACCTGCACCATCAGAAGGACCGGAAGAGAGCGCCGGCGAGGCATCAGTGGTCCCGGAGAGCCCTCCTGGACCATCGCTCCAGGCCAGCCCCTTGGCCGAGGACCGACCGGCCCCATGGCGGGCTAGACGGCGGACCCCGCACCACCAACAGCCGATGGCGACGGACCCCCAGCTGCTGGCCATCCACCGTCGGCAGTTGGAGGTCGCGGAGCAGCACCTGCAGCTGCAGAAGCGGGCACTGGACTGGCACCAAGAGGTATGGGGGGCCTACATGGAGACTTTCAACCAGCTGGTGGACTACCTGGCCCCCCATGCCGCGCCGGCTGCCGCAGCACCCGCCGTGCCTGCTCCACCAGCCGCACCACCAGCTGCTCCGCCTGTCGCCGTCCCGTCCGCCGTCGCCCCGCCACCCACCGCTGAGGGCCGGAGCGCCGAGGGACCCCTGGAGCCAGCTGAGACTCGCCGGGCATATCTTCCGGTCCGGCCCGCCCCCAGCCAGCCCTGGACAGGGCTGCGGCCGTGGCGGGGCTCCCGGCCGCCCACGCCCAGTGCCAGACTGTAGGGGCGAGGGGCCCAGGACGTGGCCCCCCCCATTGTATATAGTTTGAAGTTATTATTTTGTGCCCCCCGTTTGCCCCGTCCCCCCCATGTAAATAGTTCTCCCCTTTATCCTCCCTGGTTTTCTTTTTATTAATGAGGACACTTTTTTCTTACTATTGTTTTATTTGCACATATTACTTTGGTTCCACATGTTGTATATAGTTTGTTCTTGTTTTATATATTTATAGTTAAAAAAAAAAGTTCTCAAAGAAAAAGCAGTTTAAGTTCAGCCACAAGTGCGTGCTGTCATTTGTCCAGGAAAAGTGGGAGGGGGGTGCAGTTGGGTGCTCCATGGTGTGGGCGTTGGGGAAGGAGTGTGGTGGAGGAAGGGGCGGGCAGTGCGGGGCCTGGCAGAGTTCACCCCGCGGCCTCATCATCAAAGTGGGCCCGCAGGGCCTCCCGGACCCGGGTCCTTTCGGGGTCCACCTGCTGACTGGGGGCAGCGGGTGGCTGCACGTCGGCCCTGCCGGCCTCCACAGCCCAGCCCTGGAAAAAGGCCTCCCCCTTGCTCTCCACCAAATTGTGCAGGGCGCAGCAGGCACCCACAATCAGGGGGATGTTGTTGGGGCCCGCATCCAGGCGGGTGAGGAGACATCTCCAGCGTCCTTTCAGGCGGCCAAATGAGCGCTCCACCACCTGGCGCGCGTGGTTCAGGCGCTGGTTGAAGCGCTCCTGGCTAGCGGAGAGATGGCCCGTGTACAGGTGCATGAGCCAGGGCTGGAGGGGGTATGCCGCATCTGCGATGACGCAGAGGGGCATGGTGGTGTCCCCCAGAGGGATCTCCAGCTGGGGGATGTAGGTCCCTGCCTCCAGCCGGCGGCACAGGCCCGAGTTCTGGAAAACCCGGGCGTCATGGGTGCTGCCAGGCCAGCCCACATAAATGTCCTGGAAACGTCCCCGGCTGTCCACCAAGGCCTGGAGGAGCACAGAATGGTAGCCCTTGCGATTCAGGTATCGTCCTCCACTGTGATGCGGGGTGCGGATGGGGATGTGAGTCCCATCCAGAGCCCCGAAGCAGTTGGGGAAGCCCAGGGTGGCAAAGGCCGCGATGGTGGCATCTGGGTCCCCCAGCCTCACGAGCCTGTGCAGGAGCATGGCGTTGATGGCACGCACAACCTGCAGAGAAAGCACATGGGACAGCACCAATGAGGGGTGAGCAGGGTGTGCGTGGCCCTGCCCTGCCCTGCCCTCCCCTGCCCTGCACTCCCCCGCCCTCCCCTGCCCTCCTCTGCCCTGCCCTGGCCTCCCCCGCCCTCCTCTGCCCTGCCCTGCCCTCCCCTCCCCTGCCCTGGCTTCCCCTCCCCTCCCCTGCCCTCCTCTGCCCGGGCCCCCCTCCCCTGCCCTGCCCTCCCCCCATGGGTTCTCTTACCTCCATGAGGACAGCCCCGACGGTGGCCTTGCTGACACCAAACTGCTGTCCCACGGATCGGTAGCTGTCGGGAGTGGCCAGCTTCCAGACAGCGATGCCAACCAGTTTCTCCACAGGGAGGGCATGCCACATGGCGGTGTCCTGTTGCCTGAGTGCAGGGGTGAGCCACTGGCACAGCTCCATAAATGTCTGCTGGCTCATTCTGACGTTCCTGAGCCAGCGGTCGTCATCCCACTCCCCAAGCACCAGCCGCTCCCACCAGTCGGTGCTGGTGGGGTAGCTCCACAGCCGCCGGCGTGTGAGGCGGGGGGGGAGGTGGGGTGCTGCAGGGTTGGGGGTTGAGCCCTGCTGCCCTGGGGGCAGCTCCTCCTCCGGTGTAGCAAGGAGGTGCTCAGCTGCCTCCCTCATGGCATGGAGCAGGGCAAGCCCTGCTCCTGCCGGGAGGGCTGGGTGGACCTCTGGCTGCTGCTGCTGCTGCTGCTGCTGCTGCTGCTGCTGCTGCTGGGGGTCCATGACTGCGTCGCCCGAGGTCTGTGTGCCTATGGCTCTTCAGACCGCGTGCTGTGCAGGCTGAGTGTGTCTGGGAGGGGCCCTTTAAGGGAGCGGCTAGCTGTTGCCCCGGAAGCGCTAGTCCGCCCTGTGACCCTGTTTGCAGCTGTGCCTGGCATCCCTATTTCGATGTGTGCTACTTGGCCGTGTAGACGTTCCCTCGCTGCGCCTATTTCGATGTTGGGCTGCGCAACATCGAAGTTGAACATCGACGTTGCCAGCCCTGGAGGACGTGTAGACGTTATTCATCGAAATAAGCTATTTCGAGGTAGGCTTCACGTGTAGACGTAGCCTATTTGTCCTTTTGCAGTCTTCTGGAATCTCTCCTGTCTTCCATGACTTTTCAAGGATGATAGCTAATGGCTCACATATCTCCTCTATCAGCGCCTTGAATATTCTAGGATAAATTTGTGTGGGCCCTGGTGACTTGAGGACATCTAACTTTTCAAAGTAATTTTTAAATTGGTCTTTTCCTATTTTAACTTCTGAACATATCTCATTTTCTCCAGCACTCACTATGTTAAGTGTCCAATCACCATCAACCTTCTTGGTGAAAACCAAAACAAAGAAGTCCTTAAGCATCTCTGCAATTTCCATATTTTCTATTATTGTTTTTAGTTCTTATATATTCCTATCAGCTGCTAGGAATAAGGGGATTTTGATGTTTGTGGGATTCTTTTGAAAAGTGCCCTGTGTAGCTGAGCCGCGTGCGATCAAAAAGCGGCACTTTTGAAGTGTGGAGGGTGGCAGCAGGCTAATGAGGCACTGAATATTCATTTCAGCGCCTCATTAGTATTCTCCGATTTGGCCATTAGCTTGGCCCTTTTGAAATTTTGGCCAAGTGTGGCCACACCCTCATAGTTTTCTTGCTATCCTGTATGTCTCTAGCTAAACCGAGCTAGCTTTCTGATTTCACCTTTCCAATTTTGCCTCTATGCACTTGTGTTATTTGTATTCATTCTTCATGATTTTACCATGTTTTCACTTGTAGAATTCCTTTTAGATTTTTAGATCATTCAAAATCTTCTGGGATGGTCCGTTTCCATACTTCCTATCTTTTCTATGTAGTGGAATAGTTTGCTCTGGTGCCCTTAATAATGTCTCTTTGAAGAAGTGCCAAGTGACTTCACTTGCTTTTTCTCTTGCTTTCCCCACTACTCACATATTTTAGAGATCTTTTACTTCTCTTCTTAAAGAAGTAACAAAGAATGCATACACATCTAACTACAGATAACCAAGAAGTGTGTATGTCCTTGAGACATGTAATGTGTGTGTGTGTGTCGATTCTTGTCCCTTGGAGGGCAGAAGGAAGCAGGAGAGCTGCAGAGAAAACAGTAATAGAAATCTTTAGAGAAATCTCACTATATAAATATAAATATATTAGGCCTGGATGTGATTATCCACTTAATTCAAGTTGTGTTAGAGCATCATGGAATGGAAAACTGGAATTAATTGGCCATTAAAAATGGCAAACAGGCACATTCAGTTAAGTCTGAGCTCACTTCTAATCCAATTTGGTGAAATCAAAGTCAACAGCTGGGACATGGCAATATGGATAGACTTTTGAACACTTCACATTTTGTGGAAGGTGTTTGCAGCTGAACTTCTAGGCCAGACCTAAATCCCTTGACATCAGACTCTGGGATTTTGGTTTAATCCCAGCCCTTCAGAGCAGGGCTAATAGGATTAGAATGTGAACATATTAACACTTACATTTTGAGTGAGAGAACTATGTCCTTCCTCAAAAATGGATGGCCTCTGAACATTTTGCCATCTGATACGTAGGTGCAGTTGTGTCATTAGACTTCTATGTCCAGTCATGTGTTCTCTGAAGCAGCAATCCCCCACTCTCTAGAAAAACCTTCATAGGTCTTGGGTTCTGCAGTTTCTGTGCAGGAAGGTGGGCTCTGTCTATTTTCTGGAAAGTTCCCAGTGCAACGTATAGCTAACAATCAGGCATACGAGCTAGACACTGAGTAAGAAAGCTTTACAGTTCTGGAAAGACAACTGTTGGGAAGCACATATTGCTGAACCACAAACCTGTATATTTAATTTGAAAACTTATTTACTGTTGTGAATAGGCAAGTAGTGTGGAAAAAAATGCTCAGGAAAGAGACAATGATTTGTTTGAGAAATAAGAGCTTGGAATTTCAGTGTGGTTTTCTTTGCGAACTGGTGCAAGCAGTCCTCATTTCTAATGACAAAGGAATATCTACAACACAAACAGAGAGGAAAGCTATGGGTAAATACAGAATCTCAGATACAAGAAACAAAGAGCCTAGACAGCACACGTATATACTGGCAGTTGTATTGCTGAGTCACCAATGAAGCTACTTCTCTGCATTACGCAAAAAACAGTCGTGTTTTCCTCTGTAATATGGAAGACTCACTGCCAACCCCATTAGAGATCAAATGAGAGGTCTCTAATGTGATTTAACAATAGCATATGGGAAATTTAGGGTGCAGCTCAAAAAGAATAACCTTCGAACTCTAAAGTAGGAAACACAGTTTGACAGCTGAGCAAGACTGAAGTTACGGTTTCTTTTTAAAAAATAACTTTGTGTGATTCAAGAAGCTATGCACCATTATAGTAGTTTGCTGAAAGAAGGTTGTATTCAGCCTAGCTTTCTAGATGATCATATGATAATTGCTACCTAAAGTGATTCTGTCTAATCTGGTGAAGTAAAAATATTAATATTTTAGACACTGTTTCCTCATATTATTATGTCAAATATGGCACTAACATAATAGAGAGCCAACTCGACCTGATGTAGTGCTAGAGCATATGTGTTCAATTAATCCAGATGCTGTTGTAAGTCTGAACACACTGTTGTCTAAGAAGAGAAAAGCCTCTATCTGTTAAAAGTTTTGTCCAAAAATGTCATTGAAAATTTTAGGGAAGTAATACAGAAAAAACAGCATTCTGGGCAATGGACTTGTGTTCATTAGTGAGTCGCACCAATCTGAGGAATGACTTTAATTCTTTTTAGTAAAACCTGTACAAAAATTTGTAAGGACATTCTCATTTTAGTTTGGGTGTCCTTTATCTAGAGTGATGGTTGAATCTCCATCCCTAGAGGTTTTTAAGTTCCATCGTGAAAAACTCCTGGCTGGGATGACTGATTGCTTCCAGCCCTAGCATTCTATGGTTCTACGTCCTTTTGAGCCTGCAGAGGCTTATTTTGGTTTAACTCAAGTTGATTGGGAGCAGAGTTAGCACTTGTCTACACTTACTGCTGGGTTGCTGCCAAGGGTGACCTCATTGACCACCATATGCCTTGCAGCTGTGAGGAGTAAGGGAAATCAACCGGAAAGTTCTCCCCGTCAACCTCCTGCTGTGGGGACAGCGGAGAAATTTGACCTAAGGTACGTTGGCTCTAGGTATGCTATTTTCATAACTAAAGTTCCATGCCTTAGGTCAACGTTCTTCCCTAGTGTCAGGCCCACTGACAGGGAGCAAAGGGGGCAGTTGCCCCTGGACCAGCATTTTAAAGTAGCAGCAGTGGCAGCTGGAGTTCTGGGCCCCTTTGAAATGCCACTGAGTGGTGTGCTGCCACTATGACTATGGCTCTGAGGGAGCATGTGGGGCCCAAGGGCTAACTGCCCTAAGCCTCACCACTTCTGCCATAGGCCCCCACTACTGAGCCCATGGCAGTTGTCAGCGCCACTGCTTAGTGTAGGCCAGGACTTAAACAGCAATAAACCACTCTCCAGCTCAAATAAGTCCAAAGAACTGTTCACATTTCTTCAATGGTACTAATTGAAAAATTACATTAAATTAGACCACAACAACTTGAGGGTGTAGACGGGGTCTGCAATGTAAGTTTACCTTTTTTTTGCTGAAAACAGGAGGCTGAAGCTGCTGGAACAGTGAGCTGGCTTTGCATGAGAATGGTTGGATAAGTGAGAGACATAAGCCATGCCTGTACCAGAGATCTTACAGCAGTGCAGCTGCTCTGCTGCCAGCTCTCTTGCATAGCTGCTTTAAGCTGACAAGCTTAGGGTAGCACATCTTTACCGTCTGCGGTGGCAGTGTTGCAGTGTGCGTCTGAGCTTGAGGAAAGGATATATTGCAAGGACTTGGGAGTTAAAAATGTGCAGTGTCATCTCACCGAACAAACGACTTTTCACGAATATCTACACTGCAATTAGACATCCCACTAGCTGGTGCCAGCACACTTGTGCTCAACAAACTGTGACGAAGAGGCTGTGTAATTGTAGTATAGACAGGCCCAAGGATGGCAGAGGGGAGGCAAAGGGGGCAGTTGCCCTTGGGACTGGCATTTCAAAGGGGCCTGGAGCTCCAGTAGCAGAGACAGAGGCCAGAGCGCCAGGCCCTTTCAAAACACCACTGAGCGCTGTGTTGCCGCTCCTTGTGTGGTGGGGGAGGGGCCCCAGGACTGACTGCCCTATGCCCCACCCCTTCAGTTCTTGGCCCCACACCAGCCCAGGGTGGGGAGCTGGGCCCTCTTCCCACTTTGCCCTGGGGCCCATGCAGATATGTCTGTACCACTGAGTACAGATATTCAGGCTCATATTGCAGCCCAAGCTCTGAGATTCGTTGACCTTGTGGAGTCCTAGAGCCTTGGGTGCCAGAGCCCAGGCTCCAGACTGAACCCAAATGTCTGCACTGCAGTCAAATAGTCCTTTACCCCACGCCTGAGTCAGCTGGCATGGGAAATCTGTGAGTTTTTAATTGTAGTGCAGACATACCCTGTAGGGCCAGTGCTCCTCCAAAGGCCTCTGCAGATCTGTTCTAAAGTGCTCAGATATCACTCTGATGAGAGCCATATAAATGCCTAGATAAATTGATTAACTCTGTGACGTGTGCAAGTAACTCCATTTAATGCATGCATCAAATTGATACTAGATCCCTTAAGGCTAATTCACTGCCTCATTAGAAGCCAGTGAAATTCCTTCAGCATCAAGTAATACACTTGGATGTGCTGGCTTTGGCAGGTACTCTAAATTCTGTGCTAGCGACAGAGTTCTGTGGGAGTCCTGGCAAACAGTGAATTGGAATTATGCAACCAGAAAGCGATGGACACATGAACAGGAGTTTTACCCCTGTGCAAAAGCAACGTTGTTCAAAGCCTGATAAACCTGAGCTGGAAGGAAAGGAGCTTTGACATTTTACCTTAGGCTTGAAACCCTTCAGGTTAGCATGGCAACAGCACATACTGTCTATTTGTTCTACCAAAGACTTCCTAGTAGTTCAGATGCTACAGCATGGCTAAATCAACAGCTAACTGACCTGGTCCAATTATTATATATTTACCTAAACAACTGCTCTATAGTACAAGAAGAGGGAATCTTTCCCTTCACATTTTCAGCCACTCTGTCCATCCATCCTCTCACCCTCACATTGTGCAGGAAGATTAGCCTTCTGGCAAAGTGATAATGTAATTAACAATGTTCAATTTTTCAAATCAAAAGAGAGTGAGAAGTCTGCTCTGGGGCTCCGTTTTCTTTCAAAGACTCTAATGAGGAGGGACAGCCAATTATTATTATTTATTTTACTAATTAGCCAGATAATCATTCATTGTGAAACTCTTCTGTGTTAGAAATATGTTCCTTGTACCCTTTGTTTAACTTAGTTTCCTTTTATTAAATTGAACTATAGTGTGACATCCTTTACTAGCAGGAGATAGGGGGGGCTTTTTTTTTTTTAAAGAAGAGATCATTTCTGAGCTGTGAAGATAATGCCACAAGAAGCAGGAGTCCATAAAAACATCACCTTTCAGTCTCTGAAGACATAATGCTTTATGATAACCATAAAACATTTTAGTGCAAAATAAATTGCTGTCCTATTCAAATCCTTAAACGTACTACAGTGGATGTCACTGAAGACATACAGCTATTTTTTCCAATGCTGAGATATATTTTATCATAATTTGTGGGGTAGGTGACAACCTTGTACACATGATTGCCTTTTCCTGCTTAGTTAGTTTGCCAAGGTCAGAGTCCTTTGGCCTTTTATGGATGCAGAACTATTAGGAAATAAGTAAGACAGCCGAATGGCATCAGAAGAAAAGTCTTGTTTCTTGATTTATAAATTATAAATCTTTAATGATTTTCCCAGTGTTCAGGTGTATGGCCTTGCTCAAGCATCATGGATACTTTTTAAAGCTGTTTCAGCGTGTCCTTTGCCTTTACAAAAAGGGCAGCCAGCAGTGATTTTCCCAGGTTGTTCTTTAAATTGCACTTCACTGTTGTTTTATACTTTTTATCTAACCGCATATTGTTTTGGAGAGGCTACTATCAGAACAACCAATGACACTGGAGCATGATGTGGAAATGTAAGACTGACTACAGTGATGGTCAAACCATAGAAGTCTCAATTCAGGTAAGAGCTCCAAATTCATAACTGTTCAGACGTTGTTTGGTCTGTTCTACTGGAAGACTCCTTGGAACAGGTATTCTTTGGGATTTCTGCAAACTTTGGTTTCCTTTTGGATCATGAACATCATATAAGAACCATTTCCCCTATGGCTCTTTGGTTCTTCCAGTTCTGGGGCAAGCAAGGGAAGTACAAAGATGAGAAAATGAGAAAGCCAAATGCTAGCATTGGTGACTCAATGGTGATCTCTTTCAGAAAAATAAAAAAGGTTACCCTCGTCCATTTGTTGAAATTCATGAAAAATATGGTGACATTTTCATTTAATAAGATGGTCCTGAAATCATTTGAAAAGATAGAGAACATCTGGATAAAACCATTGCAACGTGAGGGAAAAAATGGTGGTTCAATTGCTTGAAAGAATTATATACAATTAAAATATAATTCCGAGAACAAATGTGAAATCTTATGTAAATATATAAAATTCTTGAAGTATCCAGAATGAGAAGGAAATCTACTGGTCACAGTTGAACTTTACCATGTGTCTTAAAGTGCTAGGATTTTAGTAGGCACTTCAGTTCTTTTGGAAAATATTCCTTTGTCAGCTCAGCATAAAAGGGAATTTGCTTGGGTTGCGATTGTGACAATGGGAAGCCCTTACTAGCCTTGTGCCTAAGGTTTGTCTGGCACAAGGATCATCTAAACTATCCGAATCTCTCAAGCACCCATGGTAGGACTCATTTCTCTTCATGTCATTAACACTATTCATAGTCTCATCTAGGACTATTCTTCTGGAATTAAAAGCTGTGATGGCTTCTGCACTAGGGGTCTGATCCTGTGTTGTACTTACCACAGTTGCCATTACAGAAAGGAAGTTGATAGCATTTCACACCTTGCAAATTGTGCTTTGTTTCTGAAGGTACATCTACTCTGATCACGGAAGGTCAACCACTCAGGGTTTGCTTCTCCCCGCCCCCAGAACAATGTCACACTGTTGACTCAGATTCAGCTTGTGGTCCACTATGACCCCTTTATCCCTTTCTGCCATACTCCTTCCTAGACAGTTATTTCTCATTTTGTGTGTGTGCAACTGATTGTTCCTTCCTAAGTGGAATACCTTGCAGTTTTCCTTATTGAATTTAATCCTATTTACTGCAGACTATTTCTTCTGTTTGTCCAGATCAATCTGAATTATAATCCTATCCTCCAAAGTGCATGCAACCCTTCCCAGTTTGGAAGAACCAATCACAAAATTGATCCCTGTGGAGCTCTACATGTTATGCCTTTCCAGCATGACTGAGTTGTTCTCTCGAAATGGTAATCCAAACAGTTATGCACCCACCTTACAGTAGTCCTGTCTAGGTTGCATTTCCCTAGTTTATTTATAAGAAAGTCATGCGAGAGCGTATCAAATGCTTTACTGAAGTCTATGTATGCCACATCTACTACTTGCCCCTTATCAGCAAGGCATGTTATCCTATCAACAGGAAGCTATAAGGTTGGTTTGACATGATTTATTCTTTATAATCCATGCTGTTGCTTATCGGCCATGTCTACACTTAGAGAAATCTTCGAAATACCCATTCTAATGGTCATTTCGAAGAATACTAATGGGGTGCTGAAATGCATATTCAGCTCCTCATTAGCACGCCGCCAGCCATGGCACTTCCAAATTGCTGCTTTTCACTTGTGCGCAGCTCATCCAGATGGGGGTCCTTTTCGAAAGGACCCCACCAGCTTCAAAATCCCCTTATTCCTACCAGCAGTTAGGAATAAGGGGATTTTGAAGCTGGCAGGGTCCATTTGAAAAGGACACCCATCTGGATGAGCTGCATGGGAGTTAAAAGCAGCAATTTTGAAGTGCCGCAGCCGGTGGCATACTAATGAGGTGCTGAATATGCATTTCCACGCCTCATTAGTATTCTTCGAAATGGCCATTAGCATGGGTATTTCGAAGATTTCTCTAAGCGTAGATGTAGCCATCATGTTATTATCTTTTAGATGTTATATTTACAGCTGTGATGCTTAAAGTTTCCCTGACCTGAAGAAAAGCTGTGTGTGAGTGTGAAAACTTGTCTCTCTCACCAATAGAAGTTGGTCCAATAAAAGATATTGCCTCACCGATCTTCTCTCTCTTTCCCTGGCAGTCATCTAAAAAGAGCACATTGTCAAGATGACTCCAAAAGGATCTGGCTTCTCTCCCCCATCAGTTTTTCCAGGAAGTTCTTAATTATATTAAAAATAATAGTTTCATAGGCTAATCATCATCACAGTCATAGCAAACTCATCCTGCTAGTAGTAACAAACACAAAAGCCATCATGCTCTGAAGGCAGGCTAAAACTGAGGCCCAGATCCTTAACTGGTGTTTATTGTCAGAACTCAGTTGAAATCAATGGCACTTGGACAATTTACATCAGCTGTGGATCTGGCCCTTCATTTTTACCAACTTCCCATTGCATATCAAGAAAATCTTTTTTCTGAGAGTCAGTCCCATAGTTCAGATCATAATATGCTGATGCATAGCGAGCACAACAGAGCATGATTAAGGACAGAATCTGAAGCTATGTCTACACTAGGCAAAGTAAGTTGACTGCAGATATGCAATTCTAGCTACAGCAATTGCACAGCTAGAATAGACATATCTGGGCTCTGTTTACTTGGCTGTCTATTCTGAAGAAGGTTGCATCTTGTGAAGAGTACATGGGTCAACTTCACACGTCTGATCAACCCTGAGCAGATAGCTCTTCTGGGCTAGGGCAGACATAGCCTCAGCCTTAACGGTGAATATCCTCGGGTTTATGTTAGATCTGCAGTATTATTTCAAACTGCAATTTTGTGATTTAATAATTCATACAGGTTTATGACACTGCCATTTTCTGAGACATTCGTACTCAACTAATTCAATATTTCCTACCAGTCAGGAAAAAATAAACCACTGATAATGTGATGTTATTTTGAAGTTCAGTAATTCAGATGGAAAGCAGCAGATAAATTGGTAATTGTAAATGGTCTGAAATTTGAATGATTTTTCTACTCCAATTAAATATATGAATGAGTACACTCAAATAATTAAAAAGTGCTGAAAATAGGCAGTATTTGGAATTAATGGGTGTTATATAGTCATCTTGTCGAATTTATTATTTTAAATTATAATTCCCAGACATGAAGAAATGCATTGAAGTTAAAATGGAGCAATTTTGTTACTAAATATTGTCAATTAGATTAAAATTTATGCATCTATTGAATCCAAAAGCCAAATGCTGCTGCTGCTTTTGCTATTTGTAAAACCTAAGATAAACTGCCAACAAGCAATGAGCAACAAAAAGGAAAATAATGACGCAGGAGCCACAATTTTTTTCTGGTGTGGAAAATACTTGTTGCACAACAGAGTATGAACATGGCAAGGCAGATGGACAAGATAAGAAGCTGACCCTTTATATTAAATGTACATTTATAATAGGCCATGAAGGATTAAGAAAAGATCATTAGGGCTGGGGCTACACTTGCCCCCAGCTTTGAAGGGGCACGTGAATCAGGGTGATGGGAGATTACACAAAGTATGGCGGTGAATATGCAGCACTTCATTCGGCTAATTCTCCCCCATGGCAACTTTGAAGTGTCAAACTTCGAAGTGCCAGCATGCGGGTAGCCGCAAGCGCTTTGAAGTGCCCACACTACTTCGAAGTGCCTTTACTCCTCAGAATTTTGCTACATGCATGCTGGCACTTTGAAGTTGCCGCAGGGTAGAATTAGCCTAATGAAGGGCTGCATATTCACTGCAGCACTTCATTAGTAATCTGCCATCGCCCTGATTAACATGCTCCCTTCGAAGTTGGGGGCAAGTGTAGACAAACCCTAGGTGTATTAACAAATGGTCAACTAATTGTTGGAGCTCTGAAGGTAACTAGGTTGCTTATAAATGTATAATAACATTTATCAGTGTGCTAATTACCATCTATATCACTTGGTATGTGGCTTGCATGCTCGTGACTTATGCTTATAACACTTGCTTCTTAACCTTTTCTCAATGGGTCCATAAAATAAAATGTGACTGATTAGAAGTTACATATTAAAGGAAGATAATCCTTCCTGTCCCACACTGAGCACCATGGGAGCAAACCCTTGTCTGTGCTTACAGGCCTTTGCAGGACTGGATTGAAGGAGACCCAGAAGGGATCCCTCTGAAAGCCATGTCAAAACCTGCATTGGTTTGATGGAAACAGAGTTGGGCCCATAATTTAATCCAGAAAATAAAAGCAAATAGAACTTACTGTGACCAGACAAGCTCCTGGGCAATTCGTACAGTCCAATTCTCTGGGGCTGTGTCTACACTCACCTAGAAGGTTGACAGCTGAGACTCAGTTTTAGCTATGCCAGTTGCACACCGAAAATCGACTTTTCAGCTGTCAATGTTCACTCCTGTCTTCATGGCAGAAGGTCAACGGGATGCTCTTCCCATTGACCTTCCTTAATCCTCATGACTTGCAAGGAATTCCAGGGTTGATGTTGACCCTGGAACATGCTGTTTTGGCATCTGCATTCACAGGAGTTTTGTGAGCAAGACACTGTTAGGAATTCTTCCACTCTGTTATGGATGATTAGGTCTCAGGTGCAGTATTGTGTCCAGTTCTGGGCATCTGCTTGCTGTTCCAGGATTCTATGATTCTGTAATTAACTACTTATCCTAAATACACATTTCCAGGGACCATTCAAGGTGAGGTAGTCTTTTAATATAATTCAGTCACAGTGGGGAAAAAAGGAGGTCAAGCTATTTGATCAACTATATTAAAGGATACTGCAACCAAAATCAATATCTTACTAAGATATAAAATCCTTTGAGGTGCCTAACACTTTTGGAAACATATTTTAATATGAACATATAGTTAAATTTCAAAAACATGCATTTTTTATGAAAATGACACAAAATAAATTAGCATCCCTTTTCAAAAAATGAAGTGAACTTTGTCATGAACACATAAACTTTGTCATAAAATTCTCTGACTGGTTAATTTAAAATAAGATCTTTGTTTCAGTGAGTTTAAATATGTAGTGATTTCTGGTATATTTAAATAATAAAATCAGCTTAGAAATACTGATTAAGAAAATGTAAAAGAGAGAAGGGCTACAGCACGTAGTCCAAAATATTTAATTTTATATTCAGCAGGACAACTGACTTGTCCTTACTAAAAAGTTTTTGCAACTAAATCTCTGTCAAAAGTCAGGTATATAAAAAACATGGGACAGAGTTTTTTATTCCCAGTTTACTGCTTTTAATTAAGTAACTTCTGCATGTCCAGTTTTCATAATTTGTCATGTAGTGGAAAATATGCTCCATTTACTTTAGAAAGAAATTTTAGAAGTGTGGGATTTTTCCAAATGTCATTTGCTCCATTTGGGTTCATTGATTTGGCTAGAATGGGCAAGCAGAGCAAAAAGGGAGATCGTGGGCAGGGCCCAGGGCCTGGAATGAGATGTGGTTAGAGTATGGGTTGGGGCACAGGCTGGGGAGCTTGCCTCTTCAAAAAGCAGCTTCACCCAATCGCCCATACCTGATGGTTTGGCATCTCTTGTTCTGTCAGAGTGGCTGCTGCTTTGTATTGGCATGCCCTGGTCTGTTGGGCGCTTGGTTCTGACGATGAGTGTGCAGAGCTTGGGTGGGTTATTTGTCTGAAGACTAGAAGTGGGGGTTCAAGAAGTGTTTCTTTCAGGATGAATAACGAGTCTTTGGGTGAAACCAAACAATTGCTATGCTCCTGAATGAACTTGCACAGGAAAATTATAAAAGACAAAAACATTACATCACCCAGGGTAAACTCTTTTCACTCTGTGATCAGACTAATTCTGACCTATTTTTTCTTCACCCTCAAATGAAACTTGCACAGTACGTTGAAAAGATGAGCCTGGGAGTTTAAATTCATAATTTTGCTAGGCACTAAAAATCACGGACTGAAGAGAGAAATTTATGGTTTATTACAACAATCTGTAACTCACTAGCATCCTCCTTCAGCAGCTTCCTCCCTCCTTTCCTTTCCTCCCTATGTCTGAAGGGGTGTTAACAGACCACTTCACCTTGAAATATGTGTTAACTACTTATGCTGAACAATCTGTTCCACCTTGTATTTAGCTGTGACGCTCTGAGTTAAGAGCTCTGGGGAGCTTGACAGTTTCTCCATTCTCTGCTGGGCAGAAGTTGGTCCCATAAAAGATACTGCCTCACCCATCTTGTCTCTAATATCCTGGGAGCAATGTGGCTACAACTGTAGGCGTTGACTCCGTAGGTACTCCAGGGCCAGGGAGGGGCCATGAGGGAATGGATGGAGAATGTGGGAGCAGGGGGCAGCACCCCACGGCACATGAGAAAGGCTGGCTTCCACAACATAGCATGTCAGAAAAGCAGCATATGCAGTGCTTACTTCTGAGGGAAAGTGTGTGCGGGCTGCTAAGGTTACACATGTGGAACAAAAAATAAAGATTTAGTTGGGTTCTGGGAGGCACAGCCTGAGCATTGTACGGCTGCTTCATCTTAGATGCAGATAAACCGCCCCTTCCAACAAATGCTTTTTTTCAGCCCATTTTAAACACTGAATACATAGCAGACTTTATATGAGGTATGTTTTTCCATCTTCCTCGCAGGCCACATCTACACTAGAAGCATTTATCTCTAGAAGTGACTGTCAGAAGCCATGTCCCGACAGAACCTCTGTTGACAGATCACATCTACACATAAAGCGGATCGATCTTTTGATCCGCTCTGTTGACAAAAGGGCCCCTGGAGCGTCTGCACGGCTTTTCTGTTGACAAAATGCATTTCGTGCGTAGAGGCTCCATGAGTTTTGTTTTGTTGACAAAACACTCTATTGTAGCCAAAGCCCTGCTGTACACCAAACCTGCACAGGCCCTCTCTAACAATAGCCCCAAAGAAGCATTCTGTAACGCCACGAGGGATTGGGGTTATGGTAACTTATTAGAGTCCGAGTCTCCCTAGCCCTGTAGTGACATTTTCTCTGGGCAAGAATGAGCCATTGCGTTTGTGGGGATTAGGGATGTAAAATCCCATTTAATTAGTTAACGGTTTAAACGGTACGTTTAGCTGGTTAACGGATTAAATGGGTGGTGGGTACAGCTCCAGAGGCTGCTCCAACCCGGGCAGCCTGGAGCACTCTCTCTTGTGGCATACTGTGAACTGGGGTTGCTCTGGCCTAGCTGGAGCATCCATGCCTGCCAAGCTGCCATGGGTGGGGTGTGCTGCAGTGAGGCCAGAGCAGCACCCATTCACAGCGTGCCAGGGGACGGGGGTGCTCCAGCCCAGCCAGAGCAGTCCTTGTCCACCCCTCTCTCCTTGATGTCCCCTCCCCTTTAGGCTGCCGTGGATGGGGCTTCTTCAGACTTCCATGGGGCTGGAGCAATCCCCTGCCCATGGTGGGCAGAGAGCTGCTCTAGCTTGTACCAGTTAACTATAATCAGTAAGCCTCATCCTGTTAGTGTGAGGCTTACTCATTAACTGGTTAAGCATTAACATCCCTAGTGAGGATGGGCACCAGTTGGGAAACAGATTAACATTATTGCTACTTTTACAGAGCTAATATCTTTGAGTTGATGCCAGTCACTTAAAGCAGGGGTGTCCAATATGTTCACCACTCACCACATGTGGCAAATATGACACCGCGTTGTGGTGAATATAGCTCTTGAGCCACATGCAGCTCTCGGAGCCTTTAAACGCATCTCCTCCTGAGAGCCGCACGTGAGAAGTGCCATCCTCCCACTCCGCGCGTGCACCCACCACTACGTGGGAGAAGCGCGTGGTGTTGGCCCCAGCAGGGGCTCCAGTGATGTCACCAGAAGTTCTGTTGAGTCACCGGCATTGAATTAGAACAGGGGAAGAAGGGTGCCTGGGTCTGGGGGAGGGCATTTATTTAGAGTGAAGGGTGGGGAAAAGTGGCAAATATGGAAATATGACAACCACATGGGTGGAGATCCTTGATTTCCTGTTGTCCACCGCTGACTTAGAACCTAGGCCATTGTGAGGATTACTCTGACATTCTGTGATGTCTTGTAAGGGACTGGGCAAATCAAGCCTACCTTTTTTCCCGCTTGTCATGGTCCAAATAAAAAGGGTTTCTTATTGATTGCAGTCAGTAACTGGATTTTACTCAGAAAAATTTTGACTATTAATTCTTGGACTAATGGTCCTTCAGAAGACCAGTGAAGGGTTTTTAAAGTTGGATGTAGCTCGGGGTGACTTTCTCTACCTCCTACAAGGTTTAGGGCATCCGCATACTGCATTTCTCTGAATAAATCACCAGGGAAACTTACTTTAGGTAGTTCATTACTGCATTTCCCAGTCAGTGAAAAGGCTCATAGACTCATTCCTGGTTTAACCAGTCTCAGAAGCTTCAAATGGGCATGAAAAATAAAACCTTGTGGTAAAGTTGGTGGATGTCTGGCTTTCGGGAAGTTAGGATGACCCTTTCCTTTGCTAATGCAAGAGGGGTACTTGAGCAGGGTAAGGAGGTGGATTACTTACGTTATGAATATTCATTACTTTAGTATCCCCTCACTGACCCTCCCACACGTGTTTTCCAAGTTTGGGTTTCTTGCCTTGACTAGAAAGCCCCACACAACTCTGTCTTGGCCTATGTTTCTTTACTAACTCCTTCTTCTTGCCCATCTTATTCCCTATGCTTCTTCCACACTGCCCCCTTTCCCAATGGTCCTTCTCCTCTCTTTGCTGACTTCTGTTTGGTGATAGGATTCCTTTTGCATCCCAGATAATTGGCTCCTCTTCACTGAAATCTCTTGTGTTAGAGAAGTGTCTGTTACAAAGCCAACCAATATTAAACAGGATCTTTCAAAGAGAGGTATCTGCACCAATCTGAGATTGAACTTTCCAATCCATAACTATGCAGGGCATTGTTTCAGAACTGTATCGTGTGTCCAGTAAAGGTAACTCCATGTCTTCCTCTCTGTACGGTGCTGAGAACCACTGATGGGAATGAATAAAGAGATGAATAATGAACAAAGTGCTGAGGTTCTCACTTGGTTTCTGTTCAAATCACTATGAGATTTCCCTGGTTAAGGACTTAGTATAGCTCTTCAGGATTAACAATACCAAGGAGCACATAGCACGGCCAAGCCTGTAATTGTTGACTTACTGCTGCAGCACCACCTGCTGGTCACACCGGCAATAAACTGAGTTTGTTGGAGTACCGCTTTCGGGCCGATGTCTCACCCATCATCATGCTGCTCCACTGTCTTCTCCATTTCTTTGTGGAGCTGCTTCGTGCCCTGGATTGAAGCAACATCATCAGTACACTGCCTTCCAGTGGCACACACCACTCTGTTCTTGCCCCTTCCAGGAGTACCAGCCTTTCTCAGTCTCTCACCTGCCACGGTGGACAACTGCAGCCCCAAAGTCTAGCCCCTTGCCTACAGGGGAGCTGCAATGGCTAGCAAGGTGTGGTGCATAGGGAAATAGAGGGACCCAGGCTCACTCACTACTCTGTGTCCTGGCCCAGAAATGCTTTGGCACCAGCCTTGTCCTTCTCTTCTTCACTCACCTCTACTGCCCTCAGTGTTCCCTGGGCCACTTCCACATGACCATTTCACCTTCTGGGCTCTATATTAAACTCTGTAGCTTGGCAGGCTTCAGGATGCAGCTCCTCTCCAGCTCCCCTGAGCCTGTCAGCACAGCTCTGTCCAAGGTGCTTCTCCCTGGGAACCAGTCCTGCACCGTCACTGATCAGGACCCAACTGCCCTTTGCTCTGCCATGCAGCTCCTTATCATGGCTGCCTCTGCAAGCAGCCCTTTGACTGCCTCCCTTGGAGCCTCTCTCTGATTGGAAGGGTTTGCACAGGCTCACTCTGGCCTGCTTTCAAGGTCCCCTGCCTTGCCAGAGTGAGGCAGCCACCTCACTACAAACCCTGATCCCTGGACATGCACAGTAAATATTTGGGCAAAGAAAACCCATCGAGGGAATCCAAATATCTCTTATTCCTCTCTGAGCCCAGTGTACCACCGGGTTTTTCTTCATGTTTTCCATCCTTAACAACTGGGTGAATGGGATCACTCAGCCTACAAGGTTACTTTTTTCAGTGAGGATGCCTGGGGTGAGATTCATAAGGGCTTCCAGGATTGGCAGGTGGCATGCAGTATTTTAAATGAATGGTGGGCCAAACTCAAACTGTTCAGTGTAAACACTCAGAAGTTGAGATGATTCATTCAAACTTTTTTCTCAGCTTATACCAACAACCAGCGTTTGCCCCAGACAAAGAACATCTGTACAAAACATCAACACTAGTCCTTGCTGACTTTCAGGAAACGGAGAATAATGTGTCTTCTGCTACACATAGGTCATTGGATAGCTTGAGTATAGCTCAAGGTAGTAAGAATTTCATCCTATCCCTACCAACACTTGTGGGACATATTTTATTGTACACACAAAGCCCTGATTCTGCAAATATATATGCACGTGCTTAACTTTAGGCACTAGAGTAATATCGTTGAAATTACTGAAACTGCTGAGGTCTGTGCAGTTAAGCATGGGCATGCTTGCAGGATATGAGCCTTACAGCAGCCAAATGTTTTTGAAACTAACAAACCTGATGAATAGGGATTTTTACAAATGTAAACAAACCACCGCTAGTCATCTCTTCTGTCCCACCTGTCAACCTCTCAGAAAAAAAATCAGGCTAAAATCTTATTCATCATTTTTAAACCTATCTCACATAGTTATGGTCCAGTTGTAACCCCCTAAATACAGGAATTTATTATAACCGTGCTGAAAGTCCTTTTTTTCCTGGTGGTTGTGGTGAGTGTTGGTCTAGTATTAAAAGTAAAATCATCAATCAGATTAATGCAGTTGTTGTGGAGGATATACAGAAGTAAGAGTTGTAATGATTTACAGTTTGAAGTCACAATTGATATGAAAATAAGCATTACATCAGTGGCTTCTTATACGTCCCCGTTCCTTTAGAATAACTACAGCAGGTGACATTTTTCACATTTTAATTGGTGTTTTGCTGATTTTAACAGAATTTCTGCTGATCAGAGCGAATTGACTATTTATTATTTTTTTTGCAATGAAGCTAACTATTCAGTGCAAGTTTAATGTACTGTAATGAATTTTAAACATCCTACTAGTATGATTACAAAGTATGTGACTCAAGAATTTCTCTTTCTGTCACTCTTGTAAGACGTGAAATAATTACTTCTCCCTGCCCACTCAAGTAGTTAATATTTAATATAGTGGCATTTTTCTTTATGAGGGTTTGGTGCATGTTTTGTACTAATCCTTACAAATTAATACTGGAAATAATTCTGCCCCACATTCTCTACACATGCACAGAACCCACTTACCCCAACCCTGCCTGTATTGCTTTAGACGTATGGCAAATATCTTAATTATTAGTTGGTTTCAGTAGCTTACAGAAGAATAAGTTTTTATGCTATTTACACTTCAGTGGGTTTGGTTTAATTAGCTTATTTTATGTTATTTATCAGTGTGTATATATAAATCAAGCAGGGTTTTAAAATATTAATGATGCATTTTATATCATAATTTCCTACCAATCATGACATTCCATAAATCCACATCACTGGTATAAAGAGGAAAAAGGAAAGTTTTCTGAATCCATTGAAAGATTAAGTGGAAATAATTGAGTGAAACTTTGCTATACTTCCATAATTAGTTTCATAGTCTTGAAAGAACCTAAGTATTCATTTAAATGCTGTTGTAACTAGGAAAGCTTTTCTGAATCAGGGCCTTTCTCTCTGAGGATTAATAGCTCCTTATAAAGTATTTGGTACTGATTTGTTTTTCAGGGACACCAGTAGTGAGGTTACCAACTAATTTGCACTCACTAGAATATTCAGCACACTGTATCTGTACATATTCAGACTTTGAGTTGAGCTAAGACAGCTTCAAACATGGCTGGAGCTCCATGAGAAAACACGATTGGTACCTTGGAATCAGTCTTTCGGTGTTTCTAGCAATAACAATACGATGCAAAAAAGATCTGAATATACTTCAGTTTGGCTCAGTTCTCACCATGGAATACAGATGTGCAATCTCCAGTAGAGGCAATGAAACTGAAGTGAGTTTTGAGCCAGTGTGCAGATGTTGTATGTAAATACCTAGGTCCTGTCTCAAAGGGTGTGTGTGCATTTCACTACAGAAAAAAAAACCCCTACTTTAGATTAAGACTGCATCTACATGGCAGACTTACTCTGAAGTTAACTTTGAAGTAAGGGGCTACTTAGAAGTAGCCTGCAGAGCATCTACACACACTTTTCCTTACTTCGAAGTTAACTTAAGTAAGGGCAGCTAACTTCGAAGTCACTACTCCATTCCCAGGAATGGAGTAGTGGCTTACTTCAAAGTTTAACTTCGAAGTTAAGTATGTGTCGATGCTCTGGACTCCTTAGTTGGAAGTAAGAGTCCTCCATGGAGAGGCACCCCCTGGAGGATGGAGACAATCTGGCCAGCTGAAGCAGGGCTCCGTTGTCCCTGTCACCTGCCTTAAAGGAAGCAGCTCCCTGGCAACCCCAGACAGGAATCTGAGATTGTGCCACAAGCAGGGGCAGCACGAGCTTTCCCTCAGACTGCCCCTGCATGAAGACCTGCCAGCCTCCGCACCCCCTACCCACCATGGCGGTGCAGCAGGAAGGGGCCCTGGATGAGGGGTCCAAGGGCTCACAGGGCCTGGGCAACGGCCGTGCCAGGAGGGAACCCTTCTGGACTGAGGAGGAGCTGAAGGACCTCCTCACTCTGTCGGGGGGAGGAGGAGGTCCTTCGACAAACAGGCAGCCACCAGTGCAATGCCGAGGCCTTTGACCAGCTGGACAGCGGCCTAGCTGCCTGAGGCCACTCTGACTGCACTGGCAGCAGTGTCAGGATAAAAGTGAAGGAGATCCGTCAGACGCACATAAAGCGATGTGACGCTGCCAGCTGGTCTGGGGCATGGCCCTTGCACTGCCCCCGCTACTGGGAGTTGCACAGGCTCCTGGGGCTGAGGGAGGTGGTCATTTGGACAATGCCAGTCCCCCCCCCACACCGTGGACAGCAGCGAGCAGGCGGGCCAATTCCACACCAGCAGCCCCCTGGGCCTGGACCAGCCCATCAAAACTGAGGGTGATGATGAGGGCTCCAGCAATGGGACCCCCATCATCACTCCCCCCTCCAGGACACCCAGCCAGGCCGCATTGAGCATTGCCTCGCCTCGCCCAAGCCTCAGAAGGTCACAGCAGGTACATTCGGGGCAAGTGGGAAGTCACAAGGAATGGGGACAGGGTCCCCCTGGAACAGCCCAACAGCCCACATGCCTCAGGATGGGGGAGGGGGAGGGGACACAGGTGGGACCCCTGAGCATCCAGGAACTCACAGGCCATTGGGTGGCAGGGAAGCAGGTCAGGGAGCAAGGGAGTGGGGGCTCTGGCCCCCCCGGGGTTGGGATCCAGCATTCACAGGCCATTCCCCTGTCCCCTTCTGTCTCCACAGGTCCCTCGCTGGTCAGCCACCACCCCAGAGCTGAGCAGGCCGCAGTCTCAGGGGTTCAGGAGGCTGCCCCATCACCCCAGCCTGCATCCCCCCACAGCCATGGCCAGGCCTCCTGAAGACAATGCTGGAGGGATGAGGGGGTGGCCGCCAACTGGGCAGCTGTGGGGGAGATAACCAGGGTGCTCCGTGACTGGCTAGTGATGGAGCGGGAGGGCCAGGCCTTGGCCTCCCATCTTGCCCAGCCTCCACCCCCTCACCAGCTGCTCCAGCAGCTGCCCCCCGTGCAGCCACCCATCCTGCTGCTGCCCAACGCGTGGTGGACCTGGCACCAGCCGAGTGTATCTAGCTGGCCCGGTGGCTTCTGGCCAAGGCAGATGCATCTGGCCCAGCTCCAGTGGCACCCCCGGTGGAGGCAGAGCCTGCAGCACCCCCACCCTAGCCCTACCTCTCTGTGGTTGCAGCCTTGTTGCAGTCCTGCAGGAGGCCCCAGACCTGGGGTGATAGGAGTGGCTGCGGCTGACCTGGCTCCCAGCCCCCCCATACCTTTGGGCAACTGACCCTACTCCCATCCCAGCCCCCACCTCCCCCAGTTCGGGCCCCTACCTCCCCACAGTTGACCGTTTCCCCTTTGCACACCAAAGACGTTATCATGTTCCATTCAGTTTTGTGACATACTTTATTCCCACATTAAAGTTCATTGTTCCAACCCTAACCCCATTCCCTGGTGCTTCATGGGAGAGTGGTGATGGGGACAGCCTGAGGGGTGTGGTGGTGTGGTGTGGTGTGTGGCTGGGGGGAGTCAGGGCAGGCCGTGCATGAAGGTCTGGCACAGGGCCTCCCAGACCCTGACCCTATCCCTCTGTGCCTCACAGCATGGGGCAGTGGGTGGTTGCTCATAGCTGGCCCCTGGGTCTGCAGACCAGCCCTGTGGATAAAGGGCTCCTGGTGTCCCTCCACAAGGTTGTGGAGGGCGCAGCAGGTGTTGATGACTGTGGGAACGTTTGGGAGGCTGACATCCAGCCTGGTGAGGAGGTCACGAAACCTCCCATTCAGCCTCCTGAATGCCCGCTCAACTGTGCCCCTGGCATGGTTGAGGTGACCATTAAAGGTGTCCTGGGTCGGCATGGTGTGCCCAGTATAGGGCCATGTGAGCCATGGGTGCAGTGGTATGCAGCGTCAGCCATGATTAAGGGAGGGGCATTGTGATGTCCCTGAGTGGGAGCTCCTGCAGGGGGACATATGTGCCTTCCTGCATCTGGTGTCCCAGCCATGAATTACGGAACACCCAGGCATCATGGGCCCTGCCTGGCCACCTCACACACATGTCTGGGAAATGGCTCCTCGCATCCACTAGGGCCTGGATTAGGACCAAGTGGTACCCCTTCCTGTTAATGTAGGCACCCCCGCTGTGGTTTGGAGCCTGGATCACCATGTACGGCTCATCCAAGGCTCTGCAACAACTGGGGAAGCCCAGGTCCATGAACCCAGTGAGGGTGGCATCCAGGTTCCCCGGAGTCACAACGCATCACAGGAACACGGTGTTGAGGGCTTGGATGACCTGCGGAGGGGAGGAGGAGACATCCATGAATGCCTGACTGGGAGGCCCCGTGCCCCTCCACCGGGGCTCCCCTGCCTCTTTCTTGGTTGCCCCCTCCCAAGGGTGGGCCCATGGTGGCGGCTGGCCATACCTCAATCAGCACTGCTCCAACAGTGGCCTTGCCGACTCCGAACTGGTGGCCGACGTATCTGTGGCTCTCGGGGGTGGCCAGCCACCATAGTGTGATGGCCACCCTCTTCTGCACCGGAAGCGCTGGCCGCATCCAGGTGTCTCAGTGCTGGAGGGCTGGGGCGAGCCAGTGGCAGAGGTCTTCAAATGTCTGCTGGGTCATGTGGAAGTTCCTCAGCCACCACTCGTCCTGCCAGTCCTCCAGCAGCAGCCGGTCCCACCATTTGGTGCTGGTGGTGTCGGCTCACTGGAGGTGGGTCGGGGGAAATGGGGGAGGGGCAACTGGGCCATGGCCATGGCCTTAAGCCTGGGCCCCATGCAGGCGAACCAGCCGTGCTGCTGGCGTAGCTGGGCAAGCAGCATGGCCAGCAGGCTGACTAGGATGGAGAGGGCATCGTCCTCAGGAAGCTAGGGAGCTAGCATGGTCTCTGGATGTTCTCCCCTGCATGTGCTCTGCTGCTGTCCACA
The DNA here is from genome assembly GCF_033958435.1 of Carettochelys insculpta. Classification (NCBI taxonomy): domain Eukaryota; kingdom Metazoa; phylum Chordata; order Testudines; family Carettochelyidae; genus Carettochelys; species Carettochelys insculpta. Next base: position 13,006,537 of record NC_134148.1, read on the forward strand.
GCCTGTCTGCCTTGAGCACGGGCAGGCTGTGGGTGTTGGGAGGGGCCCTTTAAGGGGTCGGCTGGCTATGAGCCCAGTAGGGCTTGTCGGCCATGCAACCCCATGCCCGCATCATTTCCAGGCCCCTTACTTCGACGTAGGGGCTACTTGTGTGTGGACACTTAACTTCGAAGTAGGGGGACGCCTACTTTGAACTAAGGCAGGTGCATTTTGTGTGTAGATGCTCTACTTTGACGTTGCTTACTTTGAAGTTATACTTCCAAGTAAGCAACTTCGAAGTTATTTTGTAGTGGAGACACAGGCTATGAGCTAGAAGAAGTAAATATTAAGTTTCTGTGAGAGTTTTTTAATTCTGACAGGGAACTGAAAGGAAAACAGTGGCTGCTTGTCTCTGTAAAATTAAAGGTGCAGTGCACAAAAAACCAACCCTCTCTCCCCCATCCCCCAGAAAAAATACATGCTGAATACAAACCAACTTCCAGTATAATTTGGACGTGTAGCTCAGTACTGAAGTGCATGAAATGGGCATCATTAATAAATAAATGATGGGGGCTGGACTCAAAGACCTCCTGAGGTCCATTCCAGCCCTGTGAGCCTATGATTCTATGAAATTAAGATGCAGAGCTTTACCATTTAGGTGGTGGCTGGTAGCATTAGTTGGTCTTTTGTTAATCCACAGGCCGCATGGCTTTGAGTAAACTCCTGGCTGCATTTCATCTGGCTCAAATGCAGATGAAAACTGGTTCATGTGCCAGTCCTGGTACACGTCCTGGGGATTGCTGACCCTTGATTTTAAACAAGGTAATGTCTGGTCCTGCCTTTTATTGGCAAAATCTGGCCTGTGCTAGAAACATATTGGGACAAATTCATGCTGAGGGTCTCTTTATGTCCTAATAATATTTAAATTAACAAAATATAGGAACTAACTGAGTGGAGTTTTTTTTTAACAAATTTGGTTAGAATTTATATATGACTTAAAAATAAAGCTGATTTACAATGAAATGTGGTGGAATGGTGGTTATTTAGGGTAATAGAAAACATACAGATTGAGGCATACAGGTATTTTTCATTAAGAAAGAGATGACATTGCTAATAACTTGGACTCTAGAGACAGTGTCTACAATGCATGCGTCTGATGAAGTGGGTCTTTGCCCATGAAAGCTTATGCTCCAAGAAATCTGTTAGTCTATAAGGTGCCACAAGACCTCTCATTGTTTTTGCAGATACAGATTAACATGGCCACCCCTCTGATACTTGTTCAATAGTTATTAAATTTAAATTTGAGTTTCTCATGCCTCGGAGCCACTGAGAGCCTTAAAATTAAAATACATAATAAAGACACTCTGCCCAACATATAAAATATAAGGAAAAAATTAGTAATCTAAATGGGATATTGTAAAATTGAATAAAGTGGTGTTATTTAATAAACTCTCCCAAAAGGGCCAAAATGACCTAGAGACTCTAGCTGTGCTGACCTGGTTCAAGCATTAGCCTGCTAAGCTCAGGGTTGTGAGCTCAATCCTTGAGGAGGTCATTTAGGCATCTGGGGCAAATAGACTTTTAAAAAAAAAAAATCACTGAGGGATGGTGCTTGGTCCTGCCAAGGGGGCAGGGGTCTGGACTCAATGACCTCCCAAGGTCCCTTCCAGTTCTATAAAATGTGTCTGTATCTCCGTATTATATTTATTTGTAGTGTCATGAACCTGGACCCTATTGTAGTAGGTGCGCTGTACAGAGAGCAAAGACTTAGGGATTTTACTCAATACTTTGATGATACTCCTATCGCAGATGTGATACAAGTGCTATGTACTTTACTGTCAAATTTAATTGCTTTAATTTAAGAAGTTTTCAATAAATTACATCACTGCAACTACAAACACCATCATTTACCATATGATTCTGTTAGACGAGAATTTATCCTGTTGGCTTAGGGCTCACTCCATCAATCTTCAGGTGTTAGAGGAAGAATTAACTCCACAGTTAGTTAAACTGTCTGTTTATGCCACACTTAAGAAATCTGTATTTATTGCATAGCATCATTAAACAGCGTGGCAGCAGTACCACAGCTCTGGTCATTTCCAATATGAAAACAAAAAGACTTGGTTTGTCGCCATCACAAAATCACCACAAAAAGTGTCATATCCCCCGGAGGGTTAGTTCCTGTTCAGGTGATGCTCCTCATGGAGGCTACAGGGGTTAGAGGCATTGTAAAAAAGGTGAGCAGAAGGACAGAGCTTGTGCAAGCATCTGCTTTGCTAAGACTCTAACCAAAACTGGCAGCCTGTTCATTTTCTGGTCATTAAAGCCAATATTTACAAAAAAGAACATTGATTTTGGCTGCTTGGTTTGAAGTGCCTTAAATGGACCCAGTTCTGAAAAATTGTTGTGAATGTCTTCTCTGAGACATAAATCTCTTTTACCTTATCTCAGGGTGGTTTTCCAAAACATGGGCACCTGAAAAGTACCTGTCACTTCTGAAAATCTTGGCCTCAGTTCACTCACCAGATTAACCATAGCATCCAGATGAGTTCCAGGTCTTTGGGACAGAAAGTTAAGTGGAAATATTCCTGAAAAATTGTGTGTGTCTTGAGTGCAATGTGCCATTATGTTCATGTGCAAGAAAAATGTTTCTGTGTTGTTCCTATAGTAATGGGAAGCCAAAGGCGGTTTTGCCTGCACATATACTAGAGGCTGCAGTCCAAAGCGGATGATGTGTTGATTGTTACTTATCTCCAGGATATACTGAATGGGGCCAGCCTTAGGGACAATGGTTTCGTGGGCAAAATTGTATTTTGTCTCTCAGGCTCCCTCCCAGGGCTTCATGTCAGCTGTACACTTATACAGCCACTCAGGAGTGATTCCAAAGCTACCCAGAGGATTAGCAGAGGGCCCACAGTTAGGTATTTTGTTTCTACTGTGGGGTGCACATTTGCACCTGCCTCAGTGGACATACAAAATTATTCTGCACATAGATGGAAAAATTCCGCAAGTGGATGGAAGAGCTTAGGAGGCACTTTGCTCCCTACCCATCCTCCCTGGTCCCTGCTCCTTCCTCTCTCCGCATTGGCCTTGTACACCCTGCCCACTCCACGCCTTGATTTTTGACCCTGACACATTCTGTGCAGTCACCTACATCACCCACTCATCAGGCTGACTCTGATATTGAAATGATCTTTGGTACCATAGTTACTGTGTTTCTCAAAATAACACTAATCCAAAGTGCTTCAGGAAGGTGTTACCCAAAACTAATTCGGATTTCAAAACTGTGGTGGTTTATGTTTTGCCTGTATCCTGCAGTTCATTTAATCACTTAAAGCAGTCAAAGCCATGATTTGTGGAATGAGTCAGATTTTGAAGCAAATATTTTCTGTATTTAACTCAGTAGCTATGCTGGAATCTGTCTGGTCTGCTGAGGTTTGGTAGCTTTAGGAATTAATGAATATTAATTCCTTCTCCCTGGGTACAAAGTGAAATAACCAGTAATTAGTATAATATTTAATACTCCTATTCAAAATAAATAAATCTTTTGTTTAAAAAAATCTAATTATAATAGTGTAGCAACTTCTGCGTGTGTAACTGAAATTGAAAGTGCTTTTCTGAAAATGCTTTTAAGCTCTCATTTACATGTTTCCAGATCAGCTAATTATTCCCCTTGTATGCATAAAACAGAACTCTAGATTGTGCTTGCATATATTCTTAATTTTGCCATCTAAATATCTTCTAAGTTTAGCTGATTATAATATTTTAATATTACATTATTATTATTATACCAGTGGTATTTGTTCTCTGATATGAAAGTTAGTCTTGTCTGCATTTAGTTTTGTGATCCATTTTTAATACAAAATGGTTCTGGTATTTCTTCAACCAGCTTATATAGTTACTGGCTGTAGCTGTTATAACTTGCTGCTGCTATGTACTCACTACATTATGGGCTTGCTTTATGTTTCTTGTAAGACTTGACTTGAAGCCTGTTAAGGCAATGGAAGGATTCCTGTGTGCATTGAATCAGGCCTTTGGACTGTATGTGCCTTAGGGTAGGACGTTGGTTTTAGTCTATATTCTGTTAAAGGTGGCATATATTTAGTGTGCATTTATCAAGAATAATCAATACCTATTATTATCTTCTTCTATCCAAGTAATCTAACTACTAGCGTATCTGAATTACATGATCTATCACAGGGCATATCTTATTCTTCCTGTAAAAAAGTGGTGCAGATGGGGGAGAGGAGCGTTTACCTTGAAAGGACATTTGACTTCAGTAGATCTCAAGTTCTGCCACACTGTTTCCTCTGAGGCCTGGTCTCAGCTGCAGTCAGGTCAATGCAAGGCAGCTTACGTTGACTTACCTATAGGGTGTATATTAAAATTCTGCTCCTGCTGATGTAGCCGGCCTGTTCTGCTGAATTTCGTAACTCCTCCATCAGAGGTGTAGAATCAGTGTTGACAGAGTGTTAGCATAGACACTGCTGTTTATATTGACTGTTGCTGGCTTTCAGAAACCAGCTCACAATGCCCCACGCTGACAGGACCAGCGGCTGGAGCACTCCTCATGAGGAGACATGAGGCATGCCGTGAGGAGGCGCACAAGTGATTTAATTACTGTGGTGGCTGATTGTTGATCTGATCTTAAATAGACACAATTTTGTTGCGTGTATGTACCCTGAGAGATGGGACTTACGACTGCAGAGTTGGCATGCTCTTCTCCCCCACATCATGAACACTGTTGCTACTCTTGTCTTTGATGCTCCAGTTCCTTCTCCTAGCGTGCTAATCCTCAGCCAGCACTAGTAATTCAGGCCTAATTTCCAAGTGAGGCTGTAAAAAGGTATGAACAGTCTTGTGGCACTTTATAGACTAACAGATTTTTTGGAGCATAAGCTTTCGCGGGCAAAGACCACGCATGCATCTGATGAAGCGGGTCTTTGCCCATGTAAGCTTATGCCTTAAATATGTTAGTCTACACGGTGCCACAGGATTTCTCATTGTTTCTGCTGATACCCAGCTACCCCTCTGATACTTGTAAAAGGTAGCATGTTCCCTCAATCTTCTTCCTCCATCCGATTATGTCTCTCTTCTGGCACTCACCACAGCATGTCCCATTGTTGCTGCTAGTGGCGACATTGTTGAAGGACTTTCTGCAAGGGCAGTTGAATGACTTGAAGAGAGGTGACACATAACTGTGGATAGTGTGTGGGGAAGAGGTTGTGGGGGGACAACTGAAAGGTGCTCTAGGGGTATGTGACCACCCACAGGCTGCCTTTGGCTCCACCCCCCGTAACATGATATGTAGGTAAGTAATATAAACTAGCAGCTACTTCCTTCTGCTGCTGCTTTGTGTGCTGTGGCAGCCTGCCCCCTTACAGAGTTTGCAGGCATCCCTCCTGGCCTGAACTACCCTCAATCAATTTAGCAAGTGTTCAAAACAAGACAATAAAAGAGGCAGCACAATCCGCCATGTGTCCTCAGGGTGGATGGCACCCGGGTGGGATGGTGTGTGGGGCGGATCATTTCAGTTAACAAGATGTTGGAAAACTATCAGTCACTTTTTGTTCGGGGTGGAAGCAACATGACACCTCCAGATCATCTCCTTAATAAGCATATTGGAGGCAGCAGCTGGGTCCACACCCCACTTTCCCACTCCCTCCCCAGCTCCATTGTCTGCTCCTCTCACCCACCCTGTGGCTCCATCTCTGTTGCCTGGCAGTGAGCACCATATTGCCACTTCTCTTCCTTATCTCAAACATGCCCTCCCTCTGACTCACCTCGGCAGGGGCTGCAAAGTAGGCATTGGGAAGGAGAAAGGAGGAGAAACTTACAAGCACAGTGAAATGCACTCTGGATCTTGTCCGGGTATTTTGCACTTTGACCTCAATAAAATATGTACATATTTTCCAGAAAGATTGCTCTTAGTGACTGCAATATCAGAATAACCCAGTCTCTGATTTCATTTAAGATATTTCGGCAGGTGTTTCTCAGTAATATTTTCTCTTTGTGAGCTGCTTTGATATTATTTTTTTTTTTTAAAAAACTGAATTAATAATAATTTGGGTAATAAGTATAAATACTTTAATAATTAATAAAGCTCTTTGAGACAGGAACTTGCCTAATTTATTTTGTAAATCTTTGTGCATATTTACAATGTTAGCTAAATAATTAGTAATAGTTATTATGTACATTGCTTCTTTCCTAACAGAATTGTGGGTTAGGATCCTGGAGAGGTATCAGCGAACAACAGGAATGTACTCAGGCAATGATGTTATAGAAATCTGCTATATAAAAGGGATTCTACTCATGTCTCTGCATGATATGGTAGATGTATTATCAGGGTCTGGAAGCTCATGTTGTCGTCAGTTCCATCCCTGGCCAGGCAATTCTACCTCTCAGCTTTTGCCCACTCACACACATCCTATTCCAAGCAAATCTTTACTTCTTAAGTCTTCAAACATTTCTTCTTATCTACCACTGCACCCTTCTATCCCAGTTCTTTACACTGTGTTTACTGGCAAGATCTGTCCATCCCTTTCTCTTCTCTCCAGACCCCTCTTCCTGCTGTGACTATGTCTACCTCTAATCCAGACTTTGAGATCTCTTGGCTTTTCATATTCTGGTACCGGCCACCTTGATCTCCTTGAAGACCTCTTGCTTTGTTGGACCCTGCTCACTTCTCCCTCCACGGAGTTCTTTCCGTCTGCCTTTTAGCATTCATTTGGTTGCTGTCCCTAAGAAAGCCCTTCTATGACCATTCCTTCCTCCAGACCTGTCGCCTAATCTCCCTTCCCCATTGCCTCCAAATTCCTTGAATTGTGCCATTTACTCTTAGTTCATCATTTCCTCTCCTTAAATGCCTCTTGGAATGACTCCACTCAGATTTCTGTCCTTTTCACACCACTGAAACTGAAGCCACTATTAGCCATCACCTTGATAAAAATTAAATACAGTTATACCCTGAGATATGCCCATTAGAGTGACAAGAATTCGACTTTACAAGGAGTTTCATTTAATACGCCTACTTCAGCTTACGAGGCATTTCTTCGCATTTACGAGGACCGATTTGGAGGCTGGCAGCTCTGGTAGGCAAGCACTGAGGGGATGGAGTCAGCTGCGTTGGTCTTGATGAAGAGGCTGTGAAGGGGGGTGGCAGCGCCCTGCGAGAGGGCGGCAGTCTGGTGCGGGGAGGGAGACTCATCTGAGTTCAGGCGGTAGATCACACCACTCTGCGAGACGTGGATGCTGGGCACGCAGCCCATCCCAGCCCAGCTGCTGCTGCTCACCCTGCTGGTGGCTAGGGGGCCACCGCCGCCTGCCCTGCGCAGCTGTGCCTCAGGTGCCACTCGCCGTCTGTGGCGTTCCCTCCCGTTTAGCACCTGGCTCACACGCTCCTGCCGCCGGCGGGGCCTCTCTGCCACACAGCCCTGCACAAGAGAGGCATCGCCCCTCGCCAGCTGGGGGCCCCCTGTGCCTGCCTAGCTCCCCACGCAGCCAGCCCCTGGCAGCACCCCCTCCCCACTTAACCTAAGCTGCGCTCAGGCTGGGATGCCTCCCCGTGCCCTGCTCTGTCCTGCCCGCCCCCTTGCACTGGATTTAATGGGGTTTGGTGTTGTTTTAGCATAAATGGGTGTACATTTTGGGGCTCAGGAACACATACAATTTTTCCCATTGAAATTAATGGTAATTACATTTTTGACTTATGAGAATTCGCCCTAAGAGGGGTTTTTCAGGAACGAATTACCCTTGTAAGGGGGGGGAAGACTGTAACTCATTCTCCTGTATCTCTCTGCTTCCACTCATCATTAGAGAGCCGCTTCCCTTGATATTTATCTATTTAAGGTATTCATAGGACTCCTGCTAGCATAGCATCTGAGTGCTATTTTTAATGTATTTGTCTTGACAGTAACCCATAAGGTACAAATGGGGACCTGAGGCACAAAGAGATTATTAACTCACCTCAGGTGCCACAGGGTACCTGGCAATGAATCTTGGTCTCTAAAGTCCCACACCTGCACTCTAACCACTAGGCAACCCTTCATCTCATGAGGTTGGAGACAAAATAGAAACTTTTGTGATTTGCAGTATTATTTAGGGGAGTTTTAAATGCACAAATGATAGTTAAACACCATTTGTGCCTACAAAAATCTCCTTGTATAGAATCTATTTTCTAAAACACAATCAAATACGTACACTGAATTCTTCTGAAGTTTTTAAGCAGACTAAAAATCGGTGACCTTCTGTCATGGTTTCTGAACTATCCAGGGCCATAAGAAATTCTTGAGGCAGCCCCAAGTGGGCAAAGACTTCTACTGTCTCAGCAGTGATGGTGCAGACACTGGTACTCTGCAGGGGAATTACTTTGGGGAAGCGTGTGGCATAGTCCACCAGGATGAGGCTGTATTGGAACCCCACCTTACTTTTCGAGAGGGGTTCAAGCATGTCAAGGGCCACTTGCTCAACCAGGTGCCAACCATGGGTAAAGGACCAAGGGGGACCTTCAGGATCCCTCCATTGGTGGCTAGCTGGCACTTAGGGCAGGAACGGCAATAGTCCCTCAGTTCCTGAAAGACTCCAGGCTAATTAAACCAGAACAAGATCTGGTCCAGGGTCTTGTCTTGCCCCATATAGCTGGCTGCTGGGATGTCATGAGCCAATCTTCAGACAGCCTTCTGGTGGCACTGGGGGACCATGAACAGGGTCCGAACCTCGCCTGTTTGTGGAATCTGGAGGAGCAATCCGCTTCCAACTCAAAGTGGGATGGTTGCTAGAACAGCTGTGGGCTTGTCACATTCCCGTCAACTCAGGCTACTTGGTCGTAGGCAAACCGGAGGGTGGGATCTTCCCTCTGGTCTTGGAGGGGGAGTCCAGCATGCGAGCTGATGAGTAGTCCTCATCCCAAGGACTGGGTTCTTGGCTCAGGTGTTCAGACTTCTTGGGGACTCCAGGTATTGCTGTTGCCTCCATTTCTTCCCCCGGGGGTTCTGCTTCCAAGGGTGGGGCCTCGCTGTCCTTGCTATTTTAGACTCTTTGGGTGAAAGTCAACACCTGCACTCTGTGGTGGCTCACAAAATTCCAGGAGTTTTTGGGAAAGCCTAATCCTCTGACTTCTCTCTGGTCTCTAAGGGAGAAGATGCCCACAAGAAGGCTACGTCTACACGTGAAGCCTACATCGAAATTGCTTATTTCGATGTTGTGACATCGAAATAGTCTATTTCGATGAATAACGTCTACACGTCCTCCAGGGCCGGCAACGTCGATGTTCAACTTCGACGTTGCTCAGCCCAACGTCGAAATAGGCGCAGCGAGGGAACGTCTACACGTCAAAGTAGCACACATCGAAATAGGGATGCCAGGCACAGCTGCAGACAGGGTCAACGGGCGGACTAGCGCTTCCGGGGCAACAGCTAGCCGCTCCCTTAAAGGGCCCCTCCCACACACACTCAGCCTGCACAGCACGCGGTCTGAGGAGCCATAGGCACACAGACCCCGGGCGCCGCAGTCATGGACCCCCAGCAGCAGCAGCAGCAGCAGCAGCAGCAGCTAGAGGTCCACCCAGCCCTCCCGGCAGGAGCAGGGCTTGCCCTGGCCCATGCCATGTGGGAGGCAGCTGAGTACCTCCTTGCCCCAGGGGAGGAGATGCCCCCAGGGAAGCAGGGCTCAACCCCTACCCCTGCAGCACCCCACTCCACCCCTCGCCTCACACGCCGGCGGCTGTGGAGCTACCCCACCAGCACCGACTGGTGGGAGCGGCTGGTGCTTGGGGAGTGGGACGACGACCACTGGCTCAGGAACTTCAGGATGACCCGGCAGACATTCCTGGAGCTGTGCCAGTGGCTCACCCCCGCACTCAGGCACCGGGACACTGCCATGCGGCGTGTCCTCCCTGTGGAGAAATGGGTCGGCATCGCTGTCTGGAAGCTGGCCACTCCGGACAGCTACCGATCCGTGGGGCAGCAGTTTGGTGTTGGAAAGGCCACCGTCGGGGCTTCGACCAACAGGCCACAGGGTGAACTCTGCCCAGGCCCCCTACTGCCCGCCCCTTCCTCCCCCACACTCCTGCCCCAACGCCCACACCATGGAGCACCCCACCGCCCCCGCCCCCACTTGTCCTGGACAAATGACAGCACAAACTTGTGGCTGAACGTAAACTTTTTTTTTGTCTTTCCGAAACTTTTTTTTTGGTATGTAAATAAATAAATATGTGAAACACAAACCAAAAAGGAGGGACAAACGTTCAGCCAAAGCAAGATGTGCACAAATAAAACAATACAACAACAAAGCAAACAAGTGTGCGCCATCAACAAAAAAGAAAAGCAGGGAGGAGAACGGGGAGAACTATTTACATGGGGGGGACGGGGCAAATGGGGGCACCAAAAAAAACCAGTCAAACTATATACAGCAAGGGGGGGCCACGTCCCGGGCCCCTCGCCCCTAGAGCCCGGCACTGGGCGTGCCCGGCCGGGAGCCCCGCCGTGCCTGCAGTCTGGTCCACGGCTGGGTGGGAGCGGGCTGGACCGGAAGGTATCGGCGCCGGCGAGTCTCAGGTGGCTCCAGGGGTCCCTCGGCACTGTGGCACTCGCGGGTGGGTGGTGGGGCGACGGCGGACGGCCCGGCGACGGCTGGAGCAGCTGGTGGTGGGGCTGCAGGAGCGGGCGCGGCGGACGATGGCTCGGCCGGCGCGGCATGGGGGGCCAGGTACTCAACCAGGCAGTTAAATGTCTGCATGTAGGCCCCCCATGCCTCCTGGTGCCAGGCCAGCGCCCGCTCCTGCAGTTGGAGGTGCTGCTCCGAGACCTCCAGCTGCTGGTGGAGGATGGCCAGCAGCTGGGGGTCTGTCGGCGTCGCTGGTAGTAGGCGCGGGGTCTGCCGTCTTGCCCTCCGCGGGGCCGGTCGTTCCTCAGCCGAGGGGCTGCCCTGGAGCGATGGTCCCGGAGGGCTCTCCGGGACAACTGAGGCCTCGCCGGCGCTCTCTTCCGGTCCTTCAGATGGTGCAGGTGCAGGTGCAGGACACAGGAGAGGAGGGGGGGAAGAAGAATGGAGACAGGCGTTAGTGTGGGCCCCGAGCCGTGGCCTTTGTCCCCCCCGCCCTGTGCTGCAGTTTCCCCATCCCCGTCCCCGGGAGATGCTGCTGTGATGGATGGGGTTCAGAGGTCCCCCTGCCCTGCACCGCGTCCCTTGGTGGGAGCGACTCTCACTTCACCCCGCAGGGTCTGAGAGCAGGAGAGCTTTCTTAGGCCACAGATGGCCAGTTTCTGGCAGGAGTGACAGCACCAGCTGTCGGAAGAGACAGTCCTTCCAACCCGTCGTGGGGAGAAGACCCCAAGGGGGGCCCCTCTGGGATGCAGCTTTCCCCCTCCTCTGGCTGGCTGCCTACCAGCTCTCCCTTCCCCTAGCCTCTACCTGTGGCCCCCGCCCTCGCCCCCCAATTCCAAGCCAGCTCGGCTCCTCCCTCCTGTTTGTTCGGGGCAGAGGTGTCACCTGCCAGCTGTAGCGCCAGGATCCTCCTTTGGCCCTGGGAGCTCTTCGGCTCCTGTGGCTCATATGTAGCCTGAGTCTCCCTTTGGCACTCCCCCGACTCCATCACATGCTGCTGCTGCTGCAGGGTGTCCCACCCCCTCCGCCCGGGGGCCCCTCGAGGTTCCGCTCCCCCCTGGCCCGGGGATGGGGCATGGCACTGTCGTGCAGGGTGGGGGGGGGCAGGGGCTGATGGCTGCAGTGCTGTGAGGGCCATGGCCCTGGTGTCCTTGGGGCCATGGCCATGTGAGTGTGTGGGGGGCCCTGGACACATCTCTGTTACCCCCGCCCCTCAAGCCCAGGGGTGTCCACCAGAGAGGGGTACCTACCTGTCGGTCCGCTCCCACGGTCCGGAGATCCCCGGCGGGTGGAGGCCCTGCTGCTGCTCCGGGATGGCAGGAGGAGGATCTGCAGGCTGGATTCTGCGGAGGAGGAGCCCCCCTCCTCCTCCTCCTCCTCCTCCTGCCGCGATGTCCCGGGGATGGCCTCCGGGGGGGGCCCCCGGGGTGCGGGGCTTGCCTCCGGGGCGGACTCCAGCTGCAGGGCCTGCTGGGCCTCGTCAGCCGAGGTGTCAAGGGTGGCCGGAGGGGAGGAGGTGTGCCGGGGGCCCAGGATGTCCCTGAGCTCCCTGTAAAAGGGGCAAGTGACGGGGGCGGCCCCAGATCGGCTGGCCGCATCCCGGGCCCGGGCATAACCCTGCCGCAGCTCCTTCACCTTACTCCGGACATGGTCCGGAGTGCGGGCAGGGTGACCCCGGGCAGCCAGGCCATCGGCCAGCCGAGCGAACGCATCCGCGTTCCGCCTCTTGCTCCCCATTACCTGGAGCACCTCCTCCTCGCTCCAGAGCCCCAGCAGGTCCCGCAGCTCGGCCTCTGTCCAGGAGGGGCCCCGCTGCCGCTTCCCAGACTGGCTGGTCTTCTGGCTCGGCTGGCTGCCCTGGCTCCCCTTGGGGGGGTTCCCCTGGGGGCGCTGGGGGGGCTGCCAGCTCGCCATCGCCGCTGGCTGGCTGGCTGAGGGCTGTGCAGGCTCGCCGCGTGTGCAGGCAGGAGCCTGCACGTTGCCTCAGCTTCCTGCACAGGAAGGGAGGGGGAGGGGACCTTTAAGGGGCCGCTCCACGCGGCCACCAGTGAGCTGAGGGGCTGGAGAGAGCGTCTCTCAACCCCCCAGCTGATGGCCACCATGGAGGACCCGGCAATTTCAACGTTGCGGGACGCGGATCGGCTACACTGTCCCTACTTCGACGTTGAACGTCGAAGTAGGGCGCTATTCCGATCCCCTCATGGGGTTAGCGACTTCGACGTCTCGCCGCCTAACGTCGAAGTTAACTTTGAAATAGCGCCCGACGCGTGTAGCTGCGACGGGCGCTATTTCGAAGTTAGTGCCGCTACTTCGAAGTAGCGTGCACGTGTAGACACAGCTGAAGAGTGGAAACTGTATGACCAAACTTGCAGTTTCCTAAATGCACTGGGTTCCATGCATCAACGGATTTATTTGGGTAAGAACAATGTGGCCCCTACATGTTCCAAATGGGAAGAACCTATTTGGTCTGTCTTGGAATACTTTTCAGTACTTTGCCTACTCTGTTCCTAATATTTCAGATTCTTAAGGGATTAGAACATGTAATACTCAATATTTCAGTGTCTTGCCATGAAGAGCCTGATTTCCAAGGATTTGGAGGGGTCCGCTGATAGGAGTGGGGAGTGAAGGGCAAAGGGGACATTTGCCCCAGGGCCCAGCAGTTCAAAAGGGCCTGGGGATCTCTGCTGGTGCTCTTACAGGAAAAGTAGCAGTCGGAGCACTGGGCCCTTCAAATCGCTGCCAAAGCCACACCACGCACTCTGGGTGGCACCGAGGGCTGTCTGGGGGCAGGGCATGGAGCATTCTGGGCAGCATGCAGGATTGGCTGCCCACAGCCATGCCCCTTCAAGGAGACTAGAGAGCCCATCTCTCACCTTGCCCAGGGACTTGCAAGTCTGTCAGCCCCCCCGAAGTTGTGATCCTGCCTCTGCCAATAACCTCTGTTCGACCTGGAATTGCTCTGCAGCCATAAACATCAGACAATAACATATGCTAAGGCTGCCGATCAGACTACTTAGAAATGTATTTCCTAATGGATGCTGAATCTGCTTTCCCCTTTTCATATTCTGACTTCTGCTTTATGCACCCAAACTTTTCAGACCACAGAATCACCATCGAGTTTGTTACTTAAAGACAATGCCAGTGTTTGACAAAGCAGGGAACAAAAAAACCTGGGAATCATTTGCTTGTGAGTTTGATCTCAAGTCTACTTCCTCCTGCTTCTCCTATACATCCTGATAAAATGGCTGAGATGTGCTGTCACTGATCTGCAGAAACCACTCACCACGTAAAATGCAAAATTTGCACATTGATTGCACCCATTATTTCCCAAATCACACCCCATGTGAAAATCAAACAGACAATCTCAAGCCATTTAAACATGTCAGCAATAAGTCTGTTGTTGGGATCACCTGAGTAGCTATGTATATATTAGCATTTCAGTTGCAAACCTAATTTTTGTGGTGTTCCAAACAGACACTTCAACTGCGGTGAAGCTAAGCCCCTTTAGTAAGGCTATGGGATGAAAAGATGGCTATTAGATAAATCAACTTACTGTCACTTGTTTTCTGCCATCTATCTGGTTTTCCTGGGGGAATTTTGCCTACCTGCATTCCTGTCCTCCTCGGTTAACAAATATCTTTATGTAAAGCCATGTAATTTATATCAGCTGCATGTGTTAAAGGTAGATGTTGGAATAAACATGTAACATGTTAGATGCACTAATGTTTCTAATATTAAATTGTAATAAATCTCTACTACAGAATGTATATTGGTGGCTATGTGCAAAGTCAAACCACTTCATTTTGAACCTCCCCTTTTTTAAAACCTTACCAGTGCTGCTCTCCTAGCTTCTGATCTGCATAACGTTCTTTGCAAGAAGTCTGAAAACAGAGCAGTGGGCAATCATACAATTCTGTCCATTTGTATTCTGCTCTTTCTTTGTCTTCTACCTTCTGACGTACTCAAAGCCTGTGAATTACTCCCCTTCCCCTTTGCATTTTAAAATCTTGAAACTTATCACTGGCTTGAGGCAGCTCCTGATGGGAAGAGTGAAGATGGAATTGAATGCACAGACATAACTGCATGAGGTAAATTAACTGTTTGCAGTCATGTAATTTCACATGAACTTGGGTGCAAACAGTTCTCAAAATCTGGATCTAATGCTTTTAGCTTAATATATTAAATCAGCCTAATTATTTTTTATAAAGGGGTTTCTTAAGTGAAAACCCCCAACTGATATTGTGCTGTGCTATTGCGTAATTCTAGCCTTTCTGAACCAACATGCAGAGCCAAAGTTTGTGTCAGGGTGAAGGAAGCCACCTAAGAGCTTGGTTTTTAAGAGACCACAAACTGAATTCTGAAAGGCTACATCTAGACTGTCTCCCTAACTCAAAATAATGTAAGTGATTTGCACAATGCAAATTGTGTAAATTATTTTGAGTTATCTTATTTCGGACTTGGTGCAGTCCAAATGGCACCGAAGTTCGAAATATGCAGCTATTCCGAGGTTTCCGCTACCCTTCTGATGGAGACGGGTAGTGGAAATGGAACACTGCACTCGAAATAGTGCGACTATTTCGAGTGTCAGAGGGTAGCCATGTCGGTCTGTATCCACAAAAACAATGAGAAGTCCTGTGATACCTTACAGATGAACAGATTTTTGGAGCATAATCTTTCGTGGTCCAAGACCCTCCAAAAGTCAGTTAGTTTAGAAGGTACCACAGGACTTCTTGTTTTTGCTATTCAGAGTGTGGCAAGTAGCTGTGGAGTTGCTATTTTGGGATACAAACATATCTTTTGCCTAAACATAGCCAAAGTGACCTGAGAATGTTGATTGATGAGGTTATGGCTTGCATATGTATAGAATATTCCAGCACAGTATTTCTCCTTCACATCTACATGGTATAATCTATTTCTCCTTTTCACTGCTATGTTCTTGGAACACGATTAGCCTCATGTGTTAGTGTCATGGGGTTTAGAAAGCAGAATATCCGCATTTTATTCTGCCTGTAAGGCTAACCCTAGTGTGATCTATTAAATATAGACAGTATAAAATGCAAGAGAGTTGTGTGTAACCAGAGAGACAGAAATCTGATGTCTGCTGGCATTAACTCCATTTACCTCATTAGAGGTGAGCCAGCAGAGAATTTGAATCACAGTTTTTTGCTAAAGAATGTGTTAAATCTTATTTATTAAGTTGTGAGTTTTCATTTCAGAATGGTAGATTTCACTGGTTGATGTGAGTTACACTGTAAAAATTTTCAAATTAATATTCATAGTTCTGTGTCCAGTGGATAATCCCAAAACCTCATGGAAGTGCCCCTTTTCAACCCACTACAAAGTTTTTCATTAAACAGAGGTGTCTCAAAGATCTGGCTCTGAATTTGAGAGTGAATTCAAGTTTCCAGGTCCCCTGCTGATGAAGGATGAGTTTGTTATGGAAATGATGCAATTACAATACTTATTGTGGGGGAGATGATAGCCACTTTGTTCTGAGAGTGCTCCATGTTGGCTGATTAAGCCACAAATGAAATGCAACACTGACAGGCACATACTCCATGACACATTGAAAGAACCTCAGAAGTGAGTAACTGCTGTGTAATTTTGGTCTATTACACTCTACGTTGAGAGATTAGGTCCTAGGCATGTAAGTTGGTGTTTTTGCTTTAATAGTTTGATCATCTCAATTGCCTTTAAAGTATTTTGGTTGCTTGGCTGTGCTTGTCCTTAGGTTATTTACTGGTATCACTAATACTGATCGAGGACATGTGCAGTATATTTGGAATGTGTTATTAAACTCCTCACAGCGATTGCATTTATTAGAAATCCTTTATGCAACTCCATAAATGTACATGATGAGTTACAGACAAAGGGCTTATCTACACTACCACCTGACATCGATCTGTTAAGAGTCCATCTTCCGGGGTTCAATTTCACACGTTTAGTCTGGATGCATGAAATCAAACTACCAGTCACAATCAGCCCCTGCAGTCCTTGCGATATGTGAGGAATAAGGGAGGTCAAAGAGAGAAACTCTCCCATCGACCTTCCCCTGTATAGACAGACAAGTTAGCCGAGTGCAAATATGCCGATTTTAGCTACACAACTGGCGTAGCTAAAATTGTGTATCTGCAGTCGACTTTCTTGACCTAGTAGAGATATAGCCTAAGGCCCAACTCCTGAAAATACTTTTGTCTAGCTTTTCTCATGTAACCACACAGTCACAGAATACTGGAAGGGACCTTGAGAGGTCATCAAGTCCAGTCCCCTGTCACACAGCAGGACTGAGCACCACCTAGACCATGGTTTTCCAAATTGAGGGGCATGCAGAACAGCCTCACCATCATTTCCCACCCCACCTACCCAAAGAAAGAGCCAGCCTTTGCTTCTGGCTCTCAGTCCCTGCCATTTTATGTGGGTGACCCGGCGCAGCCACTATAAAAAGCAGGCAGCTGGCAAAGACCTATGTGCAGAGGTGAGTGAGTGTGAGTTGGGAAGGAGGAGGAGGAGGATGGAGTGAAATGGGGGGCTGGGGTGCCTGGCTCAGGTGAGTGGGATGGGGCTGAAGTAAGAGCGGTGGGGGTGGTGCTACCTGGCTTTGTGGGAGGGGAAGGGCACGGGTGAGTGGCTGGTGGGGCTTGCAGGCCTTGGGCGGCTGGCCAGGACTTATAGAGCTTGGGCGGCTGGCCATGACATCACAGGGCTCAGCTGACTCGGGCTGGTGGGCAGGTGGCTGGCCCTGGTAGCACGAGGCTCAGGTGGCTCAAGCTGGAGGGTGGTCAGCCCTGGTAGCACAAGGCTTGGAGGCAGCTTGAGTTGACGGGTGGTCGGCTGCCCTGGGCGGTGTGGGGCTTGGGCTAGCGGATCGGTTGGCTGGCCCACAGCTGGGTGAGCAGCTGGCTCTGGTGGTGCGGAGCTCAGGCGGGAAGCTGTGGCAGCACAGGTTTCAGGTGGGCAGGTGGCTGGCACAGGGCTCAGGCACCTGGCCAGCTGGGGCTGCACCAGGCATCAGCCAAGAAAAACTGTTTGTGCTTGTTTTTAATTTTAAATAACATTTTTATATCAAGTTTTTTTGTTTATTTTAAATTAAGAATTGATTTTTTTGTTAAAAGGGGGTTAGGTGATGGCAAAGAACAGGTTTGGGGGCATGAGGATTTCTCAAAAATCAAAAGGGGGGCGTGATGCCAAAAAGTTTGGGAACCACTGATCTAGACGGTCTCCGAAAAATGTTTATTTAACATGCACTTAAATATCTCCAATGATGGAGTGTCCACGACCTTTCTAGGCAATTTATTCCACTGCTTAACCACTCTGACAGTTAGGACATTTTTTCTAATGTCCAATCTAAGCCTCCATTGAAGCAGTTTAAACCCATTGTTTTTTGTCCTATCAATAGAGTTCAAGTAACCAAAAGGTACTTGAAAACTGCTATCATGTCCCTTGTCAGTCTTCTCTTTCCCAAACTAAACAAACCAATTTCAGTCTTGTGTGGGTAAAATTGCACATATTTTCCACAGATAGTACATATCTACACCAAGAATTTTATTCAGAACTTCTGGATGATTTTACTGGAGAAATTTCCGGATTAGCTGGATTATGTGAGTTTGGCAGGAAAATATACTAAACTAGAGGTCTAAACCTTATCATTATTTCCCATTGGTCATACAGTGATCCCAGTGCTAATGCTATGACCAAGGCAAAACTTCTACTGAAGTCAGTTAATCTGCATATGTAACTAGTTACGGGTTCTTTCCTACCAGGCGCTGCATACCTGTCAAAGCCCATGGGAAATGAGAACCATTTGCATGTGCAGAATCAAGCCTTGAGTAAGGAATTCAGAACTGTGCTCAAAAGGACTATCTCGCTAAAATTCTTCACGTTATGACTTAACAGTAGCTCGGGAATGGCAGATGGATGAATGCTACATAATTTCATAGTATTTAAGATTGTGGCATTCATTCTAACTTTCACTGTTGCAGGAGTTCAGCTATAAAGACCACTTCTAACCTGTATCAAATGAGAGTTGATGCTCTTAAAGATAAATATTTTCTCCAGACTGAAGGTTTCCAAGTCTGTTTGCTCTAGTGAATGAGGGGGCTATACTGCTAACTGTACTATTGCCTAGTGGTGCAGCAGAAGTCCTTATGTCCATCAGTGAAAATAGGAATCTAGGCACAAACTCCACGGTAAACAATTTGGTTCAGTCTACCCTGATCATCAAAAGCAGTGGATATAGGGCAATATTTAAAGTGAGCTTAACTTCTCTCCTTAAACATGCTTTAAACTTTAGAGCTCTGTGTAGTCAGGGTCAAAATGGAATTCCTAGCTCACATCCAATGGGAACTATACAAACATAGCTGTGCCAGATATAACAATTATTCTGGTTTTGCTTTTTAACAAAGGAAACCTGTATTAAATCTGCTTTTCCTATAGGTATAGTGTGAGGCCTGGGGGGTATGGATGTACACAGTTATGTGAGTTCCTCCATTTGATCCAAGTCTCTCCCCAGCTCCCAAGGCCACCCCTGCCTTTAAAGAAACAAAGCACACCCTCCCCCAGGACATGTATCTTGGCAGATTACTATCAATTTAGAAAGAGGATATTGTCCACTAGTTTTATGTCAACACAGATACGGATTACTTTAGTGGGTTTGAAAATCATATGGTTTCATTGAAATTCTTATTCTAATTGTGGTGGGAAAGAGCGTCTGTATTAATGGGAGGCTCTGCTAAAAGCACACAAAGGGAATTTTCAGGAAAACTGCTCCATAAATCTTACGCAGAGACAAAACTAACAGACGTATGAAGGATTTGTATTTAGAAAAGCACCTCCCAGAGGGATGCTCTCAGCAGAAAATGAAAAGGTCTTCTTCACATTCAGTTGAACTATTAGAGCCATGTTGTGCTGATGCAAGCAGTAATACGGGTAAGGCCACTGTCACAGTCCCACATCTCAGCACTGCAAATTAGCAAGGTTTTAACTGGGCTCCAAATACCACACTAGCTCCTTTGCATTACGAAGAAGGTGGGGGCAGGGTAGTGGGACCCAGCATCTATTGGCAGAGCGCATTATAATTGTTTAGGCAGACCCCACAAGTCATGCATTTCAATTGTTTGTTCAACGCCATCGGCAATTAAGAGTTGCAAACAAGGCTTTTGAATGCAAAGTCAGACAATTAAAATGTTTCATGAGTATATTAGAGAGAAGAGTTCTGAATTAGCACTTTGAATACACAAGATCTTTTTTTTTTTTTGGCTCATCTTCATTCCCTTTCTCTTCGGAAAGAGTTTATATGCATCTACACACACTACCCATAATGTGTATTTAAAATATATTTCTCTTTGATTGAAGCTTGACTGATCCCAGGGAAGATTGAATCATCCTAATCTTCCACTTGTACATTTGAATGTCTTTTGCTCCTCGAGAGATCATCCTTGTTGCCTCATAATGGCCCAGGTGCAAAAAGCTTTGCCCATGTCTGGCTTGTTCTCAAAGGGGGGTCGTAAATCACTTTAAGCATCTCTCCTCCCTCTTATCCCTTCTCCCCCCATCTTCTTCTTTTGCTCTCCCCTTTGAAGAGGAAAGACTGTTTTAGCTTGTGATTTGTGGCACTCACGCACTTAGCGTGCAACCCCTGTCTCGGTAAGCTAACAGACAAGATGTGGGAAGCACTGATGCATTGGCGTGTTAATGGGGATTCTGTGGATATTGGCATTAAAACTGTTGGTGGCGATCAGATCACAGCTGCTCCCAGGGGAAAGCCCTGACTTCTTTCTCTTTAACCATGAAAAACAGACTTAACTTCTCCACTTCTTTTAGGAGAACCACGCTACTCCGCTCCTTTTTTCTTACTAATACCCTTTGAATGCTGGCTCTCGGCATTTAGAACTTACACTTTGTGGGTTTGTATAGCTTTATGTAGTATACTTTTTCTGCTCTATGAAATCATTACCTGAGAATTTTAATAGGCCATTTTCCTATTATATCCTCAGTAGTTTTCATCATAAAACTGGCTAGTTTTAAAGGGGATTAAGAAAAAATAGGCAGTTTCCACTCTTGCACGGATTAATATATTTTACTGTGGGCAGACCAGGGTGAAGTAAAAAAAAAAGCAGTCAAGTAGCACTTTAAAGACTAGCAAAATAGTTTATTAGGTGAGCTTTCATGGGACAGACCCAGTGGTCTGTCCCACGAAAGCTCACCTAATAAACTATTTTGCTAGTCTTTAAAGTGCTACTTGACTGCTTTTTATTTTGATAGTGTATAGACTAGCACGGCTCCCTCTCTGTTACTATTCAGGATGAAGTAAGTATATCATGAAGTTTAAATATTATTTAAATGACTTTTAATTGTGAAACCCGCCAAGGGAAATAGAATGCATAGAGTCACATCACTTCTGTAACTTAGATCATGGCTTTGTGAAAAACAAAAACCAAAAGTGGCTTATGTTGAGCCTGAAGTTGTTACCATTGAATTGTCCTGGGATTTGTTCACTTATTGCAATGTTAACATTTACAAACAACATATGTTTTTGTTTAAACAGTACTCTTTCCTGAATGAGGGTAAAATGTTCATTATTTTATGAGGACAGGTAATGTTTCAAGGGTGATGGATCTGATCACATGGCACAAATGTGAGTTCATTTTTTGCTTTTTTTTATAATATGGAGCATATATGACAGACTGTCATTGCTTTTGTGGAGTCATTCTACTCACGTGGGTAAAGTCCATGGAGATGTGAGCTCCTCAGGATCCACGTGTCTGTGCAGAAGCACCTGGACATCATCCAACTATGCCTGGACACAGAGTTTTGCCCATGTGTATGAGTTTGCAGGATCAGGCCTAAAGAGCCCAAACATGCAAACCCTTGTATCTGTTGGAAGTCTGCTTCATTTTGACCTACCACTGGATACCAAGAATATGCAGATTCTGTTCACGTTAACCAAGCCTGTACCTGTGGGGTGCAGGCAGGTTCTACCCAGGGCCACTAGCATGGTTCTGCTTCTGCCCATCCTAACAAGGCTACAGTGTTTTGAAGAAACTAGGTCAGATGAAAGCTAGAAGGACCAAGCCTGTGTGTGGCTGTGTATTTTGTGTACTAAAAATTATGTCTGCTACTCCTGTGGCAAATAGCTACTCCCTGGGGTCTTAATCATCCACCCTAGACACAAGCAAAACTCCAGGTGATATAAAAAGGAAGTGTTGCCCCATTGAGAAAGGCAGGATTGGGCAGAATCCTTTGTAAAACTCAATTTAGCGAGTGTGATTCCCTCCACCAAAACAAACTCGCCAAATAAAAAACTGAACATTGAGAGATGGACCATGTTTGGATTAGTCCCTGCTAGGAACATGGGTTTCACACATGCAAAAAACTACAGCTGGGAAAATATCTTTTTATTTCTATAATTAGAAAATCCTGAGTTTTAAAACAGCCAATCAACTTCAATCCCAGCCTGTGACTTCAAGCACGAACAGTGCAGGAATGAAAATCAAAAAGAAGCCTTTGTTATACAGCTACAACAGGGGGTGGGAAATGTTTATATATTGAACTGATATTAACTAAACAGCAGTTTATATTTATGAGGACCGTGATAATATTTAGCTAGACTACAGTTTGTGGTTCCCCTCAGACTATAGGAGAAAATTAGGGCTTCTACCTATGTAGTATCCTTAGAGCACCCTGGAACGTAGACCTCCTGCAGCAGGAGTTTCATTCTGAAGTGCAGCCCCACTAAAATTAATTACATTTCTGTCATAGGCCTGAGCCGCTGGAAAATGACAGACAATAAATGATCAGATCCTGTGATTTTTATGTTGCTTTGCCATTTTCAGGCCTACTCGCTTACTCACTCATTCATTTTATGAGTGTGAATACACTGCCATTACCTTCTCCGTAAAGAAGTCAGAGCCTGAGAGGATGTGCAGAAGGGCAGCCTGGAGACAGACTCAGGGTCTCAGTTCAGCAAAGTAAATAAACAAAACAGCATGTACTGCAGGTTTACAGGGAACAGAATCTGGACAGGGCTTTTGGTGCTGAATAGGGCTGCAATTGTTCAAAAGTGATGGAAATGTGTGGTGGCAGGATCAGGTGTGTGGCGTTCTGTTGGGGTTTTTGGCAGTCTTTGCTAACTTTCCATCCTGGCGAGGTTCTTTGGCCTATATTATACATGAGGTCAGATAATCATAATTGTCCTTAAAACCTGGTCTTAAAACTTACCAATCTGTGAATGTGTCAAATACACAATGAGCTTGTCTGCACTACCACCTTCCTTTGAAGGAAGGATGGTAATTAGGATGTTGGGAGTTTACTAATGAAGAGCAAATTCCCCCCCGCAGCAACTCCGAAGTTTTAAACTTCAAAGTACCAGCATGCGTCTAGCCGTGGCTCACCCGCCAGTACTTTGAAGTGCTGGGGCAACTGAGGCATAAGGAGACTTTGAAATTGCCCCGGCACTTCAAAGTACCGGCAGGTGAGCCGCGGCTAGACGCGTGCTGGTACTTTGAAGTTTAAAACTTCGGAGTTGCTGCGGGGGGGAATTTGCTCTTCATTAGTAAACTCCCAACATCCTAATTACCATCCTTCCTGCAAAGGAAGGTGGTAGTGTAGACACAGCCAAATATTTTTTAAAAATGAAATTTGTAAGAAAGCTATGAGCTCAATAGGAGAGTGCAACAAGAGCCAACATCACCACTCATGATAAAAGCCATCGTGCGTTCCAAAGACCTTGAATTAACCAGAATTAACTCTCCCAAAGTTTGTGGAACAAGGAGTTTGACCATCCATTTTGGCCCATCTGTAATGTATGGACCTAATCCGAGATCACTTAACTACAGACTTTTGTGGATGCTTTGGATTATACAGGAGTTGCATATTTAACATAAGAACATAAGAATGCCCATCCAGCTCAGTATCCTGTCTTCTGACAATGGCCAATGCCAGATGCCCCAGGGGGAGTGACCAGAACAGTAATCATTGAGAGATCCCTCTCAGGTCATCTATTTCCACCCTTGGACAAAAAGAAGCTAAGGACACCATTCCTACCCATCCTACCCAACAGATAGACCTAACCTCCATTAATTTATCTAGTTCGTTTTTTGAACCTTGACAAAGCTGTGGGCTTCACAACATCCTCTAGCAAGAAGTGCCACAGGCTGACTGTGTGATGTGTGAAGCAATACTTCCTTTCATTGGTTTTAAACCTGCTACCTATTAATTTCCACACTTTTTCATTGGAAAAGAAAAGGGACTATAATACTGAGTACTCTATGAGGATCCAAGATATGCAGATAAAGGACTATGTAACCAAAGCCCCATGGCAAGAAAAATAAAGTCAATGATAAAGCATGGGAAATACAGAGTTGAAAATCTGAAAATGCAATGACTCATTAGTTATAATGGCTGAAGTTCTAAGCTTCCACTGCAAGCCATTTTTGCCATTGCTAGGTTTGGACCTAACTTTTGCTGTCTGATAATTAGTATTTTCTGTTTGTCTGAACTAAATGTCACATTTTATAAAAGAGCTGATAAGACGAGATACTGAAACATGTCCTAGCTGTGGTGTGTTCTGATCCAACTAGTTTACCAAAGGTGGTGGAAAAGTAGATTTTAATAAGTCCTAACAATTGCCAGTGAAAAGAGAACTGAAATGTGGCCTTTAGGGAGCAGATCATGGGAATTAAGTTTTTTTCATGCCTTAAAGTAAGATGGTCTCAGAGTGTTAGTCTCTAGCTTCACAAATAACAAGGACTATGTCTACATGGCAGAGGTATTTTGGGATACTGAGGTATCCTGAAATAGGTACTCTGCATCTTTGAAACACACCTGTTATATAAAATAATTTTTCAAAATAATGGATATGCAAGTTTGGCATCCCTGTACACCTTGTTGCTAGGGATGTTTCAAAAGAAAGCATTATTTGACATTTGGCGCTGTTTAGACTGTGCCAAAAGTTGAAATTGCCTGTTTTGAAATAAACTCAAAAAAAGATATGCAATTTTCATATAGCACCTTAAAGACTAACAAATTTATTAGGTCATGAGCTTCATAGGTAAGACCAACTTCTTCAAATTCTTCTGAGTAAGGCAGTGTTCTTCACTGTATGACACATTATCTCAAATATATTTATTAGAGCAGCTCAAAAAGTCACAGAGTACAAATTTCGATTGTTATGAGATAGCCTGCACCTTCCCCAAATTCTCTCTCATCCAAGTGAGTATTATTTTAATTTTGAATTTTGACTTTTCTTTTGTTAATTTAATGACATCTTCATTTGTTTTGATCAGCTCAAATCTTTTGCCATCCTAAAAATAATTTAAAATAGTATACCAAAGTGAAATAACTAAAAATTGGGAGAGCATAGGTGATGGGAAGCATATTAACTGCATAAAACCAAAACAAAGACAATAATCATCCATTTGTCTTATGGTGAAGTAGGTCATTTCAGTGTGTAACTTTTCTGATTCCACGCTCTTACTCCAAGTTACATTGTTAGTAGACAATGCAGAATAGCTTCTCTCTCGGGATGCAATAGTCTTCATGACTAGCCATGGAAGAGGTTGTGACTTGTATCTCATTGTGGTCTTTTTCAGTGTGGATCTAAAAAGCTCAGTAACAGTATTCCTGCACTGAATACTGCAGAGCTGTCTCTTGCAGCTGGGAGATAACTGGCCAAATCACTTTGACATGTCTATTTCAGCACTCTAGCAAGTGCTGAAGCCTCTTGCCTGCTGCCGGTTGGTTCTAATTCACAGCAGCAATTTCCTCTTGAATTGTGTGCCATTTAGCCATGGGTAGGGGGCAAAAGGAGGTACTCAGGCTAAAAGGTATTTGTGATGCAGACAACTGTTTATTGTTGGGTGCTTTCCATTATTCACATCTGGCCATGTCTTGCATTTTTGCTAGGGGCATGGAGTGCTTGGGTCACTTTCCAAACACCTGAATTATTATTATTAGTTTATTTATTAATGAAACTGTAAAGAAGAAAACTGCAACTGAGCCCTGGGAACGACTGTGGCCTGAGCTACACTACGGACCTATTCTGGCATGAGTACGTTGCTCAGGGGTGAGAGGAATCCACACTCCAGGGCAATCTAGTTATACAGGCCTAAGCCCTTGTGCACAGGGTTAAGTCAAAGGTAGAGCTTTTCCCCTTAGCAAGGCTGAGGCCTCTCTCTAAGTCTCTTCCAGTGGCATAGGAGTGTCTTCATTTAAGTGCTATGGTGGCACCAGAGCAGCTGTGCCAATTAATGTTTTCAGCACATACCTGCCCTAATTTCATACCCAGCTGTGTTCTATGAGATCCACCCTAATGCAAATGTCAGACCCTCATGTGTGCATTTTTCCCGTACACTTCTCGCCCAAGGGTGGAGTCAAACATAGGAGCCATCATTCTTCCATGTGATATCATAGAATCATAGAAGAGTAGGACTGGAAGGGACCTCGAGAGGCCATCGAGTCCAGCCCCCTGCCCTCATGGCAGGACCAAGCACTTTCTAGACCATCCCTGAAAGCCATCTATCTAACCTCTTCTTAAATATCTCCAGTGATGGAGATTCTACCACCTCCCTTGGCAATTCGTTCCAGTGTTTGATCACCCTGACAGTTAGGAACTTTTTCCTAATGTCCAACCTGAACCTCCCCTGCTGCAATTTAAGTCCATTGCCTCTTGTTCTCTCCTCAGAGACAAGGAAGAACAAGTTCCCTCCCTCTGCCTTATGACACCCTTTTAGATACCTGAAAACTGCTATCATGTCCCCCCTCAATCTTCTCTTTTCCAAACTAAATAAGCCCAATTCTTTCAGCCTTTCTTCATAGGTCATGTTCTCTAGACCTTTGATCATTCTCATTGCTCTCCTCTGGACCATCTCCAATTTCTCCACATCCTTCCTGAACTGCGGTGCCCAGAACTGGACACTATACTCCAGCTGAGGCCTAACCAGTGCAGAGTAGAGCAGGAAAATGACTTCTCGTGTGTTGTTCACAACACACCTGTTAATGCATCCTGGAATCACGTTTGCTCTTTTTGCAACAGCATCACACTGTTGACTCATATTTAGCTTGTGATCCACTATAACCCCTAGATCCCTTTCTGCTGTACTCATTCCTAGGCAGTCTTTCCCCATTCTGTATGTGTGACACTGATTGTTCCTTCCTAAGTGGAGCACTTTACATTTGTCCTTATTAAACTTCATCCTGTTTACCTCAGCCCATTTCTGCAGTTTATCCAGATCCTTTTGAATTATGACCCTATCCTCCAAAGAAGTTGCAACCCCTCCCAGCTTGGTATCATCTGCAAACTTAATAAGTATACTTTCTATGTCAATATCTAAATCGTTAATGAAGATATTGAACAGAACCGGTCCTAAAACAGACCCCTGCAGAACCCCACTAGTTATACTTTTCCAGCCGGATTGAAAACCATTAATAACTACTCTCTGGGTACAGTTATCCAGCCAGTTGTTCACCCACTTTATAGTAGCCCCATCTAAGTTGTATTTGTGTAATTTATTGATAAGTATATTATGGGAGACCGTGTCAAATGCTTTACTGAAGTCTAGGCATACTACATCCACCGCTTCTCCCTTATCCACAAGGCTCACTATTCTGTCAAACAAAGCTATTAGATTGGTTTGACATCATCTGTTTTTAACAAAACCATGCTGGCTGTTCCCTATCACCTTACCACCTTCGAAATGCTTGCAGATGATTTCTTTAATTACTTGCTCCATTATCTTTCCTGGCACAGAAGTTAAGCTGACTGGCCTGTAGTTTCCCAGGTTATTCTTGTTCCCCTTTTTATAAATGGGTACTATATTTGCCCTTTTCCAGTCTTCTGGAATCTCTCCTGTCTCCCACGATTTTCCAAAAATGATTGCTAAAGTCTCAGATACCTCTTCTACCAGCTCCTTGAGGATTCTAGGATGCATTTCATCAGGCCCTGGCGATTTGCAGACATCTAATTTTTCTAAGTAAATTTTAATTTGTTCTTTTCTTATTTCAACTTTTAAGCCTACCCCTTTTTCACTAGCATTCTGTACGTCAGGCATTCCTTCCGATTTCTCAGTGAAGACCGAAACAAAGAAATCATTAAACATCTCTGCCATTTCCAAATTCCCTGTCACTGTTTCTCCCTCCTCACTGACCAACAGCCCTACCTTCTCCTTGGTCTTCCTTTTGTTACCAATGTATTTGTAAAAAGCCTTCTTGTTTCCCATTATGCTTGTAGCTAGTTTGAGCTCATTTTGTGCCTTAGCCTTTCTAATCTTGCTCCTGCACGCTCGTGTTGTTTGCCTATATTCGTCCTTTGTAATTTGTCCTAGTTTCCATTTCTTATACGATTCCTTTTTTATTTTGAGATCATGCGAGATCTCCTGGTTAAGCCAAAGCAGTCTTTTGCCATGTTTTCTATCTTTCCTATGCAGCGGGATAGCTTGCTTTTGGGCCCTTAATAATGTCCCTTTGAAAAACTGCCAACTCTCCTCAGCCGTTTTTCCCCCTCAGTTTAGCTTCCCATGGGACCTTACCTATCAGCTGTCTGAGTTTACCAAAATCTGCCTTCCTGAAATCCATTGTCTCTGTTGTACTGTTTTCCCTTCTACCCTTCCTTAGAATTGTGAACTCTATGATTTCATGATCACTTTCACCCAAGCAACCTTCCACTTTCAAATTCTCAATAATTTCCTCTCTATTTGTTAAAATTAAATCTAAAACAGCTTCCCCCTGGTAGCTTTTTCAACCTTTTGGAATAAAAAGTTGTCTGCAATGCAATCCAAGAATTTATTGGACAGTCTGTCCCATGCTGTATTAGTTTCCCAACATATACCTGGATAGTTGAAGGCCCCATCACCACCAAATTCTGGTCCCTGGATGATTTTGTTACCTGTTTAAAGAGAGCCTCATCCACCTCTTCCACCTGGCTAGAGGGCCTGTAGTAGACTCCTAGTAGGACCTCATCCTTGTTTTTTACTCCTCTGAGTCTAACCCAGAGACTTTCAACCCGTCCATCTCCTACGTCCATCTCCACCTCTGTCCAAGTGTGTACATTTTTAATATACAAGGCAACACCTCCTCCCTTCTTTCCCTGTCTGTCCTAAGCAACCAATACCAACATTCCAATCATGAGTATTATCCCACCAAGTTTCTGTGATGCCAATGATATCATAGTTGTATTCATTTATTAGTACTTCCAATTCTTCTTGTTTATTTCCCATACTTCTTGCATTTGTATATAGGCATCTCAGACATTGATTTGGTCTTGCCTCCCAGTTTTGCCCTGGCCCTCTTTTTACTCTCCCAGTGTAGTCCATACTCCCTCCAATTTCAAGTTCATCTCCCAGGTATCCATGCTCTCCACTTACCTGCAGGCTTTGCTCCCTTGCCCCCATCAAACCTAGTTTAAAGCCCTCCTCACTAGGTTAGCCAGCCTGTGTCCGAATATGGTCTTCCCCTTCCTCGAAAGGTGAATGCCATCTCTGCCTAGCAGTCCTTCCCGGAAAAGGATCCCGTGGTCAAAGAAACCAAAGCCTTCCTGGCGACACCATCTATGCAACCAAGCATTCACCTCTAGGATACACCTGTCTCTGCCTGGGCCCCTATCTCTGACAGGCAGGATTGAAGAGAATACCACCTGCGCCCCAAACTCCCTGACCCATGCCCCAGAGCCCTGAAGTCACTCTTGACCTGCTCAGCGTCACACCTCGCAGTATCATTAGTGCCCACGTGGATGAGAAGCATGGGATAGTAGTCAGAGGGCCAGATAATCCTCAACTATGCCTGCGTAACGTCTCGTATACGGGCCCCCGGCAGGCAGCACACCTCCCGAGAGGAAATGTCAGGGCGACAGATGGGCACCTCCGCCCCCCTCAGAAGAGAGTCTCCAACCACCACCACTCTACGTTTCCTTCTTGCAGGGGTGGCGGTAGACTTCCCAGCCTTGGGGGTACGAGGCTTCTCCTCTTGTCTACGGGGTAATTCTTGGTCTCCTGTATCGAGTACAGCATAACGGTTTTCCAGTACCACGGTGGGAGGGTTCTGAGCAGGGGTGGGACACTGCCTGCTACGAGAAATAACCAGCTGCCAGTGTCCACCCTGGTCCACCTCCTCCAGTGGTTTATCAGCCATCCTGTGCACTGGGACAGTTACCTCTGCAGTCTCCACCTGAATACTATCCAGGAACTGCTCATGGACTCGGATACTCCTCAACCTGGCCACCTCCTCCTGTAGCTCCCCCACCTGCCGCCTGAGAGATTCCACCAGCAGGCACCTTCCACACTGAATATTCCCCTCAGCCTGGGTATCAGTAAGTGGGAACGGCAAGCGACAGTCCTTGCAGAACCACACCAGGATCTGGGTAGAAACATCCATGGTCAGGCAGCCTGTCTGGCTACAGGCACAAGTGGAGGAGACAGCAGTAGCGCTGGCACAGGTGTTGCGGGTCTTCCTAACCATTATAGTCCTCTCTGTCACGCTCCCTCCCAAACTCCCCTGTCTGCAGCTCCCCGCCTGCTTCGCTCCCCTGGTCGCTCCTGCCTCTGGCTTTTAAGCCTGCTGGCCTCTCTCAGGCCCTCCCCCTATGAGTCACACAGGGGAAGGCTGATCAAGGGAGCAAAGGTCAGGCGGGCAGTCCCAGCTGCCATTGAAACTGAAACTGAAACTCCCCCCACCTGGAATCAAAATGGCAGTTCAAATGCCAGCAGTTAAAGCACACGCTCACTCACCCAGAGATCAGCACTCTCACCTGGTAGCTTCTTCAGCGGCAGGCTCACTTGCTCTCCTGCCTCTTAAACTCCCCTGTCTGCAGCTCCCTGTCCGCTTCGCTATGAAAGGTGGTGACAGCTCTAAGGGTAGGGCTACACAGCAAAGTTATTTTGAAATAACTCTCGCAGTGTCTACGCAATGAGACCACTATTTTTGAAATAATCTTGGAATAGCGGTTGGCTTATTTCGAAAGTGGTAAACCTCAATCTGCGAGGAAATGCACCTATTTAGAAATAGCTATTTTGAAATAGGGGCTGTCTTAACAGGGGCTATGGCTACACTGCATTGTGCTTTCGGTAATGGAATGCAAGTGAGGGTGATCAAAAATGCAAATGAAGCACTGATTTACAAATTTCACGCTTCATTTGCATAATCTCATGTGATCAGGTTTCCGGAAGACGCTTTTCCAAAAGCAAAAGCGGTCATGTAGACAGGGTTCTTTGGGCAAACAAACAAACAAAAAATTTTTTTGAAAGACCATTTTGAAAGTGCTGGTTCTGGCGCTCATTGAACTGCTCCTGAGTGAGGTTGGTTTGTCCTGTGTAGTACGGCATGAACTGTAGATGCTGGGGGTAGGCGGCATTGGCCCCAGTGTCTGGGGGCATGGTTGTGTCCCCGACAGGGAGCTCCTGCTGGGGTACCTACAGCCCTTCCTGCATCTTTTGTCCAAGCCAGAAGTTCTGGAAAACCCAGGTGTCATGGGCCCACATGGAGCAGCCCACACAGACATCCAGGACCCGCCCCTTGGCATCCATGAGGACCTGCAGTACTACATAGTGGTACCCCTTTCTATTGATGTATCACCCCATGCTGCAGTCTGGGGCCCAGATGGGAATATGGGTCCCATCCAGGGCCCTGAAGCAGTTGGAAAAGCCCGGGCAGGCAAATCCCTAGATGGAGGTGTTGAGGTCCCCGACGTGGACAATCCTCTGCAGGAGGATGGCGTTGATTGCGCAGATGACCTGCATGGATGGAGGGTAGGCACATTGGTGAGTGCATGGTGGGGTGCCCTGGTGCTCCCTATTTCTGGCCCCTGCCTCCGTACCCCTTCCCCCTACATCTTGGCCCCCCACCTGGACCCCTCTTTTGTCCCCTCTAGGGCTCCTCCCCTGTCTCCAGTCCCCAATGGTCCCCCTTGCCTGGGAGCTCCCTTTCACTCATGGTACGACCTGAGCATGGCTTACCTCCAGAAGAACAGCCAAACAGTGAGTGGCCTTGTCCATCCTGAACTGGTGGCCAACTGAACACTTACACAGGGTGATTGCAACCCTTTTTGCCAGGGGGATTGCAGGCCACATCTGCATGTCCTGGTGCTGAAGGGCAGGGACCAGCCAGTGGCATAGCTCCAGGAATGTCTCCTGCCTCATCTGGAAGTTCTAGAGCCATTGCTCATTGTCCCACTCAAACATCACCACCCGGTCCCGTCACTTGGTGGGGTAATGCACAAGTGAGGGATGACATGGAGAGTGGGGTGCAGATGGTGAAGGGGATCCATGGGGGCCTGCGGGATCCTGGCTTCACTTCAGGCACCGGGTCTGCGGTGCTGCGTCTTGCAGAGCAGCCCGTGGCGTGTGCAGGGCAGAGGTGTTTGGGACAGGCCCTTTCAGGGAGATGCTGGCTGAAGGGCCCAGAAGAGCTTGTCCACCATGCAACCCCACCTGCAGCATTTCCTGGCTCATTCTTTTGAAAGGATGCCCATTGCTGTGTGGACACTCGCTTTCGAAACAGCGCCTCCATCTTCCGAAAGGACAGATTGGAAGATCAGTCTGCTTTGGGTTTATACGCACTCTTTTGAAACCCAGTCTTCCGAAAGATGTCTTCCAGATGATTGGTTTTCGAAAGCATTCTGTAGTGTAGACACAGCCTGTGTGTGTAGATGCTGTATTTCAAAATTAAGTGCTATTTTGAAATGAATTTTATGTGTTGCAGTGTTATTTTGAAATAAGCTGTTCTAGAATAGTTTATTTCGAAATAAGGCTGCTGTGTAGACATTCTGTGATAGAATTAACATAGACCCCTGAGGTAAAGTCCTGACCCCATTGGCATCGATGGCAAAACTGCTCCTAGACTGCATCCATGAACAAAGATCACTTAGGCTTTTTTCTCTACTCAGGCCATCAAGGATGTTTGAGATTCTGAACATCAATTACTTTTCTGCAAGCTAGACCTGAGCAATGAAATTCTGAGAAATAGCAACTTCACAGAAAAGTGCATTTTTGGAGGGTGATGGTCACGAAAAAGATATGAATTTGAGTGAAACTTAGCAAACAGTTTCAGATGGAAAGAGTAAAAATTGGAAACATTGAAACACTTTAATATTTCTGAAACAAAACGTATTTTCTTTAGAAACGTAATTGTTTCAAAATTTTGTTGCCACTATTTTTGGGAAAGGAAAAACAACCCACAACAAAAAATTGAACTCATTTTTCTTAATCAACAAAACATTTAATTCAACTTGAAACAATATATTTTTATTTGGTGAGAACAAAAACATTAATTTTGGTAGAAATTGAAACAATTCCACTCTCCCAATCTGTGGCTCTTGGAATGACAGATTCATTCAATTTTCCTACAAACTTCTTTCGAGCCTTACCCAGAAAGGGAAGGGTGTAGTGAGGGCAATAATAACCAATGGCAAGACATGGTTTCTTGAACAAGGATCTAACAAATGCTCATTTGATTGAACTGGATAACCAGCCTATCAATGAGGGACTGAATAATCTCAACACACTCAGTATCTTCTGTTGGATTTTATTGCCTATTGTGGCTAGATGTCCAATCTAGTAGCCTAAATTTCCCTTCAGCAGAAAGAACTTCAGGGAGCAGGTCTCCTCAAACAATCATCTAGGACAGGTTATGGTGGGAGGCAGCCTGGAATGAAACCCACTGTTTTGTACAGTAGAATCTTGAGATACACGCACTCAAGTTGCATGTATCTTGGTTTAACATGACTCAGGGTGGTGGGAAGCTGGTGCCTGGTTCCCGGCTGCCTGCCACTCAGGGCAGTTGCGAAACTGACCAGTGCTGCAGCACTGATCAGTTTCCTGTCTCCTGTGAGCAGCAGAGAGCTGGCCAGCTCCCCACCACTCACAGGAGACAGGAAACTGACCAAATCTGCTATGCTGGTCAGTTTCCTGGCTCCCCAAGTAATGTGAAATTTGACTTACGTGGAGTTGCACGGGAAAGCAAACTCTGCATAAGTCAGGGTGGGGGTCTATTGTATTTGCAAAATTAATGGTCAGTTCCTCACCGGGGAGAACATTCAGTAGTGCTCCTGAGATGAGGCAGCCTGAACATTCCAGATCCCCTGATAGTTGAGTTAAAATGCTTTGGTGCAAGACAAGAGACCTTCCTTCACTTCCTCCAGAGCCTCAGCACAGTTCCATTCAGAGCTTAATGAACCAAAGTGGTGGTATGCCCTCCAATGCATGTACCTGTGTCCAGGAGCACCTGTCTTTTTCCTGATCTCATTCCATGACCTCAACCAGTTTTGAAGCTCCCTTCTATTCTTCTACTCCAAGGCGCTGTTGGTGCTTGAAAAATGGGACATGGCCATTTTATAAATTCTGCTGTACTCTCAGCCTTCCATACTTGTGCATGTATGTCCTAAGCACCAATATTAACAAACGTTTTAGGCTACACCCATTGCAGTCATGATCACACTCAGCAGTCTAAATCTTAAAAGCACTGTGCAAACATTACCTAATTAAACCAAGGGCACTGGAAAGCCTGGTAGGAAGCTCGTGTCTGAGGAACTGCCTCTTGTCAGCAACTACTGAGCTAACCCATGCTGTATAGGTGGCTAATCAGGCAGATTGGTGATATCCCAAACAGTCAATCACCCTGGGACAGCTGCCTGCTTTCTCCCCTCCCCCATACTGATCCAGTAAATTGGCATCATTTGAAAAATGCCAATCACGCCAGCCTGCAAATTCCCATGCTGGCCAGAATGAATATTTCAAATGAAATCTCAAAGGGTTGTTTTGAAAGGCAGAAGGAACAAATCTGACCTTCTTTTTACAACCCTGCCTGTGAGGAGGTGCTAAGGTGAATTTGGTGACTGTCAAGCTTGCTTTCTGTTCATTCAAAAGCTACAGCGATGGGTGACAAATGCAGGAATCTCAGGAGTTTTACATTGGTGAACTCCTACTTTTAAAGTTGGAACAGTTGCTGCTCTGCTGGTTTTCTTTACACAGATACCAACTGTTGTTTTTTACATATCCGTGTTTCCAGAGAAAAATGTTAGCTGCTT
Organism: Carettochelys insculpta; assembly: GCF_033958435.1. Lineage (NCBI taxonomy): Eukaryota > Metazoa > Chordata > Testudines > Carettochelyidae > Carettochelys > Carettochelys insculpta. The sequence goes on from NC_134148.1 coordinate 13,041,125, forward strand.
AATGGGCATTGATAGGTTGTTGATATAGCTTTCAAGGCTTGGTTAATGCTGTGATGTTTTGCAGAGGCATGAGGAAAACCTTCATCACATCACAAAAGGGGATGTAGCACATTCAGTGGTGAACTTTTGCAATTAACAGGGCCAAATGCTGACCTGCAGCTGCAGATGACTTGCCTTTGTCCTGTTAGCAAAGCTAAAGGAGAAAATCATTAAAGTCTCACTTATCTGTTGATCTCACTCTCAGCACCCTGATGTCTTCTGCCACCTTTCGTGATAATGGCTGCTTTGAAGTTGAGTACAAGTGTGAATTTATTGTTTTGTAAAGACTGGATTCCAGAACAGGTCATAAATTACCTTGTTTGACAAAGGCTTCTGGGTAAACGGTAATGTGTTGAAGTCCTTCAGTATGTGATTATCCCTAACACATTTTTGGCATGGCAAATAATTGGCCAAAATTATACATTGGCAGGTTCCTTGATGGCAGCATGAAATAGATTAGGATTTGAAATTCCTTGTGCATACTCTCTCCTGGGAGCATAAAGGGAAATGGAGTTATAGTAGATTCTCATAGCAAGAAATATCAGATCATTCATATTTTGAACCCACCAAAAATAGGACCATTTAGTTGGTTTGTGTAATGTCTAATTTTTTTAGTTCCTTCTTTTAAAAGAGAAGCTTCGTGTTTGTCAAAATGCCAGAAGCCAAACTCTGGCCTTCTTGTACTCAGGGGTAAGTGGCTTGGAGGGGAAATAGTATAGGACCACAGTTTCCAATATGCAAGTCAATGTGCCGCATGTGGGGTTGTGCCACGTATGTGCCCCACTACTGGGTGGGAAAAGTGCAGGGTGGTAGCGACGGAGGTGGCTCCAAGCTGCAGACTCCTGTGGCCCCATGTGACTTGCACAGCGGCGACTTCAGCTGCAGGGTGCTCATGTGGCGGTGACTCCAGCCGCACAGCGGTGACTCCAGTGAGAAATTTCAGGGGGATGGGCAAGGCTGGCTCAGGGGGGCAGTGTCTGGCTGGGGGGAGTGGCGACTGGCTTGGGGGCGGTGGGGGCATGTGGCAATCCATTCAGTTCCTTTTGGATACTACTAGTATCAGAAAAACAAGGCCATATATTGGCTCTGCACGAATTTAACATATCCTGAGGATCGTTAAGATCAGTGACGAAATGGGACAGATCTGCTCCACGTTTGAAGTTCTTAAAGAGGCTGCAATAATTCACAAAAAGAAAGTTCCTGTTCATAAAAGCAGCTTCACTTCCTTAATACTATGGTACTGCGCTTGAGAAAAAGTTGGAAAAGCGAGTCTTGCATTGGGGCACGAAGATGGTGAGGTTTGTTCCATGAACACTGGTTTTTGAGGAAAACTTTTGTTTTTGACTAAAGACAGATTTCCATGAAAAGTCTCTGAGTTCCTTGGGAAATGTGGACTTTTTGTTCACAAAAAACCCAAACACCAGGAACATTCAGAAATGCTGCTGGGGCACATCAAGTGAATTGTAGATCAGTGGCCTCATACCCCACCTTCTCTATGAACTAGACAACATCTCCCATGATGCCCAATGATCAGGCACTGCCATGGTGCTCTGTGGTTCTTCAGACAGAGAGGAAACCATTGTGTATCATCAGATATGTAGTCTGACCAGGGGGCCCAACCCATTCGAAAGAATGGGGTCATGAGTCTCTGAAATCACCACTCCAATAAAGCACTGCAGTGACGATTCCAAATAGAAATTCAGTTTTCACTTGGAAGATTTTGGGTGAAATAGTTTCGGGTTTCGATTTTTTGGTTAAAAAAAATAGAAATAAAAAAATTTTCCAATGGGGAATGTGCGCATACACACACCTTTTCTGACCATCCTTATGCCTCATTTAAACTGGGAATGTGTGCCCAAATTATAGATATTGGTATTGCTACTCTAGTGAAACCAGCATCTTTGTCTATGCTGGGGTTTGATAGTTTTCTTGTTGAGGCAATTCCTCCCTTGAGACAAAGCCAGATTTCTAAAGGTATTTAAACACCTCAAATACACATAGGCCCCTAATGAGATTTTGAAAATCACCTCGACACCTAACTCACTTTGATACCAGAGACTGTCATTTGCTGTAAGTCTGTGCTATATATCTAGTATAATGAAACTCCGTTCTGGTAGAAATCTCTGGGAACTATTGCAGTGTAAACAGTCAATATTTTGAATCTTTTTCTAGTTACATCTTCAGAGATATTAAGGGAAAGTTGCACTGAAAAGTGTCGAATCTGGGAAATAGCTGGATAATCACCAGCACAGGGAGACCAGGCAATCTGGGAAAACTCAGTGTACAGCTGCACCAATAAATTGAGACTGAATAATTTTTTTACTCTTTGGCTAGTGGGCTGCTGTCCAGTATAAAAAGCTTTTCAAAGCCTTTCTGATGCATTGCCTTGAATTGCTGCTATGTTCCAATGTGCTGTGATGTCCCAGAACGAGATACATCTTGATGTATGTCACACACACAGTGAGAAATGGGAAAATAAAAGATTAGATCAAATTCTCTTTGCCAGTTTGATTTGTGCCTTAGCCATACTTTTGACAGTTAATTAGCAGGTCAGGTATGGTATATTTCAGGAGCAAAGGATCTTACAACCTGTGGATAGTTGGTTTGCTGTAGAAGGCAGAATACATTGTTAAAAGAAATTGGAAAAGTGAGATTGCTAGGACTCTGCCACTTCTGAAAAGAGATCACAGGAAAGGTTTGAAATTTGCTTTAAGGCAGGATGAGACAAATGGTTGTGCAATTGTACAGGACAGCATGTGGGATGACATGGTAACTTTGTTGTTTTATCTGCAGAAAGGCAAACTAGCTCTTTTCGAGCATCATGGGACTCCATATCTTTAGAAGGGTTTGACTGGAGTGGCGTAAACAAATGCAAAAAACTTTACTGAGGCACATATTGAAATGCTTGTTTCCTCCTGGGCAGGCTCTCCAGGTTCTGAAAAGAGGCTCAGGAGGACCTGATCCACTGTGCTTTGGTAATGCCATTGAATACCACTGCCAAATGAGATTACCAGCAAATTATTTGACATTCATTTTAACGGTGGTCTTTGTCTGGAATGCATTATGCCTGAATCAAGCACCTTTTATTGTATTAAATTGCTGACTACTCTTATTGTTAGTGATGTACAAAATACAGAAGAAGGTGCAGTCCTGACCCCAAGTAACCTGTACTCGGTGTTAGAAGCTCATAATCTAAGTGGGGAAGAGAACTACATTTTGCGTACTGTGTAGCCTGGCTTACAAGGTAGATATAAGAGATGAAGCTGGAAAACCCAGTAAATTGCTTTAATTCTTAAATCAACAGAACCTTTCACTTTTGCCTCTAGATTTTCTCTTCCAAGGTCGGTTATCAGCCTCTTATCTATGGTGAGAGAGAGTTAAAGCTGGTCCAGCTATCTGAGTCATGAGAATAGCTCTGCAACTCCTGATAGCTCTTGGTGCTTCTTGTAGAAATGGGGACAGGCTGTTGCAGAACTAAAAAGTTATCTTCCCTCTCTGTGCTTCACAGTGGGTCCTATGGCTTCGTTGTTCTGCTGAAATGAATTAGACCATTCTATTTTCAACATCCTATTTCTACAAATGAAATAGATCTTGGATTGGATCAGTGAAAGATGGCATTGTTTCTTGTAAGGGCTCCTGTGTAAGTCTGTTGTCCTTGACAGATGTGCAGAATGGATCCTGACATATAGCCCCAGGAGGAAAAAATTGTGGCAACTGTAGATACAATTTTTTCTGGTGACTGTGATGAGAACAATGGGCAGAATCAAAGCTCCATATGAAGAATTTGGGTGTGTCCTGATCTATGTTTTGTAATTGTTAAATCAATGATCTTTTCACAAGGTAGGTGAATACTTCAGCAGGAGTCTACCTACTTTGGGTTGAAACAAAAAGCAGTCAAGTAGCACTTTAAAGACTAGCAAAATGGTTTCTTAGGTGAGCTTTCGTGGGACAGACCCACTTCTTCAGACCATCACTGAGTTTGTCTCCATGGTGGATGGTTGACAGGAGACATTCTCCCATGACTTCCCTTATGCTTTGTGTTCTGTTGGAACACCAGAGTCGACTGGAGAGTGATCAGTGGTCAATTTCGTGTTTTTTTGCTAGACTGGCTAAAGTGGTAATGGGTTATTGACTGCTGCTGTGCTGATCCCCCAGTACAGGGGTCGGCAACCAAAAGAGCAAGAAGAGCCCTTTTTTTTCTTTTAATTCAGTAAAAAACTCAATAATTCAAGAGCTGCAATGCATGTGAATATGAGACCACCCTTAATAAATAACATCAAATGACAGATAAGCAGGGCAAGCGAAAATTATGCTTCTCCCCTGGTGTTTGGGTTGGGGTGCCAGGGCAAACTGCAGAGGATTTCTTGATAAAATCTTGCAGTTACAATGAGATATCGATGTTCTCGGGCAATGACTTGTAAAAGTGTGGTGAAAAAAATTGAAGTCCTCTTCCAAAGTCAGGTAGATGAGCTGGACTCCCTGTTGTAGATGATAGTCTTGCAAACAACAGTGTAATACGATGGAAAAGTACAAAGCTCTGACCATTCCTCATAGTGAAATATTCCTCCCTAGTCAAGATACTGGCTGTGATGCTGTATTGTGCTTCTGAAATTCACATCTCGAGTTTTAGGTGAACATTTAGTCCTTTTCTTTAAATAGGAAGGAAGCAATACTTACATGTAGCCTATCATCAGTTCTGGGGAACTGCTTCTTCAGCACGGACACAGAAATGGTAGGGAAGATGGGTAGCACATTTAAGCAATGATAGATTATGAAAACTAATGTTTTGAAGGAGAAACAGGATCGTCAGTGGCGTCGACAGCCACTGCAGGCCTGGGAGCGAGGTGAAGGGGGTGGCGCCCCATCCCCAGAAGTAGCGGGGCCAAAGGCAGAAGGCGTGGAGCTTAGTGCAGCGATCTCTGAAACAGTGGCACAGCACTCAACGGTGTTTCAACGGGGCCCAGTGCTCCAGCCTCTGCCACTGCTATTGTAGCAGTAGCTGGAGCTCTGAGCCCCTTTGAGATGCTGGGTCTAGGGGCAACTGCCACTTTTGTTCTTCCTCCCTCCCTCTTGGTGGGCCTGTGAGTTGTCTGCTAGGTAGAGAAGGAACCTGGTAATCAGATCTCCAAGTTTCTCTTCAATTCCCTTATTCTTTTTTAATTAAGGCTAAACCTGAGCTTATCAATGATGTGGGCCCAGGACCTCAAGGGAATATTGGGAAGCTTAATGAATGTTCACAAAGCACTTTCAAGTTGAGGTCATCAAAGGAGCCATATGGCTCTGCTAAAGTCTGTTAAATTGTCAGCAGACTGTTACAGGTTTTTAACCTAACATTGTTCTCCTTTGCATTTACTGCACACTAATGATAGGTTTAATTTTGAAAGAAATTGCTGCTGCTCTGTTTGATCTTTCTGATCGCTGCAGGTATGGAGAAGGTAAAACCGAGGTCAAGTCAGGTGTTGTTGCTGTTTGTCAATATTTTCATTAAAAATTAGAGGACCCCTAACACTTTGTCCAGCTATTTGCATGATGAATGGGAGTAATAATGAAACTGAGCTACTGAGGCAAAATAACCATGTCAGTACATGTCAGACACTTATTGCCTGTTTTAGCGAGCCTTGGTTTTCTCCAGGCCGAGGCTTGAAACTTATTAGGTCCATAACACATGAGAGTTAGGAAGTGGCTCCTACATAACACCTGAGCTCCTGAGAATGAGTCCCCCCGAAATTAGAGTTGAAAACCTCCCAAGTTGAGTATGAAGCAAATTTGCAGATATTTGAAGCTAGAACTGTTTTTACTTGAACTTCTGTAAGTGGCTGAGGTTCAGAAAGATTTAGGTTCAAATGAGGCAATGGTTAGTTCTTGCCACAAGCCCCTAGGTAAAATTCAGGTTTGCACGCCTCTATTTGGGTGTGCCACTTTTTCATTTTTGAAAGTTTACTGAAAAATAAACATCCTGCAACTTGACCCCAGGAGTCTTTACACCAGGATGTAGGTCTGAAACTCAAAGTCCAGATGGTCCTGGCTGTTCAGACAGACCTGTACCCAGCTGCAAGTTTGTCTTTGACCAAACTGAGTGGACAACTGATGGTTGATGAACATAGGAGCGACTCAAATAATACTTTAAAGATAGTTCTTCTACCTTCATTTCTTTGTGTATTCAAGAGCTTACCAATGCACAATAGGCATTGTCCCTAGTTAAGGTGTGGTGTAACCAGGAGGAACTCCCATTTTCTTTTACTCATAATGTCTTTTATTTATGAAATTGGACTGAATAGGGCCCAAAAGCTGTTTTATTTTAGACGGAAATATGCTTATATTAGAATGTTAAAAATAGTCCTCTATTAGTGATGTCCTTCATTAGTTCTGGAGGACAACAGCTGGGGTACTCCTGGAGTCAACTAGAAGTTTTGTCCCAAGACAAAATGAAGTGGAGGAAACTTGCAGATGACCTATACTCCACTTGGAGTACAAGGGTTTAAGTCAGTCAAGTTCTGTCACCCTGAAGGCGGGGGCTTGGCTATTGTTTCTGTGAGACATTAATTTAGGGCTGTCAAAGATACTAAGTTCATTACTAATATCAGAGAGGCCATATCTTCTCTATAGCAACATAATGTAGGTAGAGATAATAGGCAGTGGAACAATCCGTGGAGTATTATACTATATAGTAAAACTAAGGCCAGAGCTACACTAAGAGATAAGCAAGTCCAGCTAGAAGAGTTGCGTAGGTGGAGTCGACTGATGTAAAATTGATTTTTGCTGCTGTCCACATAGCGGGAAGTCAACAGGAGAAACTCTCCCATAGACTTCCCTTTGTCTTTCTGACTGCCAGGTGTACAGGGGTTGACGGCAGTGCCATGACAGTTTGATTTAGCACTTTCCCATTAGGCATGCTAAATCAAACCACAGAAGATAGACAAGCTGGTGGTCAAGCTTCCCAGAGGTGTAGATGTACCCTGAGTATTCACGTATCAATGTGATGAGTGCAACATAAGAATCTAAATAGACCAAGTACTACAGACATTGAATAACTGAGACGTATAGAGGGACAAGCTATTTCCCTGTAAGTCATAGATGGAGAACCTCTAGCTTATGGTCTGGGTCTGACCCTGAGGCTTGGGGCTCCCGTCTCCCACATATGGCCAATGACAAGGTGCAGGGTGTGGACCCATGGACCTCGTGGGCTGGAGTCAGGCAAGTCAAGGCCAGATGCAGCCCACAGGCTCTGACTGGTGGGGACAGGAAGCCATTCCAGGTTCCTAATGCCACCACCACCCCTCCTCCCCTGGCTGGGGGGACAGCAGTGCAGTGCTGCCTGGAGCAGTTTCCCCCACCACTTTGATTGGCTAGAATTTTGGCCAATCAGAGCAGTGAGAGGGCAAAGCCTAGGAGCAGTGGGAGAAAAGTCTCTCCAGGCAGCATGTCTGGACCCTGCTGTTCCCCCATCTAGGGAGGGGGCAGCAATGGCCATGTGCAGTGATAAATGTGCCCCCACCATCACCCAGACCCCTCACCTCCTCCCATTCCCGCACCCCCCTTCCTGCATGGACCTCCACACCCACCCTGCTCCTGAACCCCCACACTGCTGCCCCCAGCACTCTTATGCACCTTACCTCTCATCCAGATCCCCTAACCTCAACCTACTCCTGCGCCCTCCCTCCCACCAGGCCACCCACCTGTAGTCTATTCCTGCACCCTCTGTCCCACCCCGACCCCAAAACATCCACCCCAGCCCACTCCTGCCCCTGACTCCCCCCAGACCCCACACCTACTCCCTGGCAGCCCCTCCCACACACTGAAACCTGGACTCCCCATTTTTGGTCCCACTCTGGATGCTGGAAAGACTTAGTCTGGCCTGGGGGAAGTGCTGAACCTCAGTCTCTCCATCCCCACTCCCCTAGCCATGGGGCTGAAGCATGCGGGGTGGTGGGTGAGATGTCTTAGTAAGGGACCACATCAGTGAGGGTTTTGTGCCTTTTTTTGTTTGTTTGTTTCTCACTTTTATGTGGCCTCTGACTGATTTTTCTGTGGGTCAGTGGGTCCCACCTAAAACTGTTCCCTACTCCTGCTATAAGGCCTTCATTGATGTAGTATCCAATCATTAATAATCATTAACTATCCTAACTCTTCAGTGAGGTGGAAAATACTACCCCATTTTATAGATGAGACATGGAATAGGTCAAATGACTGATCAAATAGATTGACCAGACAGCAAATGTGGTAAATTGGGACGGGGTGGCGGTAAGAGATGCCTATATGTAACAAAGCCCTGAAGATCAGGACTGTCCCTCTAAAATGGGAACATCTGATCACCCTAGTCATCCAGGGAGTCTATGACTGATCCAGAAAGAGAATCCCGATGTCTTGAGTCCCATTCAGATGCCAGTCTACCCTTCCTGGTCTCATGAGCCACATATAAAAATGCTGCAGTATTGTTCTTCTGGAAAATGGCCCACCTCATAAAGCTCCTCTTAGCATCATTTGTGGAGAGCCTAGGGTGTGTCAGTCCCATGGACTGGCGTTATGTAATACGACTGTAGGGCCAATTTAGTGTGGTGGAGGGTGAAGTTAAGGGACCTCTTTGTAGTGAGTAAGGAAACCGCCTATTTTAACCCCTCTCTTTACTTTCCACTTAGCAACCAGTGTGGTGCAATTTTTACTAAGGTGTTGGATACTCAAGATGAGTTGCCCAAGGGTAACTGCAGCCCATGGATTGCTTGCAAACTATTTGTGTCATTGGTGCTTCAGGAATTTGATATGTGTGCTGTCCAGTAAGTCACATGGCCTTCATTTTGATTCCCAATTGGACTCACTTTTTTTCTTCACCCCCGGAGTATGCCGTGAGATTTGTACTGCAGCCCTGTCTTGGGCATTCTACTGGGGGAAGACACTTCCAGAGAGCTCCACTGGCCTGGAGACTGCCGTGGGGGGTGGGCTGAAATTCCAAGCTCTGCCCAAATTTAGGGTGTTCTGATGGGGCAAGAACCCCACTGCAGACAGGCGCTTGGCATAAGAGGCTGGCATAATCTGGGCTGAATCTCTTTCTGCCTCTTAGGCTGCGTCTACACGTGCACGCTACTTCGAAGTAGCGGCAGTAACTTCGAAATAGCGCCCGTCACGTCTACACGTGTTGGGCGCTATTTCGAAGTTGAAATCGACGTTAGGCGGCGAGACGTCGAAGTCGCTAACCCCATGAGGGGATGGGAATAGCGCCCTACTTCGACGTTCAACATCGAAGTAGGGACGTGTAGACGATCCGCGTCCCGCAACATCGAAATAGCGGGGTCCTCCATGGCGGCCATCAGCTGGGGGGTTGAGAGATACTCTCTCTCCAGCCCTTGCGGGGCTCTGTGGTCACCGTGGGCAGCAGCCCTTAGCCCAGGGCTTCTGGCTGCTGCTGCTGCAGCTGGGGGTCCGTGCTGCATATACAGGGTCTGCAACTAGTTGTTGGCTCTGTGTATCTTGCACTGTTTAATGAAAGTGTGTCTGGGAGGGGCCCTTTAAGGGAGCGACTTGCTGTTGAGTCCGCCCCGTGACCCTGTCTGCAGCTGTGCCTGGCTCCCTTATTTCGATGTGTGCTACTTTGCCGTGTAGACGTTCCCTCGCTGTGCCTATTTCGATGTTGGGCTGAGCAACGTCGAAGTTGAACATTGACGTTGCCAGCCCTGGAGGACGTGTAGACGTTATTCATCGAAATAGCCTATTTCGATGTCGCAACATCGAAATAAGCTATTTCGAAGTTGGGTGCACGTGTAGACGTAGCCTTAATGAGATTACAGACAGATCTGCCCAACGCTGCTCAGGTCTTTGATTATTTTTAAAAAGAAATGAAAAATGTCAATGTTTTCAATGATGGTGTTTTTCCAAAATGAGGGCTGGAGTGAGGGTTCGGGGGGTGTGGAGGGGCAGGGTGAATGGCTTAGGACAGAGGGTTGTGTTGACTCAAGGCGGGGGGCTGAAGGTGGGGGGTGAGGGTGCAGGAGTCAGGGGAGGTGCAGAAGTTTGGACGGGGTCTCAAGACAAGGGGCTGGGAGGTGGGTGTTACTGGGGCCACACATGGTGGTGAGGGTGAGCATGTTCCAGGGCAGCTCCTCCCAGGGTGCCAGGACAGTATTCCCCAGCCGGTGGCTCCTGCCGCCAGCAACACCTCCTGGGAGGGTGGGATCCAGGGCTGTGTGCTTGTTGGGTGGGGGGCCAGGGCTCTGTGGCTGGCCCTGGCTTCCAGCTGCTCTCCCTGGCCTACAGCCTGTCTGCAGGGGGCAGCACTCTGGGGGCAGCCCCCAGCCTGCTACTAGCCCTGGGCCTGCAGATTCTCCAGGGGTGTTTGCTTGGGGCAGCAGCTGCCCCCTCCACCAGCCTGTTGGGAGTGGTGCAGCACTCTGAGGGCCTCCAGCTGTCCCCCTACCCCCAGCCCTGCCCTGATTTAGGGAGGGGCAGTGCTTTGGGGGCTACCCCCAGCCTCAGGAGCCCCCTCCATCCTGCAGTCTGTTTGGTGCGGCGCTCCAGGGGCTGACCAGGCTCTGGGGGCTGCCCCCCACCCACCCAGTGCCTCTTGCTACTTATCCAGTCATTGTAGCAGGCAAGATGGTCAGATTCCCAGCCCTGCTGGCCTCTCTCTTGGTGTGGCAGCTGCTCCCAGTGGCCTCAGAACTGCCCCCATCCTTTCTATGCCCTTCCCCTTTACCTCCCTCTGCCCCCTCCCTTTCCAGGTTCTGGGAAATCCTGGATTTCAGGCAGGTCACACTTTCCAGGCACAGTCACACCCTGACTTTGGTTTAAGTTACGGGAAGAAGTGGAACACCAAATTTTGTGGTCATAGCTCTTATGGTTTGAGAGGAGCTCTTGAACAAATGTAGCACTGACAGACAGACAGACAGACAGACTCTAATATATAGATTAGAAGAACAGTGTGGTTAAATTTCACACGGGGTCAAATTCTGTCTGGCTTTTCTGCTACGCAGAAAAGAAAAAATACCCGAGAGAGTCCCCCCTCCCCACAGACCACCAACACATTCAGACAAAAGTCCAAGAACTGACACACCACAAGCTACAGGCCGTCCACAGATTGCACCAAAAGGAGCTTTACCAGATGTAGGGCTGGACCTCAAAACTCACCTACAGCTACAGCTCTGGATTCCTTTTTTTTTTATTGGGGTCTGACTTAGCAGTTACCACTCAAGAAAGAGATCTTGAAGTCATTGTGGATGGTTCTCAATGTGCAGCAGCAGTCAAAAAAGCTAACAGTTGAGCAAACAACATTTAGTCTGACCTTCTTCTGAATGTTGTTTATTGGCCAATATGTTTCGTGCCTCATTTGCCATCAAAGTCACATTTTTCATCATCAGACTATTGCTGTGGTGGGTACATACATATGTGCATGGAAAATGTTGAACCAGAAGAAATCTTTACCCCTAACGGGTTAGCCAGCCGATATGGTATTATTTTTCCTACTTACTGGATTTTATACTCTCTTTTAGGGGTGTAGTAAATGACATAACAGAGGGGCTCTGTTAAAACCTTCTAATTCCACTGAGGCAAATTTTCGGTGGTTTATCTCTGCCCTGGCACTTGATACCAGTTATCATGCATACTGATGGGTTCCTTCCCAGGTACCCATTTTTCATTCAAGTTGGCTGATCTGTCATATTGTCTCAGCAGGCAGAAACTCCTGCATGAGGCTTTTTCTCCCAGCAATTAATGAGCTGCAGTGTAACGTAATTATGAAATTCAAAATGAGGTCATTGGCTATCGAAACCAGTGTTTCATATTAATTTTGTTCCGCCTTGGACACCTGCTTTTACTTGTGCAGCATTTGCTTTCCCTGATATATTTCCTTACATATTCCACAGCCTGGCCTTTGAAACACAGTGAGACCTAATCCTGTGCATTTCAACAGACAGCCAGTGATCTGTGATAGTATTTTCATGTAATTACCCCGGGCACATCCTCTTAGGCATCGGCTGCCATTCAGGAGGTGAAAGCATACATATAGCTTCAGGATCTTGCATACATATAGTTAGGGTGATTTAAATTCTATTGTATCTGTATTTTGCTCTCTAAATTTATGGTCCAATACAGATTATTTTTATTACCATTACTAATGGACTAGCATCAACAGCCAAGAATGCTCAGAAGACTTTAGACTTGACTTCTTGGGGTGAAAGGAGCACCCTGTCCTTCACTCCTCCTAATCCTGGCTCTCATTCTGACTTATTCTGTGGTCTCCCATGAGCCACTGAGCCATTCTTGGTAATATTACTCTATCGCTACAGGCCTTCTAAGAAAAGCTGGTCAACATTTTTTGGCTAAAGGTTTTTCCCAACAAAAAATGTGGATTCATGCTGACTGGAATATTTCATGAGCTCATCAGATACTGGGGAATTTAAAAAAAAAAATTATATTAAAAAGGGTACTTGAATCAGCAGATTTTAAGAAATGGACCAAAGTGAAGAACTTGTTCTGCAACTGCTAAGAGCAGTGAAGGCTCTGTGAATAACAACCCTTAATATTCAAAGAAATAGACTACTTCCTCTTTTTTCAGAATTGAAACCTGGAGGTGAAATCCTAGCCCTATGGGGATCAGTAAGGCCAGAACTTCACCCTAGGGCCACATCTACACTAGCAAGTCCTTTGAGAAAATTAGGCCCTTTTCTGAAAGAATACATGACGTGCCTACACACAAAAGCTGGGTCTACATGTGAGCATCCTTTCAAAAGGGTGACAGTTGAAGTTCGACCGTCGAAATAGTGGCTGTCAACAGGGAGCACCCGCCGCCGTTTGTCAGATCAGCACTTCAATCTGCTCTTTCCAAGTGCCGTCGAGGTCTTTCAAAAGAGAGCGTCCACACGGCTCCAAGCCCTCTTTCGAAAGAAGGGAGGCAGGAAACGCCGCGGATGGGATTCAGTGTCTGACAAGCCGTTCCAGGGCTGCAGCCAGCCACCTCCTTTAAAAGTCCTCTCCCTCCGCCTTCCCCTACGCACGAGCCGAGTGCTGCCCAGCCTTTCCCAGCCCGGCAGAGCCCACTTGTGCCCACCATGGAGTCCCAGCGACAGCTCCTGCAGGAGGACGCCATCACCATGGACGCCCTGCTGGCAGTGCTGTGCACCATCACCGCAGCTGCACCTGATCTCATCGGGTGGCTGGGTGGCCCCCTGGGGCTCCCCCCACCAAGGCACCACCAGGAGCCACCCCCACGGTGCCCCAACGCCTCTGGACCCACCCCAGCAGCACCGACTGGTGGGAGCACATGGTGCTAGGGGAGTGGGGTGAGGAAAGGTGGCTGTGGAACTTCCGCATGTCGAGGCAGACCTTCGACGAGATCTGCCACTGGCTCGCCCCCTCACTCCATCACCACGACACCTGCATGCAGCCAGCCCTCACCCTGGAGAAACAGGTCACGATTGCCATATGGAAACTGGCCACCCCGCACTCCCACTGCTCCATGGGACAGCAGTTTGGGGTGGGCAAGGACACCGTCGGGGCTGTCCTTATGGAGGTAAGGGGGGGCAGGGTGGGTTGGGGGCTGGGGCAAGGGGAACCCTCCACTGCAAGGGGCCAGATGGGGCAGGGGCTGGAAGGGTGGGGTGCAGGGAGCTGGAGGAGGCGGGGGCTGGATGGGAGGGGGGCAGCATGGGCCCGAGGAGGGGGAGATGGCTGCCACCCCTGCACTACAGCACATGTCCCCCTTCCCCCTCTGCAGGTTGTCAGAACCATCAATGTGATGCTGCTCCATAGGGTCATCTGCCTGGGGGATCTGGACAACTCTGTCACTGGCTTCCAGGACCTGGGCTTTCCAAACTGCATCAGTGCTTTGGATGGCACATGCACGTCCCCATCAGTGCCCCACCACACAGTGCAAGCCAGTGCATCAACCGGAAGGGCTACCATTCAGTGGTGCTCCAAGCCCTGGTAGCTGCAAGGGGCTGGTTCACTGCCCTCTATGTGGGCTGGGCCGGCCGCACCCACGATGCCTGGGTCTTCTGGAACTCTGGTCTCTGCCAGCACAGGGGGGGCCGGCACCTTCGTCCCCCAGCCACGATCCCAGTGGCGGAGGACGTCACCATGCCACTCTGCATGGTGGCAGATGCAGCACACCCCCTGCAGCCGTAGCTCACGAGGCCATACATGGGACACCTCGACCCCACCCGGGAGGCGTTCAATGAACGCCTCAACCACGCCCACAACGTGGTGGAGCGGGCCTTTGGGCGCCTAAAGGGGCGGTGGAGGTGCCTCCTCACGAGGCCAGAGGTTGAGGTCCTCCATGTGCCCCAGGTGGTGGGCACCTGTTGCATCCTCCACAACATTTTGGAGGAAAAGGGAGATGCCTGTGTCCCCGGGAGGGGGGCCCTCTGGCCGGCACCGTCTATGAGCAACCAGGTGCTGCCCCCATCTGCCAGGCCCACTAGGATGGCCACCGCATCCGTGAGGCCCTCAGGCAGGCCTTTGCCACCGGCCACCTCTGACCCGCATGCACACCCACATCCCACACACATCCACCACCCCATCCCCACCAGCAGTGCACCCACACATCCACCACCTGCCATCCCCCTGAGGAGCACAGCACAGAGTGGGGAACAATAAAGAAACGTTTATATAACTATTTTTGTTGGTAACCATGTACGGGGGGAACCTAACTTGGAGAGGGGCAAGGCGCTCATTCTGGGGCAGGGGTGGTGGGCTGCAAGCCCCGTCAGCCCCTGGAGCCCCTGCCTCCCTGGGTGCAGGGTCCCTGGTGGGGAGAGGAGGGTGCGGGTAGCACTGGCAGGTATTACCGGCGAGTGGGCCTGGTGGGGACAGAAGGGGTGGGCTCAGTGGGTGCGGAGGGTGCAGGCTCAGTGGGAGTCGGGGGGCAGGCTTAGTGGGGGCAGAGGGGCAGGATCAGTGGGGTGGGGGGGCAGTACCAGCAGGGGGAGCTGCCGAGGGGGCCAGGAGGCGGGCAACAGTGGCCGTATGGTCCTGGCTGGCGCGGCCCATGCCCTCCAGGGTGGACAGCAGCCTATCCCAGGCTGTCCTCCTCCACTTCATGTCGGCCTGGGTGAGCCACTGGTGTTGCTCGGCCACCTCAGCCTGGTGCTGGCTGGCTGGGTCCTCCTCGGCCCAGTGGGGGGCCCTCCAGCCATGGCCCCAACAGCGCGCTGCCTGGGGTGGGGCCTGGGCACCTCTGAGGGCTGCGGGTGGGCTCTCGGGGATGAGGGACAGTGCAGGGCTCTCCTGGCCCATGGATGGTGCGGCTGTGTGGAGAGGAGGAGAGCATGTCAGTAATGTGCTCCAGATGGAGGGGACCCGGCTGTGGCCCACATGCCCGAGCCCACCCCATGGGGCCCCCACCCACCCAAAAGACACTGACCCCCCAGGGGGCACGAACCTGCCCCCCATGGGCTGGGTCTCCCAGCCTGGGGGTACATCCAAGGGTCTGTCCGGCAGGTGGCCCTTCCTGGCCTGCAGCGTGCGGGCCCAAGGCACTGTCCGGCACTGACCAGCCACCACCCTGTGTGGCTTGTGGCGCTGTCCACTGAGGGCGGGTGCTGGGCACCGCTGGTGCGCCACCACGGGGTACCGCATCCCATGTGGGGGGTGGCCTGTGTGTGGCCCAGGACCACCAGTCCTGTGTGCAGGCGACTAGCTGTTGCGTCACCCCCACCCCGTGAAGCAGGTTTGTGCCCCTTCTTGTACATACCGGCGGGTCCCTCGGCGATGTCCAGGGATGTCCGGCTCCCGGTCAGCCCGCTGGAGGAGTGGGAAGGGATAACTATTGTGAGGTCCCCCTCCTCACTCAACCACTCGCTGGTCCCCTCGCCCTCCTGGGTCCCCGGTCTGGGCAGCTCCACCTCCTCCTCCGGCTGCAGCTCCTCGGCCGAGGCATCCAGGAACACCGGGGGGGGGGGAGCTGTCCTGGGGCCCCAGGATGTCCTGGAGCTCCCTGTAGAAGGGGCACATCGCTGGAGCATCTGGCCTGGTCCCTGGCCCTGGCATAGCCCTGGCACAGCTCTTTTACCTCAAAGCGTACCTGCTCCTCGGTACGCTCTGGGTGGCCCCTGGTGTGGAGGCCCTGTGCCAGGCGGCCAAAGGCTGCAGCATTGCGCTGCTTGAGCCCCATGTGGTGCAGGACCTCGTCGTCCTACAAGCTGAGGAGGTCTTGCAGCTCCTGCTCCATCCAGGAGGGGGCCTGTTTTCTTTAATCGCCCTGGGAGCCCTGCAGGGGCTCAGAGTGGGGGCCGTGGGGCTTACTGGGGGGGGCTGGCTGCTGGCCATGTGGGTGCTGGAGCGTGCAGCTGGAGCACATGCACAGGCTGCTCGTAGAACGCTCTCAGCTTCCTGCCAGGGTTTCTTGCATGCGTGCAGCTTTAAGGCGGCTGAACACAAGGACCATAATGCCCCGCTGCTGCTGGCTGGAGCAGCCCTGTGCTGCAGCTGACTGGCGCCATGGCGGACCTGTATTTTGAAAAAGCAGATTGTGGAGCATCTACACGTGCACGCTTTGATTTAGTATTTTGAAAGGGGCCGATCTTCCTGATATGGGATCGGGGTTCGGATTTCGAAGTCTGCGCCAGTTCTTTCGATTTTCTTTTGAAAGACGGGTTTGCACGTGTGGACGCACCTCCCGCTGTTTTGAAAAAGGGCCACTTCTTTCGATTTTTTGTGCACGTGTAGACACTGCCAAAATGTGCCCTTTCAACCCAAAATGGAAAGAATGCAGCTCTTCTGGAAGTCCTCTTCCACTCCTGGATCAGAAGGAGCGTCTCCTTTGGAAAGCTTCTTTAGAAAAAAAGTGTGTGCAGACACACAGGCTGTGTCTACACAGGCACAAATCTCCGAAATAGACATATTTCGAAGATTACTAATGAGGCGCTGAATTGAATATTCAGTGCCTCATTAGCATTAGGACGCTCCGATTGGGATAAGGGGATTTCAAAAGGTGCGGGGTCCTTTCGAAAAGGAGCCCCATGTAGCCACCCCGAGCCACGTGCCTTTGAAAGCAGCGCTTTCAAAGCGCTGCAGCTGGAAGCATCCTAATGCTAATGAGGCGCTGAATATCCAGTTCAGCGCCTCATTAGTAATCTTTGAAATGGCCATCAGCATGGCTATTTTGAAGATTTGTGCCCATGTACACACAGACATGGTGCCAGATTTTTTCAGTCCGTGGCTGGTCTTTTTTGAAAGAGTGGGGGCTGTGTGGACACTGTCTGACGAAAGTGGATTGATCTGCTTTTTCGGGTGTGGACGCGCTCTTTTGAAAGAAATCTTCTGTAAGACCTGCTTTCCAAAGATTGCTATAGTGAAGAAGTGGCTGAGAGGTATAATTCCTGGACCTCTATAGAAATGTCTATTTTTGTTTCTTCTCTTGTTTTTTCATGTTTACAGAGCTATACTTTTTAGCCATTATGCACATGCTGCTGATTAACCATAGTTATTTATAGTTCTTTTACTTTACTGAATAAATTTCACTGAATAAATGTGAATTTTACTGTGTGTGGTTTATGATAAGCATTTGGTTTGCAGGACAGGAGAGTTCAATGGACTTGTACAATGCAGGCAATTATTGACTTAGCAGAAGTGTAACCAAACCATTTTTAAAAACTAAAACTTAGCATTGATTTCAAGCATAATAAAACTGTGTTGTATGCAAAGAACCACTATATAACAAATGTACCGAATGGATTGTGGGATTGCAGGACCCACCCTCCCCTTCAAAACTTCACCCATTGCAAACGCTACATTTCCAAATCTGTTGGTGTTTACTTATCAACTCCGACCCTGTTCTTGTAAGGGAATGCACATGGATGGAATGCAGCACCTCTAGAGAACCTTCTTAATTTATAGGACTGGAGCTTTTCTGTTTATCTGTAGCAAAGGAGCAGAGAGATCACAGATCTCATAGTCTTGCCATTTGTAACAACTCACCTAGCTGAAGACATCCAGCTTACCAGAATGAAAATATTCATCCCACAGGACTTGTGTTTCATCACTACAAGTAAAGAACTGGGAAGAAAAAGATATATTTTATTTTAAAAAATGATTATTCACTTAGGCCACTTTTAGAATATCACCACCTTTAAAATAAGGGCACTGTTTCTAGGGTCATCACTTTTATTGATGATACTATAGTGCTTCACCATCCAATGAAAATGTGTATCATTCACTCTGCTCACATATTCTTACCCTAAATACCAATTTCCATTCAAATGATTAGAAAGAAACAAATGGAAAAATACTGAAAGCCCCTTCTGATTGTCTTAATGATTTTGTTTCAGAAAGATGGTTAAACACATTCAAGCAACATGCCCATACAAAGCTTGGATAGCTACTGGAAGAGCAGCATAACATACCCATTGCAAATTTGAAAACACTTCATAGTTTCCATGAAAATGTGGCAATTCCTGTTGGATTTATAGCAGAGCAAATTTAATTTAAATATATGAAGAAAACAAATTGCCCAAACTGAATGACCTTGGAAATTTCAGGAAACACTTTGGTGCGTTAGTTCACAAAGGTCAGTTTCTTTTGTGAATTCTGGGTTTTAGTTTCAAGCACTTCTGTAGATTACACCATGTTGATTTGCGTCAAATGTTATTTCAACAGGCTGCCTGATTGGCTGAACCTACTTTACCCTATGTGAATGCTTATCTCAGTCAAATTTCATACTTACAAAGTTCCCAGGCTATCACTTCTCCCACTACAGAAGTTGGTTTCAGTGCTCTTTGATCATGTAAAAACAATAAGAAGTCCTGTGGCACTTACAGACTTACAGATATTTTGGAGCATACGATTTTGATCATGTAGTTTTGCTAAATATGATGCATGAAGCTGTGAATTTGAAGAACTGACTTACTCTTTGTTTTTATACATAAGTTTACAATGCAGAGGATGAGGTACTAAATACTTGTATATGCATGAGGGAACTGGCTGCTGGTTTGTTATATGTAACTTTGCTGTGGTAATTCTGTAGTTCACAATTTTTTAATTATTCCTTTTAATCTTAGTAGCTAAGAAAGCAAGATTTTAAAGGGGTAAAAGAGAGCAGAATGTTAAATATAAACAATATTTTGGTATAAATATGAAATATTCTGAATTTCTTTAGGCCATGATGAATTCCAAATTAAAACCACTTTACTTTCTTCCATTTTTAGTTGTATGGCCACTTTTTGAAATGAAAACACTTAAAAATAAAAATACTACCACTAATAAGCCTTGTCAAATGAAATTCATCTCACAATCGTTTTGATTGCTATCCTTTAATGTTGTTTTTATCTGTGTAAATAGATGCGCAGATGGTTTTAACTATAGTGGTGCTAGCAGGCTTTATGGGAGGTTGCTCCTTAAGCACCTTCTATCCCTAGCTAGGCGCAGATTCCCGAAAGAGCCTAAATATTTCTTGGGTAAAGGCATGAAATGAGGCAAACTGCTAGGTATGTACTTTCATCAGTTTGGATTAGTAGCCTAGGGTTATTTTAAAATCGGATGCTGAGAACAGTAGCATCAGTTAAAGTGCTGTGCAACCAAAATGATTTATAATATAAGATTTAACTGCAGCAGGCCAGGGGGCAGGGAATCTTATCCCTTATTGGATCAAAAAAAAAAAAAGGGCTGCATATTTTAAACACTAGCAGTTCAGACTCACCTGCCCCTGAATGTTCATTTGCTGTCTTTTTGCCTGCTAATATTTTGCACTGGCCAGGGGTGTTCTGCCCACACAGAGGGTCATATTCTGTGTTCCTGCTAGCTTTTTATAATGCTCAGTGTGAACTGACCTTTAAAAAGCCAGATAATATTTTATTTACCTTTTTTCTCCTATATACTGTTAAATGTTAACGAAGGTAAGAGATTCAATCTTTGCTAATAAAACATTTTAATTGACTTAAGTGTAACCATAACAGTAAATTGGCTACTTGTGCACTCTAAAGCTCAAGTAGTGATGGAGCCTATGTTTGTAGTTTTCCACCTTCTATCTGTAGACCTAGATGGGAGTTTGTAGCAAATGTTTCTTCTATTCCCTGCTCACTCAATGTCTTCACTAGTGCAGCCTGTGACAGCGGGTGGAAATGATTTGGGTACCAATGTCCCCAGTCTGGTTGGACCCGAGCCCTATGAAATAAGCAGAGAGTTAGTCTGTAATGACCAGATTCATAATGAAGGTATAGGGGGACCATACCTCCTAGTGTAAAAACAGGACAGCATGTGGGGCTGGCCTGACTCACCTCATGGAGCTGGGCGGCTCAGGATTCCAGTCCTGAATCACACATCGCCACCTATTGTTTGAATGGATCTTTCACACGGCAATGGGGAACAGAAAAATAGTTCTAGGGACAGGAAGATACGGTTCTTAAGCTGCCAAACTGAAAGGGGACTCAAGCAGGGACTGAAACAATGTATAGTGATCTGACTGCTTTACTGGTAGGGTTGTCCCTTTTATATATACAGATGTAGATGTAATATGAAGTTAAATATTCAGGTTCCGATTGGGCAGCCAGGTAAGTGAAGAGGACCACCCCATGGGCTAGGCCCTAGATACAGCCTTTCCCAAGCACAGATCCTCTGACTGACTGACAGGTGTCATGTGATCAGGATAAAGAAGGACAGGAAGCTTTATTTAACTGAGGAAAACAGCCTTATCCCTAATGGACAGGGGGTGGGGTGAAGGCACTAGCAGGAAGTTGGTTGTGTTTCCCTCACATTCAAACTGCCTTGGCCTATTGTAATCTAGAGCAGACTATAATTAGGCCCATTGCTTGTTGTCCATAAAAGATGATGTGCTGTTTGAGATCCCCCTTCTCTGACATGTCCCCCACAACTAAATGGCAAAAGAGGGACAGAATAGGCTCAATATTGCACATTATTTAACATCTCGAAAATAAGGATGTGTGTAAAGCCCCTTTGGAGGAACTTCTGTACCAGTCAGTCTGCACAGTGGTTGCATGTGCGTGACTTTATCCATAGCAATGTGAAAGAAACACTAATGACTGGGGGAGGCAGGCTGGAACTTCTGCTCCCTTCATTCCCACTCCTGGGAGTAGTTCGGTTTTCTTTTCACCGGCTGTGGCTGTGAGCACGGTGAGTGCTCGGGAACTCTCACAACTGAGCCTTTTGTTGTTTTCCTGTTGTCTGTTTGTGTGTATTGTAGAAAAGCAACAAAGCTGCTTTTGTTTGGTTGGTTTGTTTTGTTTTTCTAAGTTAAAAAAAAACACATGAAAGAAATTCTAACCTCCCTGTTCACAAAACTCTCTTTAACATCACTGGGAGATCCCTGTGTTGAAACCAAACCTCTCCTCTGATGCATTTTGGCAAATGACCATCTGTGACCCCTGCAGTCAGTTCTTACAAGTAGGATTGCCTGTCCCCTACAGGTTCTTAGCACTGAGGATTCACTCTGAGCTCATTTCAAGGATGAGAATAAAACGCAGTCAGGGTCAGATCTGACCTATTAATCCACAGATATCCATGGCAGCTACTTAGACATTTGGCAATACATCTAGAATCACGATGGGTCGGTGGTTCGGGAACCTAGTTTTTACCACCTTCAAAACACAAAAGTATCTGGGTGCCTTTTGCAAACACTCCTTATTGACTTTTCAGGTTTTGGATTTGCAGAAGTTCAGCAGTATAATTATTGTCCACCGAGTGAGTGTAAAGTTCCCAGACCTAATTATTTTACTTTGCTCAACACTTTGTTTATTTTCTTATCAGTGTTTTTATGACTTCTTAAGGACAGACTTACCTTTATTTTATTAAGGAAATGTTAACAGATTCTCTGTCCCTGAGGTCGTTGCTTATTATATTCATCTTACCTATCTTTTTTTTTGTCCATCTTACCCATTTAGATTGTAAGCTCTTTGAGGCCAGACTCTTGCCTGGGTTTCTGCTGGATTTCACAATCACACCCCATTCTGCGTTGACTGCTAAGCTATCAGAAAAATAATGTGCTTACCTTGTCCCATTTGATTTAGTGGAACTATTCACATGCTTAAAGTTAAGCTCATACATGTTCACAGGGCCTGTTTCCTGTTGTGAAGCTTTGTTTCTCATACAGCTCAGTGTATGACTACCTGTAATTTAGAAACCTCAATAACGGATCCATAAACTTGCATCCATGCAGAGTGGCAGGAAAATAAACCTTCAGACTCTTTTCCCCGCTTCATGCTCTCATCTAAAATCCTGAGTATAAAATATCAAATCACAAGATGCTTTTTAAAGCAAACACTTATAAATGATGCAATAAAAATCTGCCCCACTGAGTCCTTTGGGGTTTTGCAACCTTGGCTAAGCTCATCTGACAAAACTGACCACATTTGTGGTTAAGACACTCAGTCTCGTTATCCTGGCTAGTATGCTTCAAAGCCTTGCATGCCCGTGGATTGTCAAGAGCAACCTCAGGGGAATGCAGGTCTGGGAAGCATCGTGTTAGGGGAAAACATTTTACATGTTTAGGAAGTTTGGTCTATAGAAAATAGTATAGTTGGCCTATGTGCAAAATATTTGACCAAGCCCTCATAAGCTTTTAGAAATCAACATAGCGCTAAATGGAAAGACTGCTGAAAGAGGTCAAGATGGGCTTTGGGGATTGTAGTTTTCTGCATTTTGCATGAAGTTATTTTAAAATAGAATTTGGCACCAGGTTGGATCTGTCACAATTCTTCTGTGAATCTAACAAAAATCACAGTGAATCCTTAGAACAAGGGCAGAAATATTTTGCATTTGAATATAAAGCCCTTCAAGTGGTTGGTGGGGAAAGAATGGGTAAATAAACACAAAACCTCTTAAGGGTTTCTTTCTGGGTTGGTTTCAAGAATGTTCCACAAAATGGGTTTTCATGGTTGTACGGGGAAATGTGATGCCATTCAAGTTGCTTTCCTTTCTTTAGAAATTCTGAAGAAACTGTTGAAAACAGCTTCTGGGCTTTTACTAAAATAGTTTCCAGAGATGAGGAAAATGAGAGAATGCATATACAATCTTAGACAAATGAGCTGCTCATATATTGAAGCCTGGATTGTAAAAATGACTGCTGTGCCTTCCATTGAATGAATATTCAGTGCTTCCCTGCTGAGTTGGCTTTTCCTATTTGAACCAGCTCCTGTTCTGTACCATGATTCGCTTGTTACCAAATTAAACTCTTTACACACATGGGAGATCGAACTTTATAAAGTCAAATTTTTGAAGTGTGAATGGCTTTCTGGTCAGCCACTCTGCCTGTCACAATCTTCATAACGAACTGAATTAAGTTTAAAATATCATCTCTGCGTGTTGTTTTCTCTTGGCTGCTGAGCAGGCTCTCTGTACATCACGCATTTTTCTGTTGACACTACATGTCACTTAGCAACTCAGTGAAAGGCCCTATATGCATTGATTGCACACAATTGTCTTTATGGGGTGGAAGTGTTAAGTGAATAAACCCCTACGGGTGACCAGACGGTCATTCCTCTCATGTTGATAATCTGTTTACATCAAAATATTGTTTACTTAGCTCTCTGATCTTCAGGAATTTACATGAAGTTGAAAGAGTACAGTTAACTCCCAACACTCTGACCCACAAGTATGAGCTGTATTTACTTTCTCAAAGGTAGATTAGGAAAAAAAGCAAAGTTGCTTTTTTAAAAAAATTTAGCTCTCCCAGATAAAGTATTAAAATGCACTTGACAGTTAATCACAGATGATAATGCAAACTTTATGCTGTGCTTTTCGTGGTAATGGAGAAGTTACAAGGCTGTCAGTATTCCATAAAGGAAGAACTTTTTCCTGCAGTCTCAGCTAAGTCCTTTTTTTCCTTTTCCTCTTTGTAAGCAATATTACCACATTACCTTCTGAAAAGCGTTAGATGACTCAGACAGTTATTTTTGAGTGTTAAAAAGTTGAGGTTTTAAAAACATTTGAACAAAGTTCTTTAGTCTGTGAGAGTCTCTTGAGCGACTGTTTTGCTGTTAATAGAGTTGTCCACATTCAAAACAATTGCATTTTAAATCACCCAGAGTTTGCTTGTTATATGTTTGGTGGTGGTATTCTTTACTGAAAGGAAGAAAGACCTTTTCAAATTCTGAGAAATCCATAACTTAAAATTCTCTATATGAATGAGAGGTTTTGCTAGAACTTTGGAAATTTAATGGAAGATTTAATAGTCTTGGTATTTTTTAAAAATCCCTTTTACTCCTGCTGAGAAATTTAGAAGGCAAAACAAAAACCTCCTTTGGTTTGAAAAGGTTCCAGAAAAGCTTATTGTGAAGTATGGCAACCTGTTACCCTGATTTTTTTTTTTACATCTGAATATTTTAACTCCATATTGTATCACCTGTCTCAACTGAGAGGTAAATTTGAACTATCCTATCAGAGAGCTATTAGAGCTATTTACATTCTACAGGACCTTGAAGGCCAAATCTTGCACATTCACAAGAGCAAGCCCATTGATTACGGAAGGATTACTTACATGAGTAAGACAATCAGGATTCGATCCTGAAGCTTTAAGGTCACTTTATAACAACATCATTGCTACATTTGCAGCAGTCTTAGATATGTTGGGGTGGTGCATTTGAAGTTAGGACACACATATACCTGCCTTATTACAACATGTATTCTAAAATCAGATTGTATCAATTCTTCCAAAGCCTGAAGGGTAAATAATTTAAACTTCTCCGTTATATTTCTTATCTTTTCCCTTTCAAAGTGAGTACACCAGCTTTCATCCACCCTTGAACCAAGTTCATCCTTGCTTAAATTACACCAGTGATTAATTTTGTCTTTTAATGTCAATGGACTGTCTCAAGTAAGCAAGGGTGATTGTTCTAATAATGAAACTTGCTATCTTTAGCAGGAGCAACAATGTGCCCCCAATAGGAACACAGATTACAGTCAGAATACAGAGTAAAGAAGAGTGCTGATGAAAGTGTAGAAATACCCTGGGTTATGTACGGTACTGGCTAACAAGAAGGGATGGCTTGTGCAAGCCATTTTGCTTCTAAGAGCTTTCAGATACTTCCTAAAATAAATTTATTTTAAAATGCTGGAAAATAAAATTTGGTTTTAGCAGAATCACCTAAAATAATGTCTTTGCAAACATTAACTGTGTTGTTGATGGCTTTGCCTAGCTCTAGAGCCAAATGAATGCCTGCTTCCATAAACGTTTCACTGTTGTAAGTTAGATTTTTCACAGCATTAACTTTAAGAGCATGGGTGTTTGGTGTGGATTAAAACTTTAAATTAATGTTTTACCGGATTGTTGAATAAAAGATGTGAGACTCTACGATGGAGCTAGATCTATGACAGATTTCATGATAAAATTCTGATTTATAGTTAAAGGCCAGTTGTGGATTAACTGAGAAATTTTGGAGAAAATAATCTTTTGTTTCACATGAAACTCTCACCTGCCTTCTCAGAGTGAAAGTGGTTTTGATTTTGTTTTTTAAAAAAGGGTAAAATAAAGAACTAGTATTATGTCTTTGAAACTGATTTCAAACATGGCTAGGTTTTTTTAGATTTAATTTATTAGAAAATACTGACTTCATGTCTCTCAAACATCACTGGTGATCCCTGGAGAGTGAAATGACTTTGGCTTGAAAATGCCAAGAGCAGCTTGTGAAAACTTGTTTTGTTTCTCTCTTCCAAAGACTAATTGTAACCTTCTTTAATTGAAAGAAAGCCAGATTTAGCTCTTTTTCTTTCTATCTAAAAAGTTTGATATCTCAAGCCAAACACTTCCATGGCTTTCTTTATGAATATCTAATTAGTAATTTCACTTCTTTTGCCCTGAAGACAATTTTTTTTTACTTACTAGCACTGATGCTGTTGTAAGTTACACTCGAGTGTGTTCAATGAACAGATTTTTTTGAAAAAAAAATAACTTCATAAAATTAAACTTTTGTTTTAATGAAATTTAGGGACTTTCTAGTGTGCACAAAGAGGGCACAGAGGGAAGGAATTGTAATCAAAGTCCTGGCCTTTATCAGTATTGCATTGTTTTGTGCTTTATGGTCAATCCTTTCTTAACCTATAACATCTTTGTTTGCCTCTGTATTTTCTCCATTCTGAGAAAATTCCCAGCCTTCTAGGTCTAATGATGTTGACATATTGGTAGGGAGAAGACTGCAGACTGAGCCCCTCCTTTTAGCTAAATGTTATCTGCTTAGACTAATATTGCAATTGCCACCCACTGACATAATTTGTTTCACAGTCACAGCCTGGCAGCATGAATCAAATGTTGACATTCTAATTTCATGCACACATGGGTGTTTGGCTGAGCAGGCCTCAGCTTCTGAACCATTCACTCTGTACCTGTGTAAATCAGGGAGACAAGGCGTTTTCACACCATCCTAAAGAGGAAGTTGCTACCTTCTTTCAAAAGTACTTGAGACTATTTAAAGGTATACAGCCCTTTATTTTCCCCCTAGCAAATCATAAATCGCAGGAGTACCTGTACCATTGAGTAAAACTGAAGCTCTGAAAGAAAAGACAGTATTAAAAAAGTCTATTTCCAGGTCAGTATAAACATGATTTCTAGAAACAATATTACTCATGATTTTTTGTAAATAACTGCACAGAAAACTCTCCCATTCAAAACCATTACTACCTTTCATCCTAGCAGTTCTAGAAGTACATTTAATATGAATTTAGTGTGGATTCATTGCTTTGGCTCTGGTCCCAGAAACTTACAGCTTCCATTTTGTCTATACAACAAGTACAGCCTGGATAACATTAGTAGAAATATCTTAGTCTGCCTCAGTAATGCCTCTCACTCTGACCCAAAGCAGCCCCCTCAAAGGGTGACATGATGGTGCTGACTCCATGCCCACCTCATCTTGGCTGACTCTGCTGAATCCAGCTGCTGCAGTCTGGACACCCACCTGCTAGGAGCTGGAGAGGCCATCAGACTTAACAGAGAGTATGTCCACACAGCAAAGTTATTCCACAATAGCTTATTCTGCAGGTGCTATTCCAAAATAAACTATTCCAGAATAAATCATCTACACTGCCAGGAAGCCCAGGAATAAGCATAACTTATTCTGGAATTTTGTGTCTACAAACAATAAAGCCTATTTTGGATTACAGCCCCTGGAAGTAATATTTCCATCAGTAAAATCCAGCTATTTACTATAAATACATCTACCCTACAGCGATCTGTTGACAGAAGGTACTGTCGGAAGAGATGTTCCGGCAAAGCTTCTGTCAACAGATCATGTCCAAATGCAAAACTGAATCAAAAAAGCCATCTGCTCTGTGGACAGAGTAGCCAGGCTGCCTGCCTGCTCTCTTGACAGAAAGGCCAACCAGAAACTCAGCAAACAGGGCTGCCTGGGGAACTGCAAGCCCCGTCTGTCGCCAAAAGGGCCCTTGGACACTCTACTTGGCTTATTTGTTGACAGAAAACTGTTGACAAAGGCATTATACCTGAATACAGAGAGGCACAAAGCTGCTGGCGGATGTGCCAGGTTTTGTGAACAAAGCACATTTTGTGTGTAGAAGCTTCATGGGTTTTTCTGACAAAAGGCCGGTTTTGCCAGAAAAACCCTCTTGTGTAGGTGGAACCCAAGAATCTTGTTAAAACCTTGCAAAGTACAAAAATGTGTTTTTGCTTGACTGTGGCCAAAGGCAAACTTTTCCCAGTTTTCCCAGAAGGCTCTGCATTTTCCCATGTGGAACACCCTTTCCTTTCAAAGTGAAATGTCAGGCATCTTTCATTAGTTGTTTCCATGGATAGTAACAAAAACACATGAGGGGAATAGGCTCAGTTTGACTTGTGTATTGGTGGTGTTGTAGGGGCAACAGCCCCACTCAGGCCAGTGAGGTTGCTTTCAAGGTGTGAGAGGGCTGACAAATTCTATGCCTGGCCAAGGTTTGCAGTTTTGTGGGGACAATGCTCTCCTCACACTATGCCCATATTTAGGGTGGAGAGTACATTTTCAGAGGGCAGGTGCTCAGCACCTTTAGGGGAAAAGACAAGCTTAAGCTGTTTCAATTGGGATCCCCCAAAATGGAGGTACTCCAAAGACAAATTCTTGTTGTTAGCTTAGGTCAAGGAGCACATATGTTAAATAAGGTGGTACCTTCCTTTGATTTTAAGCATACATCTTTTGTGACGATAACCACACAAAGGAAATTGTAGGCCCTTATGTGTTTGAACCACAACTGCCAAGCTAGGTCTGCTGTAAGTAAGCACAACAGATCAGTTTTAAACTATTAAGCCATTGAAACATATTGAGTAAAGAGACCTTTCCAGAGTGGAAAAATGGAAAGTAAAGTGCCCAAAAACTAGAGTGTGTCCTTTGAATGGGATGGTTGACATGGAGGATGATAGCTGCCAGCTTACTTTTAATGGCCAACCCATGGTTTTATTTCTGTTCATGCCACACAATTATGGGCTGAGGAGCTGGATTCTGTTCGGACTTGTGCTTCTGTCAAGCTGCCTGGAGTGTTTCAGGAGCACCATTACCCCTCTCAGGGCAGATGGATAAGAAGCAGAGCACATACTCCAAGTGGGCTGTAAGTTCTATGCTTACACTTCAGCAACCAAGCAACAGGTATGGACTCCTCAGGCACTATAACAGCCTCATTATTGAGTCCCAGACAGGCCCTGGGGTACTACAACCTATTTTGCCACCCATATAAGCCAGCCTTTGTTCTAGGTGACCTTGTACACCAAAACTCATAATAATATTCAAGTATCGGAGGGGTAGCAGTGTTAGTCTGGATCTGTAACAGCAACGAAGGGTCGTGTGGCACCTTACAGACTAACAGAAAAGTTTTGAGCATGAGCTTTCGTGAGCACAGACTCGCTTCATCAGATGCTGGTCTTGGAAATCTGCAGGGCCAGGTATAAATAAGCCAGAGCAAGGGTGGGGATAACAAAGTTAGCTCAAGTATCAGAGGGGTAGCCGTGTTAGTCTGGATCTGTAGCAGCAGCGAAGGGTCCTGTGGCACCTTATAGACTAACAGAAAAGTTTAGAGCATGAGCTTTCGTGAGTTAACTCACTTCTTCTTCTATATAATAATAATAATATATATACATATACACACACACATCAGACAAACTGGACAGTCTCTACGTAAAAGAATAAACGCACACAAATCAGATATCAGAAATGGCAATATACAAAAACCCGTAGGAGAGCACTTCAATCTCCCAGGCCACGCAGTAGCAGACTTAAAAGTAGCTATCCTACAACAAAAAAATTTCAAGACCAGACTCCAAAGAGAAATTGCTGAGCTACAATTCATCTGCAAATTCGACGCCCTCAGCTCAGACTTAAGCAAAGACTGTGAATGGCTGGCTAAATACAAAAGCAGCTTCCCCTCCCTTGGTGTTCACACCTCCAGATCAACTGCTGGTAGTGAGCCTCACCCTTGCTGACTGAGCTAACTTTGTTATCCCCAGCCTTGCTCTGGCTTATTTATACCTGGCCCTGCAGATTTCCAAGACCAGCATCTGATGAAGTGAGTCTGTGCTCATGAAAGCTCATGCTCAAAACTTTTCTGTTAGTCTATAAGGTGCCACAGGAGCCTTCTTTGCTAATAATATTCGAGTTACTCTTAGTCCCAAAGGACCACTCACTTACCCTAGGTCAATTTCACCTTAGATCCTACCTCCAAAACAACTCTTGTAGCCAATCCTATAATAAATTAACAATTTTTTAACTAAGAAAAGAAATAAGCATTATTTACAAGGTAAAAGCAGGTAAACAGACACACACCAATGAATTTGGTTCCAAAAGGCAATAGAGGCTGATCTAATATGCAAGTTCTGTCTGTCTACCTAGGACAAACCCAAGCTAAGTAGCTGCAGACCACTTGCTCATGCCTAGAAATCTTGCCCTTTCCAAGTCCAAGCAGCACAGCAGTGCAATTTCCTTCTGCCAGGGATTTTTATTCTTTTTTCCTAGAGTTCAAGATGATGGGTTGAGGCTGTAGGTTTGTCTCCTCTTTACCAATGTAGGCGAGAGAAATCAACAGAGCAGGAGTCAGCAACCTCCAGCACAGGTATCAAGAGTGGCACATGAGCCTATTTGCATTGGCACACAGCTCCACCCTCCTTCCCCGTGCAGCTGGGAGCTTGCTCAAAGCCACACTGCCTGTGGATTAACAAAAGCTACCAACCACCACCTAAATGGTAATGCTCTGCCTCATAATTTATTTATTAATGAAGCTGTTGTAAGTAGGGATATTAGTGACTTTGAAAAGTATCACCAGCGCTCAGACTGAGGCCATCCCTAGAGCTCAGAAGGTCAAATTTCACCACTCCACCTTGGAAAGTCTTGCTGACCCTGCAATAGAGCATTTTGTCTTTCAATATTCCGCAATGATTGGATTGGTGTCTATAGGTTTTCTTTACCATCTCCTGTGGCAAACTAGTAATGCTTCTCTGCTGGCAGTGGGGGGTTTCCAATTTGACAGCAGGCACTTTCAGCCTGGGCTACAAATTTTGTAAATGAGATTGGTGCATGCAGCATCTTGCAAGCATTTCATAAACCCTAACACTTCTGTAACAGTGCTAACACACAGCTGAGCCAGACTGGTTCCAGCTGTGCATACCAGTGTACAGTAAGGGCTAAGGGCCTTGGAGTGAGCTGGCATCTGGTCTGTTGGCATCATAGCATAATCAGGAGGCTCAATAACCAGCGCATCCAACCCCAATGGGAAGTTATCTGGAGTAAGTAAACAAGGTTCCTGTTGGCTGTTATTACGCTGCAGAACCAAGGATGTGGCCAGTTTCCTGTTTCTGCTAAGAAGCATGTTGGTTTTCTCAGACTGCCTCCTGGGCTCCCATGTGCTTTGAGAAGGCTCCCAAGTCACCCTCAGGCCTGCCTTCACCCAAGGAAACAACACCCCCCTCCTCTCTGCACTCCGAACAGCAAAGAGACTTCTGCCTGTGGATGGGCGGGAGGAATGGGTCTGAGTCTGGGCTGGATTCATGCTTGCTCCCATATTTCTGTGTCGCAAAGTTGGCAGGTATCCAATATTAGCTCTTGTAGCAGCAGTAAAATTTAAAATTGTATCCAGATTTTACTAAGAAACAGTCAGGTTTTTCATTTGTTCCCCACCTCCTTTTTTTTTAACCATCTGGATAGGCCAGAAGTTGAAGAGGGCTGGAAGGGAGATTTTTTGCTTTTGTTTTGTTTTGATTTGATTTGATTTTGTTTTTGGATAATGAGAACCTGGCAAAGGGCTGAATGAGCTAGAGGGCTAGCATCTCTCACAGAAGCCTGACTCAGCTGACAGTCTGTGTAGTTCTCAGTGCTGGCAGGTGGCTCACCAAACTGCAACCATAATAATTAGCAATGAGGGTTCAGAACCTGAACTGAAAATGTAAAACCAAAGTGGTTGTAATAGAAGGATTTCCTCTTGCTTGGGAGGAGGAAAACTGAGAGAGGGAAGGTGTAACCAACCAGGCTCGGGTTCCCCAGAAACGAGGCTGCACCCAGAGGGCGAGTGCTATATTTGGTTTATTGAAAGCGTGACACCCGCAATGGGAGCCCCGGAGACGCCGCAGTCACCAGTGGGGGAAAACCCGACGTGTCGCAGCTTTGCTCGGGGGAGAGGCTCTATAACAGGCCTCCTAACACTAACTAATAAAGCTTAAACTCATTTACATAAAATTGCTTAAAATTGCCTATGCCCTACTCTTACTATCTCTTGTGGCCTCCTGCCAGCGTAGCCTTGAAGTTTCGGTGATCGTACTTTGTTTTGCAGCTGTTCACCTTGCACAGACTGGTCTGTTTGGAATTCTCCTGAGGGTTCACAGAGGGGTCGGACTGCACTCTTGATGGTCACAATGTCTTCTCGCGCCCTACGGAAGGTGGTTTGGTTTTTTTTTTTGGCTGTGAAATGTGGGCACTTGAATTACCCGCAGCTACATGCAAGCTGGCACTTGGAAGTTTCATACTTCGAAGGTACCGCGGAGAAGATTTAGCCCAATGAAGTGTGGCATATGCACTGCAGCACTTCATTAGTCATCTCCCTGATTACCAGGCCCCCTTCGAAGTTGGGGCCTAGTCTAGACCCAGCCTTAGAAGAGCTTAGTAACAAATTATTTACTAGAAATTTCCATTGCACTGGCAGGTAGAGAGACTGAGGCTGCATCTACACTACAATTTAACTTGGAAGTTGCTTGTATAACTTTGGAGTAGAGCGTCTACACACAATTAGCCCTTACTTTGAAGTAAGGGGCCGGGAAATGATGCAGGCAGGGGGTCGCATGGCCGACACGCCCTTCTGGGCTCACAGCCAGCCAACCTCTTAACAGGCCCCTCCCAACACCCCCACCCTGTATGTGCTCAGGCTTGCCAGGCTGCGGACAGCAGCAGAGCACGTGCTGGGAATAAGAACCGCACACCATGCCAGCTCCCACCCTTCCCAAGGACAACGTTCTCACTACCCTGGCCAGCCTGCTGGCCATGCTGGTCGCCCTGTTCTGCCAGCAGCACGGCTGGGTCACCTGCATGGGACCCAGCCTGCAGACCCTGGCCACAGCACTGCTGCCCATTCCCCTTTTCCCCCAAGCTAGAGCTGGTGGGCCTTCGCCACCAGCACTGAGTGGTGGGACTGGCTGGTGCTGAAGGACTGGGATGATGAGTAATGGCTGAGGAACTTCAGGATGGCCTGCCAGACACTTGAGGACCTCTGCCACTGGCTTGCCTCAGACCTCCAGCACTGGGACACCCGGATGTGGCCAGCACTGCCGGTGTGGAAGAGGGTGGCCATTGCACTGTGGAGGCTGGTCATCCCCGACAGCCTCCAGTCCGTCGAACATCAATTCGGTGCTGGCAAGGCTACCGTCGGAGCAGTGCTGATCGAGGTACGTCCAGCCCCCACCATGGACCCACCCTGGGGGCGGTTACTGGGCAAGGGGAAGGGGGCCACTAGTGGGGGAGGGAGGAGGAGGAAGGGGGTCTCCCAGGCAGGCATTCATGGACATATCTTCCTTCCCCCACAGCAGGTTGTCCAAGCCATCAACATGGTGCTCCTGTGATGTGTTGTGACCCTGGGGGACCTGGATGCCACCCTCACTGGGTTCACAAACCTGGGCTTCCCCAGTTGTTTCAGAACCCTAGACAGGATGCATGTGGAGGTCCAGGCTCCTGACCAAGTAGGGGCACCTACATTAACAAGAGGTGGGTACTACTCTGTGGTACTCCAGGCCCTGGTGGACACAAGGGGCTGGTTTCCTGGATGTGTGCATGAGGTGACCAGGCAGGGTCCACGATGCCCGGGTGTTCTGGACTTTATGGCTGGGACGCTGGATGCAGGAGGGCACGTATGTCCCCTTGGGGGAGCTTCCAGTCGGGGACATCATGATGCCCTCCTGCATCGTGGCTGACGCCACATACCCACTGCACCTGTGGCTCATGCAGTCCTATACCAGGCACACTACACTGGCCTAGGACATCTTTAACAGCTGCCTCAACCATGCCAGGGGCACAGGAGAGCAGGCGTTAGGGATGGTGAACAGGAGGTTTCACAGCCTCCTCACCAGACTGGATGTCAGCCTCCCAAATGTACCCTTGGTCATCGCTGCCTGCTGTGCCCTCTACAACCTTGTGGAGGGCTGGTGGGAGCCCTTTATCCAGGGCTGGGCTGCGGACCCAGGGGCCAAACATGAACAGCTGCCTGATGCCCTGTGCCAGAATGTCCAAAGGGATGGGGCCAGGGTCCGGGAAGCCTTGTGCCAGGCTTTCACGCAGAGCCTACCCTGACACTCCCAGCCACATGCCACACCATGGGTTCCCCTGCTCCCCCACCCTTCACACTCACCCACCCAACACACCATGGGTTCCCCTGCTCCCCCACCCTTCACACTCACCCACCCAACACACCATGGGTTCCCCTGCTCCCCTACCCTTCACACTCACCCACCCAACACACCATGGGTTCCCCTGCTCCCCCACCCTTCACACTCACCCACCCAACACACCATGGGTTCCCCTGCTCCCCCACCCTTCACACTCACCCACCCAACACACCATGGGTTCCCCTGCTCCCCCACCCTTCACACTCACCCACCCAACACACCATGGGTTCCCCTGCTCCCCCACCCTTCTCACTCACCCACCCAACACACCATGGGTTCCCCTGCTCCCCCACCCTTCACACTCACCCACCCAACACACCATGGGTTCCCCTGCTCCCCCACCCTTCACACTCACCCACCCAACACACCATGGGTTCCCCTGCTCCCCCACCCTTCACACTCACCCACCCAACACACCATGGGTTCCCCTGCTCCCCCACCCTTCACACTCACCCACCCAACACACCATGGGTTCCCCTGCTCCCCCACCCTTCTCACTCACCCACCCAACGCACCATGGGTTCCCCTGCTCCCCTACCCTTCACACTCACCCACCCAACACACCATGGGTTCCCCTGCTCCCCCACCCTTCACACTCACCCACCCAACACACCATGGGTTCCCCTGCTCCCCCACCCTTCACACTCACCCACCCAACACACCATGGGTTCCCCTGCTCCCCTACCCTTCACACTCACCCACCCAACACACCATGGGTTCCCCTGCTCCCGCCCCCCCCGCAATTTCCCACAAGCACCAGGGACATGGGGTTAGGGCAGGAACAATAATCTTTGCTTTGGGAAATAAATGTCATTGTACAACAAAACAGAACAACCTGTGGGGGGAACCTCCCAGAGGGGTGGCGGAGGGCGAGGTGCGGGGGCTGAACTGGGAGGGGAGCTGGGATGGGAGCAGGGTCAGTTGCACAGGGGTGTAGGGGGCTGGGAGCTGTAATGGCCATGGCTACCCCTTCCACCCCAGGTCTGGGGCCCCCTGCGGGGCTGCAATGGGGCCAGGAGCACGGGGAGGTAGGGCTGGGGTGGGGGAGCTGCAGGCGCAGCCTCCACAGGGTGTGCGGGGGACCCACTGGGGCTGGACCAGTGTGCCCCACTCAGCAAGCAGTCACTCAGCCAGCTGGAGGTGGGTGGCTGGTGACAGGTCTGCCACATGGTGGGCAGCTGCAGGCCAGGCTGGTGAGGGAGCGGGAGGTTGGGCAAGGCAGGCAGCCAAGCCCTGGGCCACGGTGTCCAGGCTGCCAGCCAACCACACTCACACATCCTGCTCCATCGCCAGCCAGTCCCAGAGCACCTCAGTCATCTCCCACATGACCACTTGGTTGGTGGCCGCCTCCTCATCCCTCCGGTGTTGTCTCTGGCAGGCCCAGCCGTGGACATGGGGAGATGCAGGCTGGGGCAATAGGGTGGCCTCCTGGCCCCCTGAGGCTGTGGCCCGCTCTGGTGGGCTGTAGCAGCTTCCCACTAATGGACCTGTGGAGACACAAGGAGACAGGGGGTGGCCTGTGGGTGCTGGGTCCCAACTCTGGGGGGGCTGGGGACCCCAATTGGCTGGCCCCCACCCCGTTCCCCCATTGCCTGATGGGCCATGAGCCCTGGGGAGTCCCAGGTGCCCAGAGGTTCCCACCTGGCAAGGGTCAGCCCATGTTCCCTCCCCGCTTCCCTGTCCCCATGCGTGCAGGCTGTGGGGCTGGGACCGGGAGGACCCATCCCTGGCCCCTGTGACATCCTGCTCACCCCCTATGTACAGGCTGTGACCTCCCGGGGCTCGGGCAAGACTCGTGTGGATGAGGCTCTGATGGGTGTCCCAGAGGGGAGGCCGATGACGACGGTCCCATTGCTGGAGCCCTCGTCATTGCTCTCAGTCTCAGTGGGCTGTGCTCAGCGTGGGGGCCTGGTGGTGCCGGAGGAGCCCATCTCATCCTCGCTGTCTACGGGTGGGGGAATGGTGGTGTCCATGAGGTGCTCCGGAGCGGCCACCTCCCGCAGCCCCAGGATCCAGTGCAGCTCCCTATAGTGGGGGCAGTGCATGGGCCATGCCCACATCCAGCTGGCAGCAGCGTGGGCTTTGACGTATGCCTGCCTCAGTTCTTTTACTTTTATCCTGATGCTGCTGCCAGTGTGGGTGGGGTGGTGTCGGGGGGCGAGGCTGCTGGCCAGCCTGTCGAAGGCCTCAGCACTGAGCTGCCGGCCACCAGTTTAGTGAAGGACCTCCTCCTCCCCC
Organism: Carettochelys insculpta; assembly: GCF_033958435.1. Classification (NCBI taxonomy): domain Eukaryota; kingdom Metazoa; phylum Chordata; order Testudines; family Carettochelyidae; genus Carettochelys; species Carettochelys insculpta. Next base: position 13,077,159 of record NC_134148.1, read on the forward strand.
CACAGAGCAAAGAGCTCCTTCAGCTCAGCCTTGGACCAGGAGGCTCCGCTCCTGGCACAGACCCTGCCCGGGTGCTGTGAGTCCTCAGACTCCTCTTCTGGAGGCCCCAGGAGAGCAGGGGACTCGTGCCATGCTGCCATGGTGCACAGGGGTGAGGAGGCTGGCTGGTGCTTTGAGCAGGGGCCGTCTGAGGGAGGGCTCATGCTGCCTCTGCTTGTGGCAGTGTCAGCTTCCTGCCTGGGGTTGCTGGGGAGCTGCTTCCTTTAAGGCAGCCGGGGGGACCATAGAGCCCTGCCTGGGCTGGCCAGACTGTTTCCGTCCTCTGAGGGGTGGGCCTCCTTGGCAGACCCCATACTTTGAAGTAAGGGGTGCAGAGCGTCTACACACATCTAACTTCAAAGTTAAACTTGGAAGTAAGCCACTACTCCATTCCTGGTGACTTCGATGTTAGCTTCCCTTATGTCGAAGTCAACTTTGAAGTAAGGGAAAGTGTGTATAGACACTCTGTAGGCTACTTCGAAGTAGCCCCTTACTTTGAGGTTAACTTTGAAGTTATTTTGTAGCATAGACACAGCCTGAGGGCTTATCAGCCAATGGAGCAGAAGAGGCAGAAGGTAGCAGAAAACAGTGACTAAGTACTTAAGTGGGATAATTCCCTCTTAAAGAGGAAATGGATTATTTTGTGGTTAAAATACAGGCCTGGGATGTAGGAGACATATATGGGATTTGTTCCTAGCTTTCCCGTAGAAGTCCTATGTTACCTTGGGTAATTCCCATAACCTTTCTCTGCCTCAGTTTCCATATATCTATGATTGGGGAAATAATTACCTGCCTCACCAGAAAGTTAGGTAGATTCATTCTTTAGCATTTCTTAAATATGTTTGTAATATTACAAGTGAAAAATATCATTACTGATATTGCCACAGAAAACAAAATACAAGACCAGAGCAGGGCATAATATCAGTTTACTTGTCTAATATCATGAACATCTGTTAACAAACACCAGTCAAACCTTATGTCTAGAAGTAGCTCCTCTTGGTGGTGAAGAGACTGGAAGCTACAGAGCATGTTCAGTAAATCCGTATTTTTTCTAATGTTGAAACAGCTATTGTCAGAATGGGCAGGCTCTTTGTCCAGGGAAGACATTCTGCGGGGAAAAGGATGTGCTCTGACATCGCAGATTTCATTAGGACTTCCTAGAGTCATGCCTACGAACCAGGCTGAAGAGTATGTTAGAAATCACAGAGAGAGAGGGCTAAATTATAGCCCAACTTCAATGCCAACAGGCTAGTACAGAGGAAAGCTGAGACCAAAGTAAACATCAGTTAGCTTCACTAAGCACATTTACTCCCCAAGACCTTCAAGTGCATTAGGGTTAGGTGAGGCAGCTAAGAAATTTCCCAGAAAGCACGAAAGTTGGTGAGCCAAATGTCCAGCGAGAGAGGTTAGGTTGTCATACTGTCAGGAGTATGGATGTAGATATTTGGTCAGAGGAAGATTTCCAAGTCTGGAGGCAAACTCAAATATGGGAGATTGGGACCATATAATAAGTACATTGACAACTCAGCTGCTACATCCTCATGTCCCTGTACACTACAGCCTGAATTTTATCCTTCTTAGCACCATCAGTTTTTCCAGATCCAGATACCATCTAAGTAATAGAAATCTGAGTACAAATATAAGCCAAATATGTACTGTAGAATACTTTCATCTTTGTGCAGTATGTCTTCTCTCAGAATTTCTAGTCCGAAACTTAGCAAGGGTTTCCTAGGATATTACATGTATGAAGGTTACACCATTAAAATGTTTTCATTTACTGCTGTTAAGCAATAATTGTGAGGCTGGAATGCTCTTTACATAGTAGCATGAATTACCTGCAAATCATAAACGAATATGTGATTTTGAAATGATTGCAAATCTTGGCTTTGTACTAAAAGACCTCAGATCACTTAACTCAGAGCAAGGGAATGATTTTCATACCAGGAAGTACCCTGTCCTACATGAGAACACTTCCTCAGGGTGAAGCCCCCATCCTGATCACATAAAAGTTTATTAACAAGTCCAACCATTGATTCAATTACATTGTGTTTGCAAGTTCAGAAGATCACACTGAGAGCATTCATTTTAAGTCAGCTAATATAGGAGCCTTTTTTTTTGCCTGCCCAGTAAACTTTCACTTTGTGAAGACCAAATAAAATCTGTATGTTAAAGATCCAGAAATCCTCTGCAAAACTTTCCATCATCCTTTTAAATAACTTCTTGCCTGAAGAGCTTGTCTAATTTCTATATGAACTTTGAGCACAGCATTCAAACGTAGATGATAAACAAGAATTTCAAGTGATGGATTAAAACAGAACTAGATCCGCTTCCCATCCATTTGTCTTCCCTTTGTCCTTAATCTTGATCTGCCCTGTAGGTTAGTCTTATCATAAAGACGGTATGAATGACTGTCTCAGCACCTTTCCTCATTAATGCTGTGAGAAATTGATGAGCAGATCTCTGGAACTGTTTTTTTTTTTTGCAAGAATTATAGCCCCTATTTATTTTGGAAGGACCCGGGTGGTTTTCTGAGTAAATATATGTAGAATTTTCTCCCCAAAATAAACAGTACAAGTAATTGCCTGATATATGAAGTTGACATTTTGGCTTTGTGATTTGCTATGATATGTAAAAATCTAATTTTCTCTGTGGACTGAAGCTACTGCAAAGTTGCAAGTAAATTAAAATCAGTGGTCTACTTAGAAAATGACTAATAGACCCTGCTATAATATATCAATATTTATTCTGCAGTTTCTAATAGCGCAACTCAACATTACTGAATGCTAAATGTATGAGTATATGTGGCATTAGGTTTGGCTCTACCTGGTCAAAACAAGATAGTTAATTTCTCCTATATTCACATGATGCAAAATTTGTAAATAAAGTTGGCCCTGAACCTGGAAAGATATACACATTTTTAATCTTGAAGTATTTCATTTGGAGGAGGGGATGGCTCGCATACTTGAGGGTAAGCACAGGCATAAGTGTTTCAGGCTGAAGCTCATTTGATAGGATAGATTGTTGTACTTAAATGCTAAAGCTCAGAGGACGAAGTACCTTTCTACAATGTTAATGAAGCTTTATCAGTTACTACTTCATTACCTCAAAAGAATTAATGTGTTGGTTAAACAGAATACACATAGAAGGCTCTATTTGTGGATCCTTTTTAATTAAACTTAAAAATAGATTCCAAGAAGAGATAGAAATATATGACAATACATTAAGCACCCCTTGACACACTCAAGCCCACTGAACTGACACTGATAAAGCTTTGGACACATGCCACATTATTAAAAATAATTAACTAGATGTCATTGCTAGGGGACTGTGAGAGACGAGAAGCTCAAGGATCTGCAAGGGCTGGGCTTTGTTGAGATCATCCGTCTGAAAAATGTTTTAAAGAATGAATTGAAAGATAAGAGGGCGCACAGCTCCATTGGAGGCAGTGGGAATGTGTACAAGTGATTTGCACAAATCAATTTTGACTCTGAATTCCAGAAACATTACTTAGAGTGGCCTGTGTTGCAAGAGCAGGTGACTGCTTATTACCAGCCACTTCAGCAATATGGACATTTCTTGGACTAAAAGTAACACGGGATGTACAAGTAAACATGAGCAGAGTACGTATGTTTGGATGGAACACTTCCTAATGAGTGGGTTTACAATCAAGAAACAATATTTAACAGAGCTTAATAGTGAGGGAGAGGGGGCACAAGGCAAGATTCTGCAAACAGTCCTTTGATTTACGAAAATTACTTGAGCGACTTGAGAGTTCACTTTGCTTGAATTGTAAAATCTGTCGTACAAAGATTTGATCTTTATCTCTTACAGAGTTTCGCACGTGAGTGTCAGACAAGCCGCTGTGAAGATTCAATGTGAAACCTGCAGCTGCCGAGCGGTGCTGGTGACAAAGGGGGTTTGCAGATCAGGCTATGCCTACCCTGGAGAGTTTTGTTGACAAAACTGGCATTTCGTTGGCAAAACCCACAGAGCGCCAACATTCCCAAGGCGTTCTGCTGACAGTAACTCGACAGAACGCAGCACTTCTGTCGACAGCGTTCTGCCAGTCTCCCATGAGGCAGAGAACCTCACTCGACAGGTCTCTGTCCACAGCGAGCCAGTCTGGACATTCCGGGGGGCCTTCTGTGGACAGAAAAGGCCTCCAGGGCACTGCGCCAGTGCCTCGGGTGATTCCCTGTCCACAGGAAGCAGCGCTTGATGGCCCCTGCCTCTGGCCATTCTTAATGCTGCAGGGACTCCCAGAAACCCTGTGGCAGGAAGCGAGTGTGTGGAAGCAGCAGAACCACAGGCTGCTTGTCTCTGTGCCCCCACAGCCACTCCTTCAGCTGTTTGAAAAAAGATGGCAGAGGGCCAGCCAACATGCTACACCCTGGGGCCGTCTAGGGACCAGCTGGTGGGGTCCCAGGAGCCATCCTGGGGCACAAAACATAGGGCATCCTCCTGGACCAGGCCTGAGGTCCAGGACCTGCTGGGCATGTGGGCCAATGAGGAAACTCTCCTTGACCCCATGGGAAAGAGGCGCCTCTACCTATGCCCAGCTGGCCCCTGCCCACCCCATGCAGCAGGTGTGGGCGAAGCTTAAAGAACTCTGCCAGGGCTATGTCTAGGCCAGTGCCGCTAGGTGGAGGTCAGGAGCAGGACCTGCCACCTGCCTCTACGACAAGGAGCTGCACAAGCTCCTGGGGATGGATGACACCTCCCCACCAACCTCCCCTGTGGACACCACAGAGGAGGGTCCCCCCACAGTTGGAGCCTTAGGAGGAGGAGAACCAGGAGCACTTGGAACCCAACCTCTGCCAGAGCCAGAGACACACATGGGGGTCTGAGGCCAGCAGCAGCACCCTGGTCACTGCCTTGGACTTGGGCCCCTCCAGCCAGGCCACCTCTAGGGCATCCCCAGAACTGTTTGAGGGTCCCTCCAGCAAGTACCCCACACACCTCACGGCGTGTGGGAGGCCGGATGCAGACGGGTGTGCTGTGAGCATCACCAGGCTGGCTCAGGAGGGACCTCGCGCTGTGGGCCCAGCAGGTAAAAACCACGTGCAAACCAGCATGTCCCAGCTAGATCGAGCAGGGAGCCCCTGGGCACAGGCACAAGCCTGCTGCTCACCTCCTGGGAGCCCAGATGAGCCCCAGGCCCTGGAGGGAGGGGCGCCAGCCCCTGCCACAGCTCAAAGCGGGCTAGCCACGTGGGCACCAGCCTGACTCCAGACACACATGGGCTTGCCCACAGGCGGGAGTCAGCACCCACTCCTGCGGCTAGTGCTGCGAGCTGCACAGTGCGTACATGGGCTCTGGCTGTGTCTGCCTCCCCCACCACCTGTGCAGGGACTCTTCTGTGGCTGGACAACCCCCTTGGCCCTTAGCCTGTCAAGTGGGGAGCACAGTGCTCAGCCCAGTACCCGAGGCACCGCGGAGTCCCTGTGTGGCAGGGCCTGCTGTGCAGGCAACACATGCCTGCGCTCCCAGGACGTCTCTGGCCTGTGGCCCAGAGAGTGTTTGCCAGTGCTCAAGGCCGGGGGCAGAGCCTTGGGGACTGTAGTGTATAAATGACTCGCCATCTCCCCTCCTTGTCTTCCTTACAGCTGGATCCACACTGAGCAAGGGCTGAGCCAGCCCCACCTACCTGCCAGGGCGAGCCAGCCCTGAAGCAGCATCAGGGCAAGCTGGCACCCCACCCACCGAGAGGATGGGCCTGCATCCGAGGGGGACATTGCTGGGCGTACAACGGGCTCCAATGGGCCCACACTGCTGCTCTCTGGAGGCTGACTGACCCCCTGGAGTGGCGGCTGCAAGACGTCTGGGAGTGGTGGTCACAGGACGGGGAGTGACAGTCAGGGCCTCGGACCAGCTGATGTCCCACTTTGGCACTGCCACCAGGGCTGGAGGGAACTGTTGGCCCAGCTACCCACAGCTGCTACCCCCTCTCCCCTTGCCATGACTGCCACCCCCTGCTGCCACTGCTCCCCTCCTCTGCCCCCATCACCTGCAGAGCATCTTGGACCTCCTGCAATGGCTGAGGGCCATGTCCACACCCCTGCTCCCCAGCCCCCTCCCCAGTTCATCTGCCAAGCCAGACTCCACTGCAGCCCCACTGCCTCCATACCTGCCCAACCCTGACCCAACGGGCACCCCAAGCCCATAGTGGGAGGGGATCCCGAGGCTGACATTGCTCAGGGTCCCACTCCCCTGCTGGGTCACTGCCCCTCACCCCATCCCCCATCCCAAAGGGCCCCCCACTGTTCTTGTACCTTGTACACAGTTTTGTATTGCGATGTTCATTTTCAAACTGTTTAGCTTGCTTTGAGCAAAAGTGCTCATTTGAACACCACCCTCATGGCCCTCTTCATTGTGCAGGAGTCGGGGAGGTGTGAGAAGGTGAAGGGAGGGGTCTTGGTGGGGACGGGGTAGAGTTGTGGGCCTGAGGCCCCCACTGGGGGTACCCTGGGATGGGTCATTGGGGGCTGCAGGCAAAGCTCTTCCTCAGGGCCCTACAGATCTGCGGTCCATCCCTACGAGCTTGGTGGATGGGAGCTGTGCCCAGATGCTCCTAAGCATGGGCAGCGTCCATGCCCTACCAAGAAGAGGAAGGGCCTCTTCTTTTTGCCCTCCACAGTGTTATGGAGGGCACAACATGCAGCCACAACTGGAGGGACATTGTGCTCCCCCTCATCCGGGTGGGTGAGGAGGTACCTGAATCTTGCTTTCAGGTGGCTGAAGGTGCATTTGGCCGGCATCTATACCTGGTTGAGTCAGGCATTAAAAAGTGCTTGAGTCAGGTCCAGCTGCCCAGTATAGGGCTTCATAAGTCAGGGCATGAGGGGGTAGGCAGCATCCCACACAATGCACTATGGCATATTCACATCCCTGACCACCAGGTCCCGGTGGGGCTTGTAGGTGCCCATTTCCATCCTCTGGTACAGGCCAGAGTTGCAGAAACCCCACATGTCATGTGCCCAGTCCAACCACCCTACGTACAAGTTGAGGAACTGTCCATGGTGCTCGTCCAGGGCCTGCAGCACAATGGAGAACTACTCCTTGCAGTTGATATCCTTGGCTGCACTGTGGTGTGTGGCATGGATGGGGATGTGGGGCCTGTTGATACCCCTGCAGCAGTTGAGGAATTCCAGGGTGGCGAATCCAGCCATGACCGTGTCCACATCTGCCAGACAGACAACCCTCTGGAGCAAGATGGTGTGGATGGGCCTTATGACCTGCAAGGATAGGAAATCAAACACACACATCAGGGACTGAGGGAGGAAGCCCCTGGGCCTTGGGGCACTTCCCTGTCCCCTTCTGTCCTCTCCCCCCTGAGTTTTCTGGGAGCCCCCTGTCTGAGGCCACCACCCCCACCCCACCCCCACCAGCAGGGCTGTGCAAGGGTGGGTTGGCATGGTTCCCCGGGAATGGGACTTGCCCCTTCTACCCCAACCCCATTCCCTGAGGGCCCCGCCTTAAGCAGGAACCCCTCACTTCTGTGCTGAGCCTGCAGCCTGAGAGTGCCTTACCTGCATTAGGAGGGCCCAGACGGTGGAGTTCCCCATGCTAAACTGGTTTCCCAACAGAGCGGTAGCTGCCAGTGGTAGAGAACTTCCATAGGACAATGGCAACCCACTTCTCCATGGGATGGGAGGCAGCAGCCGGGTGTCCTGTTTCTGGAGGGCAGTGGCGAGCCAGGTACATGGCTCCAGGAGGGTGTTCTTCCGCATACAGAAGTTCTGGAGTCACTGTTGGTCACCCCACTGCCCCAAGACAAAGCAGTTTCAACAGTCAGAACTGGTGCTGTGCCTCTGGACCCGCCTGAACACCCAGGTGTGGGGCGGGGTGGGTGTGGCAGCAAAGGCATGTTCCTCAAAGCTGGTGTCTGGGGAGGAGGAGGAGGAGGAGGACGGCCGTGATGAGGGTCAGCAAAAACTGAAGAGCTTCTGGGTGGGGCCAGCACAACCCAGGGGCTGCCCTGGCACCATGGCTAGCTGGAAAGTGCTGTGTCTCTCAGGAAGCATTGAAGCGCTGCTGTAGCAGCTCTGCTGTCCCTTGTGGTGGTAGGCAAGCCTCAGCATGGGCAGGGAATGGGTGTTGTGTGTGTGTGTGTTGTGGGGGGGGGTTAAGGGTGCCCCTTGTCAGGGCTCTTGGAAGGGATTGCCAGCTATGTGACCCTGTCTGACAAGGTGATGGGGGCCATTCTCTCCAGACAACCTGGCAGTCTGGCCACTCTCTGTTGACAGAAGTTTGGTTGGAAGATATCTTCCAACAGCAACTTCTGTCAACAGATTGATCTAGTGTAGACATAGCCTCACAGTTCAGGGCCTCCTCCAAAGCCCACTGAACTTGGTGGGCTTTAGCTGAGGTCCATAGGGCAGCTATTACTGTTGAATACACAATTCAGCCTTTACTTTTATGTAATATTTTGTGAAAAGAAAAGGCAAAATTATTTGGCTGATTCAACTTGTTCTGACCCCGTGTCTTTTATGGAATTAAAACATTTGTGGCTTCCAAAACAGTCTAGTAGAACGTATTAAGCCTAATAAGATAAATTTGTATCTCTAATTCACCCATCTCTGTAGCTCCTGAAGTACTGAGCAGGATTTCAATTCAATGTTAGTAATATAGCTAGGACAAGTTTGCTATGAATTAGCCTGTAGCTAATTTTTCTTTGTCAAGGCATATTTCTATGTTGACCTTTTCATATCACTCAACTGCTTTCTGCCAAAAGTATTTGAACTCTATGGTACCAGTAGTTTATTGATTATTTGTGATTGGTCACAAGTCACATGATGCTGTTTCTATTCCCTGACTGGAAGTGAGGCCCCTTAGCAAAATTCACATGTGAATTGAAAAATACATTTCATATATACATGTGTACATGACTTTGAGATTAATTTTCCAGTAACATTCATGGGCCCTTGCTCTATCCTCACACATAAAAGAACATGACAATTAACATGGAAAGTTACCATGGAAAGGTTTTTCTATTTGCCATGCAGTAGTAGGTAGGACCTTTTTCTTGCACTAGTATCAACAGCAATATAAAAAGCCCACAGAGCTCTGTGCTCTTCTCTGCTTGAGGGTAATTGGACCCAGCACAGTCTGCGTGACAGTTGAAGCTGGAGGACTCCCATGTAAACTGAGTAATCAGCTCCAAAAGCAGGAATGATTTTTTTCTTGACTGTAATGAACTTACTTCAATCAACATAGATTCAATTTCTTTCAGAGCGATATATAGCCTTTCAGTAAGCTTGAGCCCTGGCCTTCCGTATTACATCAATTAGCTCACAAGACGAGTCTTATTAATTCATCTCCTTCCCATTGTGAACACAGAAGTTGAAGTTAATTTGAGCCTACATTTGGATTCACATTCACAGCTGGGAAGTGGGTTCTATGAGCAGTAATTAGTGGTTTTCTCTGAGAAAATGGATTTATTTGGTGTTGTGCGCAAAAAAAGAAAATAGATAAAGTTGCTCTAGTAAGACAACTGAGTAACCAGGCATAAGCCCAATTCAATACATTTAACTGACTATTCCCCCTGTCCTTGAGAGCTTTTCTGTGGCTCTTCCATGCAGGGTCAGAGAGAGATGATATCTCTGCATGTAGTACCTCAGAATGTCTTCATATGCTGCATGCCAGAAAGAAACTGTACGGAGCTTGTGTGCAGCCATAAGCATGCTTAGAATACTGTGCTGAGTTTTCTTATGTCTCTGTTTAGATAGCAGGATGCTGAGCTGTTAAGGCACTGGACTAGGACTCAGAAAACAGGAGTTCAGTTCCTAGCTCTGCCACAGACTCTCTGTATGGCCTTGGACAAGTTACTTATTTTTCTGTGCACAGTTTGTACAATAGAGATAGCAACACTTGCCTGCTTCAAGAGGGTTTGAGGGTTAATTAATGCTTGTGAGGAGTTCAGATACTGTGGTGACAGAGCCATGTAATTATGTTGAACAATGGTGTCTTTATACCAGCAGGGTCAAAAGAGAGAAAACAGAAAGGAAATGTGAAGCTTTGGTCTATAATAGGAAACTAGGTCAATATAATTGCATCAGTCAAAGGATGCACCTACATTAGCAAGTTCTTTCAGAAAATCCAGCCCGTTTTTGAAAGAACATGCAGAGCATCTACGCACAAAATGAGCGCTTTCGATCTGCAACTGAAAGAGTGTGGCTCTTCTTCCGGAAGCCCTCTTCTGCTCCCAGGTCAGGAAGAGCGCCTTCTTTCGAAAGAAAGCCTGTGTCTACACTCCCTGGGACTTTTTCTGGAAGAACAATTCTCTTGGTGCCAAAAGAGCGGGGGCTGGGTGGATCTCTGTAGTCCAGATGTCGCCATGGTGGGAAAAATCCCCCAGCCTGAACGATGCAGTTAAACCAATCTAACCCTGGAGGCAACTGCTCCATAAGTCCCATGGTTTTCTGAGCCCTGTTGTACAATCAGTGTCTTCTACCCTAAGCTGTGATTTTCCCAGGCTCCCCAGCCCACGTGGCCTCTGCCTCTCCAGCATTAAAGAGTAGCTCAAGATCCCGCCTCTCGCAAACACAGCATGCTGATCCTAGTTCCAACTGCCATTTTCCTCACTAACCAAACCCTCCCTGAAGCTCTTTGGCCATCCTATCCTAGCCAGCATTTAAGCGTATTGATTCCCATTTCCAGATAACATATCCCTTCAAAGAATTTCCCCCCGCCCACTGCCCCAAGCATCAAATCCTTCTCCTGCCCCACCCGAACACAGCTAAGGTTCTCTTAGTACAAGTTTACCCAACATCCATGAATGTGTGTTTTCCCCAGGACTCCTGATCTTAGGCCTGAGCCTGGCATTGCAAATTCTGCTTTGATACTTGTGCATTTGAATTTCTGCTTTGGTGCATGAATATCACTGAGAAGATGAAGTACAGTAAGTGTTACGAGGCTGGGGAAGGGCTGGTGTGCAGAATATGTGCGGTCTGATTGGAGTTGTTTAAAAAAACCAGGTTCTGATAGCTCTTTTGAGCTAGAAGGGTTTGCTCAGGCCACTTGCTAGATGCAGTGGGTTTAACGGAATGGTCTTGTGGAACCTTCTGTATGTTTGACTTTGGTCCCCCAAGAAACCTTCCTCCACCTTTAAATCAAACCCCTGTTTGTTTGCTGCAAACTGCACATGGTTCCCCTTAGACTGCCCTACCATCTCCAACAGAGAGAAAAGAGATATTTGTATCATCAAGACTTCTAGCCCATTGGGCCGGCAGCACTTTTATGAGGAAAATAGAAGAAATTAATTAGCTGTAACTGAATTTCACCTCTTTAACCTTAGCTCTTGAGCAAACCTGAGCTAAATAAACATCTGACCATTCAATCTCTTCCACTTAAGGTTAACTTGAGTTTATTATTCAGGCTACTGCCCTTGTGTATTAGGCAAAGCATAAATTACGCATACTAATTACCTTGGATGGGGCACCACTTTAATGAATTCTTTTAATTAAACTGCAACACTGTGGTTTTGCACAGGATGGTCTATATTTCATCCTTAAACTATGTTAACCTTCATCTTTGTCTGGGAGATCACACATTCAACTTGGTTTAATTCATGTAAGTATATACGTAGAGCAGCCCTCTTTTGCTATCAGGGGGAATTTGAAAAATGTTTGCATTCTGTTGCAACTCTAAGAAATTAGATGTTTCAAGGAAAAGTTATGGTTCTGCCAAGAAAGCAGAGTGCAACACACAGAAAAAAGGAGGCAGAAGATGAAGTCGGAGAATGGTTTAATATTGTCAGTTTTCAAAACAAATACAAGTGGATTCTCTCATCTGACATACAGCTGACTCTATATTTTACTGTCAGCAAATTGCTCCTGAAATACGCAGATATTTAAAAGTGATATTAGTCCCAGTAATGATCAGGCCATTCAGTTGCATTCACTGTTGTAAATGGTACAGTTCCGTCCATATTAACAACACTAACCACTTACAACTCAAGAGCTGCACAGTTCCAGTGATTTTTTTTTAAGGAAACAACATGGAATTTCTCTTTTTTTGAATACCTGCTCTCTGACTCCAGTCATCCAGCCAGTAAATATATTCCCTCCCTACAGCTGTAGTCTTCTGTAGTGTTTATCTGCCTGACCAGCTTCAGGTCATAAGTGGTTTCCCCTTGTTTTAGTTTTAAAAACTGCAGTCACTGCATGAGCTGGAGATGGATGTGCAAGTTAGCTGGCCAGGTGGAGAGCAGTCCAGATTGCTATGGACAGAATTCACAATATTTATGAAATAAAGCATTCATTGTTTCCCATCTTGAGTTCTGCTGTGGCCTTCTCTGATTTTCTTGATCCCCACCTCACCTGCCTCTTTGGTCCCTGTAAAACACTTTGCGGAGTACCTGCGTGGTCAACCATTCTGGCCATGTCACCACACTGATCCTCCTCCTCCATGAACCCAAATACCGACTGCTTGTGCTTGTCTCCAAAACCCTTCACAGCTTGGGATTTGGGGCCTGATCAGTGGTGCTGGAACAACTTTTAGGGTACGGGTGCTCAGCTGCTGCCCCCCCCCGCTTTACCTTATCCATGCCCCTCACTGCCTCAGGCTGTGGCCACAGCTGCGGAGAAGTGCAGAGCCCCTGGGCTGCAGCGGAACTGCCAGGACCATGGGCAGCAGCAAAGCCCCTTGAAGCCAGGCCCCCAGGGCCATAGGGCTGATGGCTGGACCACCCTGGAGCTGGTATATGAGACCCCCAGCAGCAGCAAGGCTCCTGGGTGCAGGGTGGAGGCTGGAACCTTGGCAGGGAGTGCAAAATCTAGGTTATAACACTCTTAATCCTGTGCTTGTGGGCCTGAGCCAAAGCCCATTTAAATCAGTGGGAGTATTTCCCCTGTGCACCATCACCACCTATGTCCTTTGCTGCATCACCAGTTTGTCAGCTTCTCCCACAAACACCTTTGTGACTTCTTCAGCGTCACTGCTCGTGAATGGAACACTCTCCCCACATGCCATATTCTTCTCCTTCGTCAGTTTCTTCCACAATACCAATACACCGTACTCGTATAGGGAACTACCTCTGTCAAAGACCATGCAATAAGGAAACAAGACTGTATTTTTCCATGTATTTTGCCCACTCAATTATACAGACTTGTAAAATGCCCCTCTAAGTATTGTAAGTAGCATAAACAAAATTGGTCCAATATAATATGGATTTAGCACCAAGCTACTCTCAAAGGTCAGATTCCGTCCTTTGTTTTCCCTGTGCACTCCACTGAGCAGCACAGTCGTAAGAGATGGCAGAATTAGGCCCTCAGGTACTGTGAAAAGAACCAAAATGATGCACTTTAGGAATACAATTTAGTATCATCCCAGACAAAGAGAGACAGATCGGAACTGAACAAAATGTATTTTGTAGGTGCGTAAATATTGCATGTATGTGTATTGCCTATTTGCATGCCAGGGTGCTAATCAAATATGCATGTTCCCTGAGCGAATCCACAACTGCTGGTTTGGGCTGCATCACTTTGATTCCTCTGCACTCAGAGCTGGGTCCTTAATCCCATTGTCTGCTGTGGGCTTGCCGTATGTACAGTGCCTCCGGGCTGTGCTCTTATGTAACATATGTTTTGATGCACCATCTGCTCTTAATAGGTTCCCAAGTAGTTGCTGCATTACAGCCTCGCTTTCTGGTGGTGACAAGTGCCCACAACCCCTTTTTCTGTCTGGGTCAGGGATTCTTGCGGCAGTGGGTGAGTGGTAGCAAGGGAGGTTAAGTGTACAGAAGCTTGTGGAGGCAATGCGGTATAACTGTCAGTGGAGGGGAGCTTCCTGCCGCAGGGTTTAGTTCATGACATGTTGGTGCCCATTCAGTACATGGGCCCAAATAAAACTGGCTTCATCTTTCCTGACTGGGCAACTTGCCATGCTAGCATCAGGGCCTGAATGGAGGCAGCCAAGAATCAATACACAGCATGAAGATCAAAGACATTTGGAGACAAGATTGCCACCAGGGAACACGGAAACAGCCAGATTCTGGTGCTTGCAATGGTGTGAGTGGCATGTCATGCCTGCAATTCTCCAAAGAAAGTGCTGGGATTGAATTTAAAAGGTGATGAATGAACTGACCCCACAGACTCCCCTTTTCCGATCTCCTGAGCAGGCCTGGCAGAGCTGGCTGAGAAAAGTTGTCTAAAAATTGATAAAATAGGTGCTAAGGTCTCCCTAGATAGATTGGGAACAGAAGAGAATGGATTGGGCCATTCAAGGGAAGGGTGTGTTTTCAGAAAGGCCCTGTAAAGAGGAATGAAATGTTACAGACTGTATGGAAATGATGAAAGATGTACGGTTCAGAGAGATTTTTTCCATGTCCTTTGGGCCCTTGTGCTGGACCCACACAAGCAAGGTATCCTTGAGATAACATTCAAAGCTTCCCCAGGGTGGGGTGAGACAATGGCCCCATTTTCCCAGCCCCATCACCCTCCTGCATCCCAACAAGGCTGCAGGAAGAGTAGACGTCTTAGTCACACACAGTGCTTTACAGGTCTCCGGCCTATGCCTGAAGAGCCACTGCTCAGACTGTTCTCAGCTCTTTCTGGCCGTGTCTACACGTGCACGCTACTTCGAAGTAGCGGCGCCAACTTCGAAATAGCGCCCGTCACGGCTACACGTGTTGGGCGCTATTTTGAAGTTGAAATCGACGTTAGGTGGTGAGACGTCGAAGTCGCTAACCCCATGAGGGGATGGGAATAGCGCCCTACTTCGAAGTTGAACGTCGAAGTAGGGCATGTGTAGACGATCTGCGTCCCGCACCATCGAAATAGCCAGGTCCACCATGGCGGCCATCAGCTGAGGGGTTGAGAGACGCTCTCTACAGCCCCTGCGGGGCTCTATGGTCATCGTGTGCAGCAGCCCTTAGCCCAGGGCTTCTGGCTGCTGCTGCGGCAGCTGGGGATCCATGCTGCATGCACAGGGTCTGCAGCCAGTTGTCGGCTCTGTGGATCTTGTGTTGTTTAGTGCAACTGTGTCTGGGAGGGGCCCTTTAAGGGAGCGGCTTGCTGTTGAGTCCGCCCTGTGACCCTGTCTGCAGCTGTTCCTGGCACCCTTATTTCGATGTGTGCTACTTTGGCGTGTAGACGTACCCTCGCAGCGCCTGTTTCGATGTGGTGCTGCCCAACGTCGAAGTTGAACGTCGACGTTGCCAGCCCTGGAGGACGTGTAGACGTTATTCATTGAAATAGACTATTTCGATGTCGCTACGTCGAAATAAGCTATTTCGATGAAGCGTGCACGTGTAGACGTAGCCCCTGTGAGCCACGGTTAGATGTGGGAGTTGCCTGTCAGTACATGAGAGTAAATAGGACTAGGTTGGTGTAATTTACAGACTGAAGGAGCAGGCAGGAAGTGTGTAGCCAGACAAGCAGCTCTTAGGAAGATTAGTGAGTGTGCAGTTTGAAATAGCCCCCTGCCCACCTGTTCCTTCTCTTCTGTGTGTAAGTTCCAGCAGCTTGGACCTCCTTCTCAGAAGATAACTTCCACCACCTTAAATGCCACCCATGTCAGAATTTGGTCCCATAGCTTCGAGAATAGCTACGTAGGTGCGTCTTTTCAATTTCCTGAAGTCACCAGCCAGAAAAAGAGGAAAACAAGAATATACACTCATCCCTCGCTATATGAGCACAATTGGTTCCCAAATTTCTGCTCATAGGCAAAAACTCATGAGCGACACTATATCAGAGAGGGAGCCGTATTAGTCTGTATCTTCAAGAACAACAAGACGTTCTGTGACACCTTATAGATTAACGGACATTTTGGACCATAAGCTTTCATGGGCAAAGACCCGCTTCATCAGATGCAGTGTGCCCTTGTAGTCAAGAAGCCTAACAGCATACTGGGGTGCATTAGGAGGAGCATTTTGAGCAGATATAAGCCGTGTCTACACGTGCACGCTACTTCGAAGTTGCGGCACTAACTTCGAAATAGCTCCCGTCACGGCTACACGTGTTGGGCACTATTTTTGTTAACTTCGACGTTAGGCGGCGAGACGTCGAAGTCGCTATCCTCATCAGGAGATGGGGATAGCGCCCTACTTCGACATTCAACATCGAAGTAGGGACCGTGTAGTCATTGCGCATCCCGCAACTTCGAAATAGCGGGGTCCGCCATGGCGGCCATCAGCTGAGGGGTTGAGAGATGCTCCCTCTCCAGCCCCTGTGGGGCTCTATGGTCACTGTGTGCAGCAGCCCTTAGCCCAGGGCTTCTGGCTGCTGCTGCGGCAGCTGGGGATCCATGCTGCAGGCACAGGGTCTGCAACCAGTTGTCGGCTCTGTGGATCTTGTGTTGTTTAGTGCAACTGGGTCAGGGAGGGGCCCTTTAAGGGAGCGGCTTGCTGTTGAGTCCGCCCTGTGACCCTGTCTGCAGCTGTGCCTGACACCCTTATTTCGATGTGTGCTACTTTGGCGTGTAGACGTTCCCTCGCAGCGCCTATTTTGATGTGGTGCTGCGCAATGTCGAAGTTGACGTTGCCAGCCCTGGAGGATGTGTAGACGTTATTCATCGAAATAAGCTACTTCGATGTAGGCTTCACGTGTAGATGTAGCCATAGAGAAGTTGTTGTTCCCCTCTATTTGGCACTGGTGAGGCCACGTCTGGAGTATTGCATCCAGTTTTGGGTCCTCCTGGTACAGAGAGGATGTGGATGTGCTGGAGCAGGTTCAGCAGAGGGCAACAAAAATGATTAAAGGGCTGGAGCACATGACTTTATGAGGAGAGGCTGAGGGATTTGGGCTTGTTTAATTTGCAGGAGAGAAGACTGAGGGGTGATTTGATAGCAGCCTTCAACTTCCTGAAGGAGAGCTCTAGGGAGGATGGAGAGAAACTGTTCTCAGTGGTGACAGAAGGCAGAACAAGGGGTTCTGAAGTTATGGAAGGAGAGAAGTAGGTTGAATATTAGGAAAAACTACTACGCCAGGAGGGTGGTGAAGCACTGGAATATGTTGCCTAGGGAGGTGGTGGAATCTCCACCCCTAGAGGTTTTTAAGTCCAGCTTTGACAAAGTCCTGGCTGGGATGACGTATTGGGGGTTGATCCTGCTTGAAGCAGGGGGCTGGACTCAATGGCTTCCTGAGGTCCCTTCTAGCTCTATGATTCTGTCGTCTTCAGGACACAGTCTGAGGAGGGGAGGTGCTGTGTTCCCTGGTGCTAGGCAGATTTCACAAGAGGATAACTCACTCAGATGTGGCAGAAGGTGTGTCCATACAGTCTTGTCTTGGAATAAGAATGCTATGAAATATGAGGATGTGGGGGCACCTATGAGAACAAAAGGTAATTCTCACAAAACTGGGTGAGAGGGCAAGAAAATAGCAGATGAAATTCAGCGTTGAAAAATGCAAAGTGATGCACCTTGAAAAACATAATCCCAATTATGTGCACAAGGTGGTGGGGGCCACATTATCTATTAGCACAAAAGAAAAAAGATTGTGGCGTCATCATGCATAGGTCTGGGTAAATGTCCATTCAATACGCAGCAACAGCAGTCAAACAGCGAACTGCGTGTTAGGAACCACCAAGGCAGGAGTGGGGAACTTTTTCAGGGGGTGGAGGGGCCACTGACCCAGATAAAAATCAAGCCGGAGCCACACAAGAGAGAAGCAAACCAAAAACAACAATTACAAAAAACAAATTGTGGCACCAATTGAAAAGCATGCTCTTTGCACACCAGAGCTGGTGCGAGAGCCAGGGCTAGTGCATTTTGTGGGCCCCCCTAGGCTCTGGGGTCAGGCCAAAAATGAGGGGTTCAGTGTGAGAGGAGGCGGTCAGGAAGTGGGTGGGAGGGAGGCAGGAGCAGGCTAGGGGCTGGGGGTCTGAGTGAGAGATGGGTGCAGGAGCAGACTGGGGATGGGAGTGCGAATGGGAGGAAGGCTGCAGGAGCAGGCTGGGGCGTAGGTGATGGGGATGCAGGAGCAGGGTGAGTGTAGGGGACTGTGCAGGAGTGGGGGTGCAGGATGGCAGCGTGGGGGTTGGGTGACAGGGGTCACTTACCTGTGTAGCATCCTGGCAACGCACATAGCTCTGTGAACAGAGGCACCCCCCAGCCCACTGCTCTGATTGGCCACAATTACCACCAATTGTATCAGGCAGAGAAAAGTCTTTCCAGGCAGCGCTGCCATTCCCCCGTCCATGGGAGGGGGAGTGGTGGTGCACAGGGCTGGTTCCTGCCTGTCCCGAGCCACACACTGTGGGCCTCATCTCACCTCTGCCTGCCTGACTGTACCTCACAGGGCTTGGGGCTACACAACCCTTATCCCGCCACAGGCTGGGTGCAGGGATGGAGAGCTCCAAGCCTCAGGGGCCACATCCAGGCAAGCCATGGGCCAGGGGTTCCCGATCCCTGCTCTAAGGAACAGATAGAGAATAAGATAAAAAATATCCTAATACCTCTCTGTAAATTACAGAATGACAACATCTTGAATACCGTGTACAGTTCTGGTCACCTGATCTCAAAAAAGATAAATTAGAATTGGAAAAAATACAACAGACTACAACAGTTATTAGGGATATGGAGAGCTTCCATCTGAAAAATTAAAAAGACTGGGACTTCAGCTTGGAAAAGAAACAACTAAGAAGGGATATGTAAGGAGACCGCTTAGCACGACTGTGAAAGAGGTCTATAAAACTTGGAATGGTGTGGAGGAAGTGGGCACGTAACACACAGATTAGGGGTCACCCAGTGAAGTGAATAGGCAGCAGCTTTAAAACACATACTTTGTGCAATACTTGGTCAACATGTGGAACTCATTGCCAGGGCATTTTGTGATGGCCAGAGCTATCACCGGGGTCAGTGGCTGTTAGCCAAGGTGGTCCATAATGCAACCCCATGCTCTGGGTGTACATTCGATTGCTAGAAGCTCAAACTGGATTGCTGCGGATGAATCTCATAATAAAATACTCTGCTCTGTTCATTCCCTCTGATGAAGTTGTCAAGAGCTGCTGGCAGAAGAGAGGGTGATGGGCTAGATGGCCCATTTGTCTGACCTATGCTCTAGTTGAGGAGAGCTGCTCAGGCGGTTGCAGTTGATAGGCTGGTGTCCACTCTTGACCTTAAGCACAGGAGACCCTCGATGTACACAAAGGTTGCATTCCCATGCAACCTCACAAACCCCAAATTTTGCACACGTCGGGGGTGGCTTTTTCCCAGCAGAACACCCATGCCTGCCGCTTCCCTGGGGCTCTGAGTGGGGAGCGTCTGCGGCTGCTGCTTCCCCAAGGCTCCAGACAGGGAGTGCCTGCAGCTGCTGCTTCCCAGGGACTGCAGGGGGGGTGGGGAGTGCTGGCTCCCTGGGGCTTGGTGCAGCCGGGAGGAGCCACCCGCCCCCCCACATGTGTATGCGACAGGGAGCTAGGGCTGTCCTAGCCATGGGAGGGGGCAGTAGTGTTAAGCCTGGGGTGGGTTAGGGCTGCAGGGGAGGTGGCGGGTGGAGGTGAGCCAGAGCCATGCGCAGGTGGTGACCAGGGCTGCATGGGGCCGGGGGGGGGGGGGGGGGGGTTGAGCCAGGGTGGGGGGGATGTTGGGATTTTGAGATGCGCTTAACTCTCATTGATGCAAATTAAGTGCAACTCAAAATCACACATTTTGAGGGTTTACTGTATTCTGAACTCACATGGATAATCAAAAGAAATGTGATGGATCATCAGTTTTTTATATATTGTATTTAAACTGTTTTTTTAATTTAAAAAAAATTGTCAAAGCTAAACTGCTGAATTGCCAAAGCTAATACTACTAAAAGTAAAGGAACTCAGCAATCAGAGCAAGGTCAGATCAATAAATCAGCATATCAATCTCAATATTAGATTGGCGTTAAATAAGCTAATTAATTAAATGGTCAGATTAACACCAAAGAAATGTCGCTCCTTATAAATTCTAAGACAGGAGCAAAGGAGGTGGCTGTCCACCTGGCTATAAATGCCCCGGTAGAATTGTACCAAAATCAACTAAATCTGTAATTTGGTGCTGATTAAGTACTGTAGTACCAAAACCAAATTACACTCTGGTATCTGAACCATAACCTCACAGTCAATTATAAAGCTTCCTCCTACCCTTTACTGTCCCCCGGCCTCCAGCACAGATATATGCAGATGTGGACAGGCACCATTCATGGCAAGTGGAAGTCTGACCATTCTTATCTCCCACTCCCAGCATTTGCTGGTAACAGTTTAAAGTCTTGGTATTCTCAAAAACAGAATATGGTTGAATGAATATGTTTCTTAGACAATATTTAGTGTTGTTCAAACCTAGGGGACTTTTTTTCTGGTGCCTTCCCTGTGTGGAAGATATTCTCACCCCTGGGCATGCACACAGCCACACGGCTCTGGGGGAGGGCATCAGTTAGAGCTGGGCGGTGGGGCTGGGAGCGCCTGGCTGTATAAAATTTTGTATAATATAATGTGGCAAATATGGAACGATGACAACCACAAGTGCGGCCAGCTTTGAATTCCCAC